>NC_133327.1:189608250-189925438 GCF_042186555.1 Aquarana catesbeiana
ACCAGCACTAGACACAGAGCCTGCTTGCCCTCTCTTATTGGCTTGTGACTGTCTGCCTCTCCTTCTTGGCCTTCCAGACATACTAATGGCCTGTAGCTGCACTAAGCTGGGATAGAACACCTGTAATTTTCTTCAAGTAGCTTTATATACTGTAACCAGACAAGCCTGCCTGTCAGTAGGAAGATAACAGGAACGGATCTAGCTGAACACTGTGAGCAGGACGCACTGTACTAAATGTAAATAGTCTAGCTGCCTGACCGTGGTACTAATAGGATCAAATAGAACACCTGTAATTTTCTTCAGGTAGCTTTATATACTGTAACCAGACAAGCCTGCTTGTCAGTAGGAAGATAACAGGAACGGATCTAGCTGAACACTGTGAGCAGGACGCACTGTACTAAATGTAAATAGTCTAGCTGCCTGACCGTGGTACTAATAGGATCAAATAGAACACCTGTAATTTTCTTCAGGTAGCTTTATATACTGTAACCAGACAAGCCTGCCTGTCAGTAGGAATTTAACAGGAACGGATCTAGCTGAACACTGTGAGCAGGACGCACTGCACTAAATGTAAATAGTCTAGAAGATAACAGGAACGGATCTAGCTGAACACTGTGAGCAGGACGCACTGCACTAAATGTAAATAGTCTAGAAGATAACAGGAACGGATCTAGCTGAACACTGTGAGCAGGACGCACTGCACTAAATGTAAATAGTCTAGAAGATAACAGGAACGGATCTAGCTGAACACTGTGAGCAGGACGCACTGCACTAAATGTAAATAGCAGGAACGGATCTAGCTGAACACTGTGAGCAGGACGCACTGCACTAAATGTAAATAGTCTAGAAGATAACAGGAACGGATCTAGCTGAACACTGTGAGCAGGACGCACTGCACTAAATGTAAATAGCAGGAACGGCTCTAGCTGAACACTGTGAGCAGGACGCACTGCACTAAATGTAAATAGTCTAGAAGATAACAGGAACGGATCTAGCTGAACACTGTGAGCAGGACGCACTGCACTAAATGTAAATAGCAGGAACGGATCTAGCTGAACACTGTGAGCAGGACGCACTGCACTAAATGTAAATAGCAGGAATGGATCTAGCTGAACACTGTGAGCAGGACGCACTGCACTAAATGTAAATAGCAGGAACGGATCTAGCTGAACACTGTGAGCAGGACGCACTGCACTAAATGTAAATAACAGGAACGGATTTAGCTGAACACTGTGAGCAGGACGCACTGCACTAAATGTAAATAGCAGGAACGGATCTAGCTGAACACTGTGAGCAGGACGCACTGCACTAAATGTAAATAGCAGGAACGGATCTAGCTGAACACTGTGAGCAGGACGCACTGCACTAAATGTAAATTGCAGGAACGGATCTAGCTGAACACTGTGAGCAGGACGCACTGCACTAAATGTAAATAGTCTAGAAGATAACAGGAACGGATCTAGCTGAACACTGTGAGCAGGACGCACTGCACTAAATGTAAATAGCAGGAACGGATCTAGCTGAACACTGTGAGCAGGACGCACTGCATTAAATGTAAATAGTCTAGATAGAAGATAACAGGAACGGATCTAGCTAAACTGAATACAATGTATATATATATATGCAACACCTGGGATGCATATATATACACAATACACTGTAAGTGCAGCTAACTGACTGACTGTTCTGCCTAATCTATCTAACTCAAATCAAATGACACTGTCTCTCTCTCTCTCTATCTCTCAGCACACCGGAACACACACTACACAGGGCCGCCGTGCAGGCGGCCTTATATAGTGTGGGGTGTGTACTAAATCCCCTGAGCCATAATTGGCCAAAGCCACCCTGGCTTTGGCCAATTACAGCTCTCTCTACTGACGGCGCTGTGATTGGCCAAGCATGCGGGTCATAGTGCATGCTTGGCCAATCATCAGCCAGCAATGCACTGCGATGCCGCAGTGAATTATGGGCCGTGACGCGCCACACGAATTTAGCGCGAACGGCCCATAACGTTCGCAATTCGGCGAACGATCGAACAGCCGATGTTCGAGTCGAACATGGGTTCGACTCGAACACGAAGCTCATCCCTACTCCCACTTATACCAAGTTCCACAGCCAAAGACTGAGCACGCTCAGACTGAGCTCTACACCCAGTTAAATAGGCACCTGTGAGCAATTAACCACCCCCCTTAATTGATAGGCTGAAGGAACCAGAGGAAAAAAAAAGAAAAAAAGAAAAAAAAGCTATTTAAAAAGTGACAGAAAAAGGGAAATGAAAAACTAAAAGGAAAAGCCCCAAAAATGCACCCCAGCAAACCCAGCAATCAACAAGCAAGACTTATTCACTCTATAACTCTAGTTTTTTAACTCCCACTTATACCACGTTCCACTTACACAAAGTTCCACAGCCAAAGACTGAGCACGCTCAGACTGAGCTCTACACCCAGTTAAATAGGCACCTGTGAGCAATTAACCACCCCCCTTAATTGATAGGCTGAAGGAACCAGAGGAAAAAAAAAAAAAAAAAAAAGAAAAAAAAGCTATTTAAAAAGTAAGCCCCAAAAATGCACCCCAGCAAACCCAGCAATCAACAAGCAAGACTTATTCACTCTATAACTCTAGTTTTTTAACTCCCACTTATACCAAGTTCCACTTACACAAAGTTCCACAGCCAAAGACTGAGCACGCTCAGACTGAGCTCTACACCCAGTTAAATAGGCACCTGTGAGCAATTAACCACCCCCCTTAATTGATAGGCTGAAGGAACCAGAGGAAAAAAAAAAAGAAAAAAAAGCTATTTAAAAAGTGACAGAAAAAGGCAAATGAAAAACTAAAAGGAAAAGCCCCAAAAATGCACCCCAGCAAACCCAGCAATCAACAAGCAAGACTTATTCACTCTATAACTCTAGTTTTTTAACTCCCACTTATACCAAGTTCCACTTACACAAAGTTCCACAGCCAAAGACTGAGCACGCTCAGACTGAGCTCTACACCCAGTTAAATAGGCACCTGTGAGCAATTAACCACCCCCCTTAATTGATAGGCTGAAGGAACCAGTGGAAAAAAAAAAAAGAAAAAAAAGCTATTTAAAAAGTGACAGAAAAAGGCAAATGAAAAACTAAAAGGAAAAGCCCCAAAAATGAACCCCAGCAAACCCAGCAATCAACAAGCAAGACTTATTCACTCTATAACTCTAGTTTTTTAACTCCCACTTATACCAAGTTCCACTTACACAAAGTTCCACAGCCAAAGACTGAGCACGCTCAGACTGAGCTCTACACCCAGTTAAATAGGCACCTGTGAGTAATTAACCACCCCCCTTAATTGATAGGCTGAAGGAACCAGAGCTTTGCTTAGAAAAAATTATATTTATAGTCATAGAGGTGTGCCTGAGAAATAAGACAGGCTGTGGAGTCTAGGACTCACAACTCCTGGCTTGCCTGACTTAGAATTATTGAACATGACTATAGTGTCGAACCATCTTTCTGCCTGGGATGCAGGAGTGGGGGGTTAATTAAATCTAGAGTACTAAGCTATGGGCAAGGAGGAATCTCTAGGATTCATTTATAAGTAAATGCTGACAGCTATGCCCCTGGATGCTGTAGTGATATAATATATTGGGTAATTAATTAATTAGTAGTTATTATAATGATGATGCAAGTACTCTTCCGCAGCAACCCAATTCTTCCAGAGAGATGCACTTTATTGACTTCCAACACAGAACAAAGTCCAAAGTCCACAGATGACAAAAAAATCCGACAGAGTATATAATTAAGAGTCCCATTTTTCCTAGGTCTGCGCCTTCATAGTCATACACAGACAAGACTATATAAACTATAGACTGAACTCCATGTTATATTCACTAGACACTGAATGGCTGAGCAATTTGATTGGCCGTTTCCATTTAGGCCTTTGATATGCTTTAGTCTTTCAGACAGACAACAACCCCCAGCCGTGAACAGCTGCAGTCATAAACTGCCCCAATCTGCACTCCCGCATATCAACATCAACAAGTCCCCTTTGATATGTGTAATTAGATTAACATATACCACCTGAACACCTACATTCCTAATCTGTATTCTTGCATATTAACATCAACAAGTCCCCTTTGATATACTAGTACCCTGGGACGGAGATTCTGCTAGGTCAATATTGTACTGTATGTGTACATATATATAATAATATAATATCCCACATAAATCGGCGAACATATTACAACGTATACCCCTACTTGGGTCGGTTCTAACTACTAGAACTGACCCATAAATCAAACAACAAAAAATATCATTATGATTTAAGGTACTGAATGCTTTACAATGGCTCATATAAAATATGAAGTTGAAACTGGTTACATCTCTCTTCACCAGCCTCTAAAATATCCCCATGAAACAGTTATTAGATAATATAACTTTTAGACCATGACTGGAAAAGGATTTGGTAAACATCAGTGGCCCATATAGCTGTTAGGCCTTATTATATCACATCAAGATCTTGAATATTGCGCAAAGACAAGCTGATGTCACAGTCCATTCTTCGGTCTGACTTCATCACATCTCTCACCATCTCACTGAAAGTAAACTTGGTATGCTCTGGGAGCGCCAATCCACATAAGTCCAGGATTCTCTCATTTCCAGGCTCAAGCTTTTCATTTTTAAAGATGCTTTCACACAAACATTCTACTTTCATCTTTATAGTAAGAAGAACTATCAATGTACCAGCACTCACTTTCAAGGTCAAAAAGGTTTGGATATGGCAGTAAAAACTGTACTGCAAACTATTTCCTTGCACTTGACATTCATGAGTCCATCTTTCAAGCATTTTACAATTCACATCTGCTTCTTTGCATTTCCTATTTGAACAATGATGACCGGGTTGTGTACCTGTCAAGTACCAGAATTTGTTGATTGCCAGCCACAATTTGCTTTTGTAACTTGCTGTAGGTCGACCACTCATTGCCTTCAATAAAGCAGTTACTTGGATCATTCAGTCCACAATTACACCTGAATGGTATACCAACATATACATATACCCCCACACGATGGTTCCGATAGAGTCATCAATGTTTATCAGATCTTCTATCCAGACAAAGCGGCAGTGGAAATTCTTGCCAGTATCCTCACCATGAAAGGTAGAAAGGTCTTTTTCATCCATATATGTCATAGCCTTTAGCATATTATAAACAACTGAATCAACAAAGTTTCAAATCATGACTAGAGTGATGAATCTCCCTCACCCCTCTTATAAATTTAGGAAAACCACCCAACATACTATAATTTATACTATGCCAAGCCATTGTGCAGCATCTCACCTTAGATGTCAAATATATTGATCAATACGCATTATGTAATATGTACAGATGTTATGAAAATTATTTTAGGTTTAAATGCTTCTCTTTGGTTTTAAGATAAAGTTCAAGAAATAAAACATAAAGAAAATAAAAAATGAAAAGCAAAATATATCAGGAAAAGGGAGAAAAATTAAAAATTAGGGCGTTGAAGAAAAAAGAAAAAAAGGTCCATTGCTTGATGAATATTGAGAGAGTCCATGAATTCTTTATAATTCCTTGTTGTCTATTCAGCATTTCTCCCATAATTCTCCCCCACTAGCCAGCAATTTCAGACTGTGCTTCTGCTATTCACATGCAAGCAAGTATCTTCGGCAGTACCTGAAAGACAAAACTCTCCAACAAAAACTCATTAGCAAGGTCCTTAAACATTGTTTGAAGTTAAAACAAAGCACTATTTACACATTTACAGTTTGAAGCTAATTCACCCCCACTGCTAGAGAAGTGTCATCTGCATTCAAAAACAGATCTGGAGAATATACATCTTGTACCCCCTTCAACTGCTCTAATAATTTATCACGTTCCCCTCTCATCTTGTCATACTCAATCTTCAGGTGGTCATATTTCTGTTTTAACTGAGAAAATGGTACCCAGGTCTTGGACCTTTTCTTATTATTATTTTGGTCAGCTCTGTTTTTCATATTAATATCACCTATGTTTGACCTGGTGTCTCCTCTCTGAGTGTTATCATAGGATATTATCTTCTGATCTTTATGTTCAGTATTTGTCCTAAACAATGTGGCTAAATCAATTTTGACAGCCTGCTCATTTGACTTTCTCCATAAATGGTCTGCTCTCAACAATATGTCTTTTAAATCATGAGGATTTGGGGTAACTAATAAAATATTTTGTTTGATATCTTCATGCAATACATCTAGAAATATAGTCATATGTATCAAGCCACCACGCTCAAATGCAAGATTATTACCGACCAATAATTCCATAATAGTTGCTATCCTGTGTGACAATTCATAGGGAGATTCATTTTGCATTCGTTGGATCTTCCCATGAATAGTAACATCAGAACGTACACCATACAAAACACATAATAATTCCAGTAATATGTCCCTTGTCCTCAGAGGCTGAATACAGATCTGTTTAGTTCTCATACAAAGACCACCTCCTATAGAATGTTGCAAAACTCTTTCTAAGTCAGATGGGTTGAGATTGTACATATCTCTGACCTGCTGCACGTCACAAAACCATTTTAAAAAAATGTTTAAATCATGGTATGGAACCATTCCTATTACTTTAAGAATTGCGTCTAATTCTTTTGGTTTCAAAGGCTTCATTACAAGCTGAACTTCACCTGTATTATTATTATTGTTATTATAAACTGTGGTGGTCACAGTGGGGGCAGCTGGTAATGAATTATCAGATTTAATATGAGGTTCTGTTTCATTTGATAGAAAGTTTGTGTCTGTATTTTGCTCAACTGCCTTCTGTAACTGGGTAATTTCCTCAACCTTACCCTTTAAAGAACTTTCCATTGTTAAACAGCAAGATAATAAGCCCTGTATAATACAACCTTTTTTTTTACTTTCTGAAATTTTGCTATCAAAAAAATTTTTCTCTAAAAATTCCTTCATCATAGTCCACGTCTGCTTACATTTTTGTGGAATTTCATAAGGACTGCCATGGCGCTTAATACATTTTAATACCCATCTGTTAACTTTATCAGAACTGACACTAGCTTCACACTGAGTAAGCATTTTGACTATATTACTAATAATTAAAAAAAAAAGGAAATATTTTACTCACCGCATTAGTTACTCCTTCAGCTTCCAGTTCAGGTCTTCTGGTACACGACACAGTCCTTTTTTTGTTGTTGTTTCCAGTCTCCAGAGAATAATTCTGGGGTTCCCAACTTGTTTAAATTTGTAGATCAGACTCTCTTATGTCACAACCAGACATTAGAGTCACAGCTCTTGGTTCTTCATCAGACTTCTGTCCACCTCACAGGATTGTCGTCACCACCGACTTCTGTTACTAAGTCCGAAAATGCTCTTCTGGTCACTTGAACGGCACCAATGTAGTGATATATTATATTGGGTAATTAATTAATTAGTAGTTATTATAATGATGATGCAAGTACTCTTCCGCAGCAACCCAATTCTTCCAGAGAGATGCACTTTATTGACTTCCAACACAGTACAAAGTTCAAAGTCCACAGATGACAAAAAAATCCGACAGAGTATATAATTCAGAGCCCCATTTTTCCTAGGTCTGCGCCTTCATAGTCATACACAGACAAGACTATATAAACTATAGACTGAACGCCATGTTATATTCACTAGACACTGAATGGCTGAGCAATTTGATTGGCCGTTTCCATTTAGGCCTTTGATATGCTTTAGTCTTTCAGACAGACAACAACCCCCAGCCGTGAACAGCTGCAGTCATAAACTGCCCCAATCTGCACTCCCGCATATCAACATCAACAAGTCCCCTTTGATATGTGTAATTAGATTAACATATACCACCTGAACATCTACATTCCTAATCTGTATTCTTGCATATTAACATCAACAAGTCCCCTTTGATATACTAGTACCCTGGGACGGAGTTTCTGCTAGGTCAATATTGTACTGTATGTGTACATATATATAATAATATAATATCCCACATAAATCGGCGAACATATTACAACAGATGCCACCAACCTTTACTTATATTTGTTTGGATATTTTTCTGCCAAAATTTCCCAGTCTCATTTACTATCCCATGTTTCTGTGGAAATGTTATAGTCTGTTGGATTTTATGCCGTGAAATTGTTCAACATGAAAATGTTTGGAATACTTTAATGCTGGGTGTTGTACATTTTTAAAATAAAATCTAGATTTTATTAAATTGATCTTGGCTCTGAACCAAATTCTATATGTGCTATCCTTCAAGCTGCGACAACCAGCACAGTGATTATTCTATGTAAGATTGTAAAAATGTTGCACAGAGGCATCACTAGGGTTGCTGTGACCTGGTGCGGTAAAACATGGTGTCACCCCCCCTCCCCCCCCATTATTTTTTTTCCCATATAGAACTGCATATAATGCCAATAGTGGTGCCGTTACCAACTATCAAGCACCACATGGTGTGCACCCCAAACCAGCCCCCGTAAATGCGGTTGGTGCCAGCTCTGATCCTTACGATGGCATGGATAGGGGTGACACCATCGCAGTTGAATATCACTTCCAACTTGATGGTGTCACCCAGTGCCAGGACAGGGTCACCCATTGCCTAGGGCAAAGTTGGAAAACTATGCCCCCCCCCCCCCGGTGGAGGAACAGGGCTAATTGCAGTGCAGAGAGCAAAAGGCTTGATTCACACCTTTGCAAATGTGATGGAGTGTGCATGTTTTTGCACAGCACTTATAGGACAATCCATTCATTTCAATGGGCTGTCATAGGAGTCAAGAATGCACAAAAGGACCTTTTTAGAAAGCACACTGCATTAAAATACATGGTGCTTTGTTGTCATGCCACAGGTGAATGAGCACAAAAGCAAGGTGTGCTATGTGCCATCAAGAATTAACATCACCATTACAAACCTGTAAAAGGGCTGTGTGTGTTTGTGTTTTGCAGAATTCACACAATTTTGCACTCATTCCTGCAATGCACAAATGTTTACCTAGGGAAGAGGGAATTAATTCAAATTCAAAGAGGTGCCATTGACATTAAAGTAGGCCAAGCACATCCACAATTTAACCCCTTACCGACCAGCCGCTGTCATTATACAGCGGCAGTTTGGCTCGTTCCCGCGAATCGCCATAGCTATATGGTGGTCCCTTTAACAGCTACAGCAGGCACGAGTGGCGGGGGGAGCCGATGCATGCAATGTCTGCCAGCCACCCATGATCGCTCCACAGAGAGCCAGAATGAGGTTCTGCCAATGTAAACAACAGATCCCCTTTCTGACAGGGAAGTACAGAGTGATCATTTGTTCCTAGTGATTAGGAACAGCGATCTCTCTGTACTCCCACAGTTAGAAACACCTCCCAGGGAACACATTTAATCCCTTGATCGCCCCCTAGTGTTAACCCCTTCCCTGCCAGTGACATTTATACAGTAATCAGTGCATTTTTATAGCACTGATCACTGTATAAATGTCAATGGCCCCAAAAAAGTGTCAAAAGGGTCTGATCTGTTCGCCACAATGTCGCAGTCCCGCTGATCACTGCCATTACTAGTAAAAAAAAATAAAAATAATGCCATAAATCTATTCCATATTTTGCAGACGCTATAACTTTTGTGCAAGCCAATAACTATACGCTGATCTAAATCAGCCCCCTTTAATCAGGGGTCCCAATCAGTAGGGATGACCCAAACACCCGCCGCTTCGTTTCACACCAGAACACCACGAACAGGCAAAAAATTTATGCTAACACGCGAACAACGTTAAAGTCTATGGCACGCGAATATGAAAAATCAAAAGTACTCATTTTAAAGGCTTATATGCAAGTTATTGCCAAAAAAAAGTGTATGGGGACCCGGATACTGCCCCAGGGGACATTTATCAATGCAAAAAAACCATTTAAAAGCAACAGTTTTTTTCAGGAGCAGTGATTTTAATAATGCTTAAAGTGAAACAATAAAAATTAAATATTTCTTTAAATATAGTGCCTGGGAGGTGCCCTTAGTCTGCCTGTAAAGTAGCGCATCTTTCCCATGTTTATAACAGTACTGCAGCAAAATTACATTTCTAAAGGAAAAAATGTAATTTAAAATTGCTTGCGGCTGTATTGTATAACCGGATCCTGGCAATATACATAAAAAATAATTGAAAAAAAACAGCATGAGTTCCCCCCCCCCAGTCCATACCAGGCCCTTCGGGTCTGGTATGGCTATTAAGGGGAAAATTAAGGGGAAAAATAAATATTTTTTTAAAAAAACACAGGGCATGTGCATGTGGCCTGGTACGATTCGGGGGGGGGGGGGACACTCTCTAGTCGTCGCCCCCCCCTTTCCTGCGGCCTGCCGGGTTGCATGTTTGGATAAGGGTTTGGTATGGATTTTGGGGGGACCCCCACGCCATTTTTTTTTTACATTTTGGCACAGGGTTCCTCTTAACCACTTCAATACACTGTGTTATATAAACTACACAGCCTGCATTGACTGAATATAGAGTCTACATTGAAGATCTAGTCTACACTAAATGAAGAGTATATATATATATATACAATATATATAGCTATATATATATATATATATATCTATATATAGATATATATATCTATATATAGATATATATCTATATATAGATATATAGATATATATCTATATATAGATATTAGGCTGTGTGTGTATATATATATATATATATATATATATATATATATATATACATATATATATATATATACATATATATATATATATATATATATATATATATATATATATATATATATATATATATATATATATATATCAAATACACTGCCTACACTGACTGAATATAGAGCCTACACTGAATATGGCTCTATATGCCTCTAACATGGCACCTCATGGCAAAGAACTCTCTGAGGATCTGAAAAAAAGAATTGAATTACACTGCCTACACTGACTGAATATAGAGTCTACACTGAATATCTAGTCTACACTAAATGCAGAGTGTATATATATATATATATATATATATATATATATATATATATATATATACACATACTAGGAAAGTGAGTACACCCCTCACATTTTTGTAAATATTTTATTATATATTTTCATGTGACAACACTGAAGAGATGACACTTTGCTACAATGTAAAGTAGTGAGTGTACAGCTTGTATAACAGTGTAAATTTGCTGTCCCCTCAAAAAACTCAACACACAGCCATTAATGTCTAAACCGCTGGCAACAAAAGTGAGTACACCCCTAAGTGAAAATGTCCAAATTGGGCCCAATTAGCCATTTTCCCTCTCCGATGTCATGTGACTCGTTAGTGTTACAAGGTCCCAGGTGTGAATTGGTGTGAATGGGGAGCAGGTGTGTTAAATTTGGGGTTATCACTCTCACTCTCTCATATTGGTCAGACTGAAAGTTCAACATGGCACCTCATGGCAAAGAACTCTCTGAGGATCTGAAAAAAAGAATTGATGTCTTTAATAATTAATCTCTAAACTGCTGGCAACAGACGTGAGTACACAAGTAAAATGTCTAAATTGGGCCCAAAGTGTCAATATTTTGTGTGGCCACCATTATTTTCCAGCACTGCCTTAACCTTCTTGGGCATGGAGTTCACCAGAGCTTCACAGGTTGCCACTGGAGTCCTCTTCCACTCCTCCATGATGACATCACGGAGCTGGTGGATGTTAGAGACTTTGCACTCCTCCACCTTCCGTTTGAGGATGCCCCACAGATGCTCAATAGGGTTTAGGTCTGGAGACATGCTTGGCCAGTCCATCACCTTTACCCTCAGCTTCTTTATAAAGTCAGTGGTTGTCTTAGAGGTGTGTTTTGGGTCTTTATAATGTTGGAATACTGATCTGCGGCCCAGTCTCCGAAGGGAGGGCATCATGCTCTGCTTCAGTATGTCACAGTACATGGTAGCATTCACGGTTCCCTCAATGAACTGTAGCTCCTCTGTGCCTGCAGCACTCATGCAGCCCGAGACCATGACACTGCCACCACCATGCTTGACTGTAGGCAAGACACACTTGTCTTTGTACTCCTCACCTGGTTTCCACCATACACGCTTGACACCATCTGAACCAAATAAGTTTATCTTGGTCTCATCAGACCACAGGACACAGTTCCAGTAATCCATGTCCTTAGTCTGCTTGTCTTCAGTAAACTGTTTGCAGGCTTTCTTGTGCATCATCTTTAGAATAAGCTTCCTTCTGGGATGACAGCCATGCAGACCAATTTGATGCAGTGTGTGACGTGGGGTCTGAGCACTGACAGGCTGACCCCCCACCTCTTCAACCTCTGCAGCAATGCTGGGAGCACTCATAGGTCTATTTCCCAAAGACAACCTCAGGATATGACGCTGAGCATGTGCACTCAACTTCTTTGGTCGACCATGGCGAGGCCTGTTCTGAGTGGAACCTGTCCTGTTAAACCACTGTATGGTCTTGGCCACCATGCTGCAGCTAAGTTTCAGGGTCTTGGCAATCTTCCTATAGCCTAGGCCATCTTTATGTAGAGCAACAATTCTTTTTTTCAGATCGTCAGAGAGTTCTTTGCCATGAGGTGCCATGTTGAACTTCCAGTGACCAGTATGAGAGAGTGAGAGCGATAACACCCTAATTTAACACACCTGCTCCCCATTTACACCTGGGACCTTGTAACACTAATGCCTCGTACACACGGTCAGACTTTGTTCGGACATTCCGACAACAAAATCCTAGGATTTTTTCCGACGGATGTTGGCTCAAACTTGTCTTGCATACACACGGTCACACAAAGTTGTCGGAAAATCCGATCGTTCTAAACGCGGTGACGTAAAACACGTACGTTGGGACTATAAACGGGGCAGTGGCCAATAGCTTTCATCTCTTTATTTATTTTGAGCATGCGTGGCACTTTGTCCGTCGGATTTGTGTACACACGATCGGAATTTCCGACAACGGATTTTGTTGTTGGAAAATTTTATATCCTGCTCTCAAACTTTGTGTGTCGGAAAATCCGATGGAAAATGTGTGATGGAGCCTACACACGGTCGGAATTTCCGACAACAAGGTCCTGTCACACATTTTCCATCAGAAAATCCGACCGTGTGTACGGGGCATAACAAGTCACATGACACCAGGGAGGGAAAATGGCTAATTGGGCCCAATTTGGACATTTTTACTTAGGGGTGTACTCACTTTTTTTGCCAGCAGTTTAGACATTAATGGCTGTGTCTTGAGTTATTTTGAGAGGACAGCAAATTTACACTGTTATACAAGCTGTACACTCACTACTTTACATTGTAGCAAAGTGTCATTTCTTCAGTGTTGTCACATGAAAAGATCTAATAAAAAAAAATTACAAAAATGTGAGGGGTGTACTCAATTTTGTGAGATACTGAATATAAATATATATCAAATACACTGCCTGCATGCCACTAACTAACCTGCCTAATCTCTCTTCATTCATAATTACACTATATACGGCAACTGATTAAGCAGCCTTATATAGTGTGGGGCGTGGACTTAGCCCCCTGAGCCATGATTGGCCAAAGACACCCTGCCTTTGGCCAATTATGGCTCTCTCATCAGAGCACGCTGTGATTGGCCAAAGCATGCAGGTCAGGTGCATGCTTTGGCCAATCATAAGACGCCAATGTACTGTGATCTTGCAGTGCATTATGGGGCATAAGATCCTCAAGACCCACAACTTTTGTTTTAAGCCTGTGTAGCTCCTCTCTATGGGCCTCATAAGAATCCAATAGTGAATTTAAGGATGAAGTATAGATCCCCATTTTATTTTCAATTTGCCCTGCTTTTTCTCCCATCTCCTGGAGTTCCCCTTTAAAGCCATGTTTGCATTATAGCATGTCAGCCTGCAGGGACGCTGGAAGTGAGAGTAGCATGTTCTTCATCACTGAATCAGACACAGGTTGACCAGAAGTGGGGAAAGAGGCGATGGGATCAGGGTGATCTACTGGAGGGTGGGTTGCAGTTTGTGGTGTGCCTACCTCCATGTTGTTCTGGAAAGCAAGGCTGTCATCTGCTTCCAAGGGGTCTGGACTTGGCTGGGCTGCAAGTGGATGGTGTGGAGGAGCATAGAATTTCTCTGAACTGAGCTGCCCGGCCTCTCTTATGCTGTATTGGCTGTCCATGGGCGCCTCTGTACTGGAGCCAGCATGCTGTATATGGAGGAAGCCACCATTTTGTTGAAGCCTCAGGGGCAGCGGAGGGAAGAAACCCTCCAATTTCTGCAACATCTAATCCTCCCAACACCTGTAGGCTATGGTGCAGGATCTAAGCACTGGAAGGCAGTGGTCTGAAGGTCGCAGGACCGTAGGTGGGTCCAGCTGCGGAGATTTCCTACACTGCGGCTATCCACGAGCGTTGTTGCCACACCCTCTTAAATTTACATTTTTGAATGTGAAATGACTCAGAATATCAACCGAAGTCTAACTATTTCAAGCTTGTCACATTTTGAAATCCCTCAGGCATGGGTTTTAGTGTGATATGTCTAAAAAAAAATTCTGCTTGCTATATTTTTAAATGTTTCTATCACTGCAAATAGTGGCACCACAAAAAGATCACAAAGATACACTGCAACAAATGAAAGCAAGGTTTGTAAAGTGAAATACAGGCAGCAATAAATATATTTTGGAGAAAGCTACCTGTATACTTTTTCTAATAAAGCTTGTACAGAGTCACTGGAAATAGAAGCACACCCAGTGTGTGATCTTTCTCCCATATTTGTGCAGCATGTTATGAAGCCAACATTTTGCAGAGCACTCTGTTGAACTGTTTATCTCAGTAAAATAATTTTGCCCCAGGGTTACAAGAGCACTTGACACTATGATAAGCATTTGCAATGTGCACCCAGAGTCATGTTTTGGGTGCCAGTGTGTATGAGTCCCAGTTGCAGTGCTCTCCTTCAAGCAGCTATAAATGTATACTTTATCAATAGGGGATATTGGATATCTCTTTTCATTTGTTATATGGCAGCTTAAAAGTACAGCACAGATATATTACATAATTTTGTTAATTCTCTCAGTGAACTAGGTTTATCCTAGACCTGAGGAATAACACCATCCATGAGCAGATGTTAGCACCTTTACAGCTACTACCAATTATTTTCACATTTGCATGAAACAAGCTATAGCTGTGAGCTGCTTGCTATGCTAGGCATATTTTAGAGTCTAAGGTAAATATGGAATACATATTTATATTGGCCCATCTTTCTAAAATCTCTGAAAGTAGCACAATTAGTAACTGCTATTCTAGACAGGGGCAAATGCAGAACTTAGCAATGAAGGAAATCAATTTGGCAAATGTACTCATTGACCCTATAGCTACATTATTACAGTACTATTGTAGCGCTTACCCTTGAAGGAGCTGCTGGATGTATTGGCTCCACTGTTCCTATGCCTTTGACTCTGCAAATAGCACCATGCACTCTGACACACCTGGCTGGGTAGGGAATATTTATTGCACGTGTATATGCAGTACCTCAATTGCAAAGAGATGTAAAACAATTGCAATAATACAGCAAACTGTTAAACTATAGCAAAGTATACACTACAAATAAGTATACTGTACAGTAAAAAGAAATAAACTGTAACAACAACAATCTCCTATTAAGCCCTATACTGGAGCAGACCTAACCAGGGAGAGCTACACCACCCTTAATAGTTCAGCCATCTGTAATATACTCTCTTCTGATGGCCAGCTTGTTGGGGTCCAGCTGGTGTGTTGGCACGCTTGGGATATTGTCCTATTGTCATCACTAACAATGACA
Source organism: Aquarana catesbeiana (assembly GCF_042186555.1). Taxonomy (NCBI): domain Eukaryota; kingdom Metazoa; phylum Chordata; class Amphibia; order Anura; family Ranidae; genus Aquarana; species Aquarana catesbeiana. The sequence goes on from NC_133327.1 coordinate 189,623,989, forward strand.
CTGGCTCTGGTCCCTTTAACACTGATGATGACACTGGCTCTGGTCCCTTTAAGTACTGATAATGGCACTTGCGCTGTTATACTCACAGACAACACTTTCTAAATGTTCATCAGAGTGTAGTGTAGATTTGGCGAGCGGCCAAATAACATAACAGGAAACCACCTCTCCTCTTTGCCCCAGTACATTGTGGGATTTGTAGTTTGCTCTTTCCAACCAATTAAGCCAGTTCAGTCTGTATGAACGTTTCCTGAGATTACAAGCAAAGGCAACAGCAAACACAGTGAAATTGCTGCTTCTGCTCTCCCCGGCAGCTGCTGACTGGGGCTTTGCTATTTTCTAGTACTGTATCTGTTACATATTTAATATCAGTAAAAACATATAAGGATGGAGCTTCCAGATTTAAGCAGCAGCACTTTGGAGCTTAGACATGGCCATGTTATTCTGCACTATTTCTTAATTTGTTATATTTATTACAATTATGCCTTGAAGTTGTAGTAAGTGTTTAGTATGTTACTGCTGGTCCGGTTTGAGAAACCTCTGGGTCCCTTTAGATTTTAATTTAATCTGGGTGCTCAGAAGGATTAATCTCCTCAGCCAGCCTTTATCAATTTTGAAAATCCTATACTCAGGTTAATCAGAGTAAGCGGAGGTCTCCTCTAAACATGTTCTGACCATTGCTAGGGTAGAGGGGAGCAGTGTTCCCTTGTGGGATTCCTGCCAGGTTGATGTCTGAGATACATAGTAGGTAAGGTTGAAAAAAGACACACGTCCATCAAGTCCAACCTATGTGTGTGATTATGTGTCAGTATTACATTACATATCCCTGTATGTTGCGGTCATTCAGGTGATTATCTAATAGTTTCTTGAAGCTATCAATGCTCCCCGCTGAGACCACCGCCTGTGGAAGGGAATTCCACATCCTTGCCGCTCTTACAGTAAAGAACCCTCTACGTAGTTTAAGGTTAAACCTCTTTTCTTCTAATTGTAATGAGTGGCCACGAGTCTTATTAAACTCTCTTCTGCGAAAAAGTTTTATCCCTATTGTGGGGTCACCAGTACAGTATTTGTAAATTGAAATCATATCCCCTCTCAAGCGTCTCTTCTCCAGAGAGAATAAGTTCAGCGCTCGCAACCTTTCCTCATAACTAAGATCCTCCAGACCCTTTATTAGCTTTGTTGCCCTTCTTTGTACTCGCTCCATTTCCAGTACATCCTTCCTGAGGACTGGTGCCCAGAACTGGACAGCATACTCCAGGTGCGGCCGGACCAGAGTCTTGTAGAGCGGGAGAATTATCGTTTTATCTCTGGAGTTGATCCCACTTTTAATGCATGCCAATATTCTGTTTGCTTTATTAGCAGCAGCTTGGCATTGCATGCCATTGCTGAGCCTATCATCTACTAGGACCCCCAGGTCCTTTTCCATCCTAGATTCCCCCAGAGGTTCTCCCCCAGTGTATAGATTGCATTCATATTTTTGCCACCCAAATGCATTATTTTACATTTTTCTACATTGAACCTCATTTGCCATGTAGTCGCCCACCCCATTAATTTGTTCAGGTCTTTTTGCAAGGTTTCCACATCCTGCGGAGAAGTTATTGCCCTGCTTAGCTTAGTATCGTCTGCAAATACAGAGATTGAACTGTTTATCTCATCCTCCAGGTCGTTTATAAACAAATTAAATAGGATTGGTCCCAGCACAGAACCCTGGGGAACCCCACTACCCACCCCTGACCATTCTGAGTACTCCCCATTTATCACCACCCTCTGAACACGCCCTTGTAGCCAGTTTTCAATCCATGTACTCACCCTATGGTCCATGCCAACGGACCTTATTTTGTACAGTAAACGTTTATGGGGAACTGTGTCAAATGCTTTTGCAAAATCCAGATACACCACGTCTACGGGCCTTCCTTTATCTAGATGGCAACTCACCTCCTCATAGAAGGTTAATAGATTGGTTTGGCAAGAACGATTCTTCATGAATCCATGCTGATTACTGCTAATGATATCGTTCTTATTACTAAAATCTTGTATATAGTCCTTTATCATCCCCTCCAAGAGTTTACATACTATTGATGTTAGGCTAACTGGTCTGTAATTCCCAGGGATGTTTTTTGGGCCCTTTTTAAATATTGGTGCTACATTGGCTTTTCTCCAATCAGCTGGTACCATTCCAGTCAATAGACTGTTTGTAAGAATTAGGAACAACGGTCTGGCAATCACCTGACTGAGTTCCCTAAGTACCCTCAGATGCAAGCCATCTGGTCCCGGTGATTTATTAATGTTAAGTTTCTCAAGTCTAATTTTAATTCCGTCCTCTGTTAACCATGGAGGTGCTTCCTGTGTTGTGTCATGAGGATAAACACTGCAGTTTTGGTTACTGAAGCCCCCCGATTCACTCGTGAAGACTGAGGAGAAGAATAAATTCAATACCTTTGCCATCTCCCCATCCTTTGTAACCAGATGTCCTTCCTCATTTTTTATGGGGCCAATATGGTCTGTCCTCCCTTTTTTACTGTTTACATACTTAAAGAATTTCTTGGGATTTTTTTTGCTCTCCTCCGCTATGTGTCTTTCATGTTCTATCTTAGCCATCCTAATTGCACCCTTACATTTCTTATTGCATTCTTTATAAAGTCTGAATGCTGAAGATGATCCCTCAACCTTGTATTTTTTGAAGGCCTTCTCCTTTGCTTTTATATGCATTTTTACATTGGAGTTAAGCCATCCAGGATTTTTGTTTGCTCTTTTAAATTTATTACCCAAAGGGATACATTGGCTAATGCCCTTATTTAATATGCTCTTAAAGCAAACCCATCTCTCCTCCGTATTCTTTGTTCCTAATATTTTATCCCAATTTATGCCTTTTAGCAAGGTTTGTAGTTTAGGGAAGTTGGCTCTTTTGAAATTCAGTGTCTTTGTGTTCCCTTCATGTTTCCTATTTGTGTGATTTATACTGAAACTAATTGACCTGTGATCGCTGTTACCTAAATTGCCCCGTATTTCCACATCTGTGATCAGGTCTGTATTGTTGGTAATCAGTAGATCCAGTAATGTTTTATTTCTAGTTGGTGCGTCTACCATCTGACCCATAAAATTGTCCTGCAAGACATTAAGGAACTGGCGAGCCTTAAATGAATGCGCGGTTCCCTCCGCCCAGTCTATGTCTGGATAATTAAAATCCCCCATTATGATAACACTTCCCATCCTTGCTGCTAATCCAATTTGTGATAGGAGAACCGTCTCCACTTCCTCCCTCAGGTTAGGGGGCCTATAGCATACTCCCAGTATTATTTTCCCCTTAGCTTCATCCCTTTGGAGCTCTACCCATAAAGATTCCACCTCCTCTCTAGCTCCCTCAGTGATGTCATCTCTCACATTCGCTTGTACATTATTCTTGATATATAGGCATACCCCTCCCCCTTTTTTATCCTCTCTATCCTTGCGGTATAGGGTATACCCTTGAATGTTTGCCAGCCAATCATGAGAGCTGTTGAAGCAGGTCTCTGAAATTCCCACAAAATCCAAATCCTCCTTGTACAACAGTATCTCTAGTTCACCCATCTTGTCCGCCATGCTCCTGGCATTGGTGAACATGCCACATAGTTTAGACCGGTCGCATATTGTCCTCGTATTGGGTGTTTCAAGATTGCAACTAGGACTTGCTACTATACTCACCTTGTGTTTTTGTGCTTTGGTTAACCTACCACTAATGCCCCCAATACTGCCCTCTGGAATATCATCCGCGCTGGCTATCACTGTCTCTGGACCCTCACCCCCATCGCCTAGTTTAAAAACCCCTCTAACTTTTTGGCCATCTTCATTCCCAGCAGATCTGCACCCTCCTCATTTAGGTGCAGTCTGTCCCTTCTATAGTACCGGTTACCGACTGAGAAGTCGGCCCAGTCCTCCAGGAACCCAAACCCCTCCTTACTGCACCAGCTCTTCAGCCACTTGTTTACTTCCCTAATCTCCCTCTGCCTTTCTGGTGTGGCTCGATGTACCGGTAGTATTCCTGAGAATACTACCTTGGAGGTTCTTTTCCTCAATTTAGCACCTAAGTCCTTAAAATCGTTCTTTAGGACACTCCATCTGCCTCTGACTTTGTCATTGGTGCCAACGTGCACCATGACAGCCGGGTCTTCCCGAGCCCCTCCCAGTAATCTGTCCACAAGATCCGTGATGTGCCGAACCCGAGCGCCCGGTAGACAACATACTGTTCGGCGCTTCAGGTCTTGGTTACAGATTGCCCTCTCTGTCCTTCTAAGAATTGAGTCCCCTACCACCAGAATCTGTCTTTCCTTTCCCTTTGCTGCCCCCCCACTCTCACTGGAGGAGTTCTTCCCCTGGCAGCTAGGAGAGTCCCTCATCTCCAGCAGTGCTGGTCCCTGACTGGTTTCACCAATGTCACTCAATGGAGCGTACTTATTGGGATGCTCCAATCCTGGATCGGCCTCTCTGGCACTTCCCCCTCTACCCCTCCTGACTGTCACCCATCTACTCTTTGCTAGTGCCTACACCTCTTTGTCTCCACCCGCCTCTGTGCTGGCTCCTGCCGGCACCTGCCGTGTACGTTCCTGGCTCACCTTTAGTATGGAGGGACTTCTCAGTGCTGACAGTTGCTTCCCCAGATTCAGAACCTGGGATTCCAGGGAAACAATGTGCTTACATTTTGCACAGCAGTATTCGCCCTTGATCGGATGATCAAGTAACGCATACATGCGGCAAGATGTACAAAGAGTCGCCTCTCCACACCCGCCGGGCATCGTACCTATTAAATTTAGTGAGGATTTGGGGATTTTACCCTGTCCAAATTACCTAACAGCTAGCTTCCTGGCACTAATACTCAAGACAATGCACAGGTACTCACAGACCTACGTGCAATCGCAGAACAGTCGCAGACCTACGTGCACTCGCAAAACTCAAGCATACAGTACACAATACACAAGTACTAACGATCCACACACACTACTCAGACAACACTCAGATACTCACACTACACAGGTACTATGAACCCTGTTATAACCTCCTGTTTTAAACTCTGGTTTTTAACTCCCACTTATACCAGCTCCACTTACACCAAGTTCCACAGCCTCAGACTGAGCTCGCTCAGATTGAGTCCTACACCCAGTTAAATAGGCACCTGTGAGCAATTAACCACCCCCCTTAATTGATAGACTGAAGGAACCAGAGAAAAAAAAAAAAAAAAAAAAAGCTATTTAAAAAGTGACAGAAAAAGGCAAATGAAAAACTAAAAGGAAAAGCCCCAAAAATGCAACCCAGCAAACCCAGCAATCAACAAGCAAGACTTATTCACTCTAACTCTAGTTTTTAACTCCCACTTATACCAGCTCCATTTACACCAAGTTCCACAGCCTCAGACTGAGCACGCTCAGACTGAGTCCTACACCCAGTTAAATAGGCACCTGTGAGCAATTAACCACCCCCCCCTTAATTGATAGACTGAAGGAACCAGAGAAAAAAAAAAAGCTATTTAAAAAGTGACAGAAAAAGGCAAATGAAAAACTAAAAGGAAAAGCCCTAAAAATGCAACCCAGCAAACCCAGCAATCAACAAGCAAGACTTATTCACTCTAACTCTGGTTTTTAACTCCCACTTATACCAGCTCCACTTACACCAAGTTCCACAGCCTCAGACTGAGCACGCTCAGACTGAGTCCTACACCCAGTTAAATAGGCACCTGTGAGCAATTAAGCACCCCCCTTAATTGATAGACTGAAGGAACCAGAGAAAAAAAAAAAAGCTATTTAAAAAGTGACAGAAAAAGGCAAATGAAAAACTAAAAGGAAAAGCCCCAAAAATGCAACCCAGCAAACCCAGCAATCAACAAGCAAGACTTATTCACTCTAACTCTAGTTTTTAACTCCCACTTATACCAGCTCCACTTACACCAAGTTGCACAGCCTCAGACTGAGCACGCTCAGACTGAGTCCTACACCCAGTTAAATAGGCACCTGTGAGCAATTAACCACCCCCTTAATTGATAGACTGAAGGAACCAGAGAAAAAAAAAAAAAAAAAAAAGCTATTTAAAAAGTGACAGAAAAAGGCAAATGAAAAACTAAAAGGAAAAGCCCCAAAAATGCAACCCAGCAAACCCAGCAATCAACAAGCAAGACTTATTCACTCTAACTCTGGTTTTTAACTCCCACTTATACCAGCTCCACTTACACCAAGTTCCACAGCCTCAGACTGAGCACGCTCAGACTGAGTCCTACACCCAGTTAAATAGGCACCTGTGAGCAATTAACCACCCCAGATCTATTGTATTCACGTGTAGCAATACAGTCTGCGCAATTTTTACACAGCCCTTCCACTCCAGGCAGTCTGTTGCTAATTATTTTTTTTCTTTTCGAGCCTACAGTTACCTTGCTTCCAGTGTCCATTCTAGGGGTAATCATCACTCGTTCAATTGAAACACTGGCTCCAACACTTAGTCCTTTTTTTCTCGTTCCAAGTTTTATTCAGTAACATCACACGCAATAGAAAGACAGAGGGTGAAAAGGAATTCAGGTACCTTGGACATTGCGATCGGAGATAATTTCTACATCCAGTGAATAACACTTCCAAAGCTGGGGCCTGGGGGGTCAGGAAGCGCGGACCAACCGATAGCAAAAAAATCAAAACCCCATAAGATGGCGTCTGTGCCTTAAATACCCCTACCCAGAAATGTCCGGTGAGTGAACCACTCCCACCGAAAATCCTCTGAGCAATGAATAGTCAATGTGTCTGACCAGACTGTATTTCCCAATCCACCAATGATGACAGCACCACCCATGGTTAGATGGAAATCTGCACAGTCCAGCCAATCTGGCACAGAAACCATTAAATTTATACAATAATAAGTTGAGCCAAAACTGCAGCTGCAACTAATTTAAATTTCAAAAGAACAGCGTCTGCTCCTCAGGAGCAGGGCGCTACATACGGCTACAGACAAGCGGCTCCTTTCAAAGCCAGAGATGCTGTCTCTCCCCTTTTTAGAGCAGTGGATGCCTGAGCTTTTATTTTAAAACTTATTTTTACATACTACACTGGAGGAGCCGTCCTGCATCTCTGTTCTTCCATACTGAGTCTGCTGCGCCCTGCCAATGTGTTGCCAGAGCACCTTCTCTCACTGCCACACCCGCAACTTTGGTAAAAATCCCTAGGGCAAAATTTGCACAGCAAACTCCTCAAGTTGGCTTCATTTGGAAAACACAGGGAAGTGCAGCTTTGTGAAACTGATATGCAGCAGCAAATCAACCTCTTAGTGGGGACATGAGAGCTACTTAGAAAGATCGGATTACAAATTCATTACTGATCATAAAAATAAACTGGGAAGCATGGAGAACCATTTAAGGCAGTACAATATAAGACTGCTCAATTTCCCTGAAGGATTCAAGGGTAAAACCCTAAAGACTTCTTAGAAAATCAGCTCAAACAAGTAATGGATGTTGATGTGTTTTCATACCGTTTTGCCATTGATTGTGTACACAGGATTTCCATGAGAGTGCTCCCTCCAAGGCCTCTCATTGCATACATATTAAACTTTGGAGATAAAGAAAATATCCTCAAAGCAACCAGAGCTATAAGAACTTAAAGCAGCTGTAAACTTTACTGATGACAAACACATTATTTCACAGAGAAATAATACACTGTCATAAACGCAGGGTTTATTTTCCTGTTACATGTGGCTAGATCGATATTATAATAATGATAATAAGGACAATGTTCCCTGCCTTTAAATTGCAGGTCACATGAATGTGGAAATGCCATTGCCGCAGAGTTTCTGTGTTTCCATAGCAATAAAACGCAGTCAGTCCCGGTGGCAACATCACTTCCCCCTTTCCCCAGGCGAGTGCAGTGGGAGGAGAAGCGGCTGAAGGGGGGCATGGCTAGAGGGGGCGCAGCTTCCCTCAGACTATAGAAAACGCAGGCACCCTGTGTTATAGCACAGCAAGCCTGTATTAACATTGGGATGACACAAGACATAAACTGACCACGCTAGCATGGATCGACAGCCATGCTTGCATGGTCAGTTTACCCTCAGTCAGTTTGCTATTGCAATCCACAGTTTTTTGGCTTTGACACAGAAACAGCATGCAAATGTCCTGCATATAAAAAAACAGCCCGAATAGCAAAACCTTATTTACAGTATGCTCTTTTGTGCTGTAAAAACTGGGGGGAACTGATAAAGGCAAAGTTCATTTCTAATTGCTAGAGAGTGCTCCGGTATATATTCACATAAAAGGTATTCTCACTTCTTTACAATGACTAATATATGCAGTCTGGGAAACAACACAATAGCACCTGATCCTGTACACACGTTTATATTCCCTCTTGTAACTATGAGGGATTCCCAATACTTAATCTCTCTGGGAAATAACCAACACCTGTGTATATGTACGCATTTGTTCTGTTTAAGTACTGGACATACAGGTCAACTGTTCCCTTTAATCATAAGCAACACCATCAGACTTCCTCCAAATTTCCTATGTGTCAGGTTTTATGTTTACTTTCTTTTACAAGATATCCTGATTCATATAGACATTTCATAATCCTCTGACCACAACTGAATCCAACACTGAATTCTACATGGAAGCTCTACCTAATTGCTTACAATGGCTAACTCCTACAGCCTGGGAAACAACATCCAACACTATACATACATTTATATTCCTCTTTTTAAATACTGGAGATGCCCAACACTTCTTATCTCTCTGGGGTATACACAATACCAGTGTATGCACCTGTTCCTCTACTTCATCGGAGGAGAGAACGTGGTATTATTGCTTTGACCCAAGTCCAGTCCAGGAACAGGAGGAGTTCTTGGACCAAAAATTGGTTGCTTAATTGTGACCAATTATGTCATATGCCTTTGCTGCGGGAGCTTCAGGGGTCCGTCATTATCTCCGGATGACGGACCCTTGCTTTCACCAACTCTTGGCACTGGTGACCCCCTAAGAAGGAGGACACAAGCATTTGGCGTGCCATCACTCCAGAGCAAAGGCTCATAGCCACCTTGCTTTACTTGGTGATGGGGAGAAGTCCCCAGGACCTCAAGTTTACCACTGGGATCTCCCCCCAGGCTCTGGGACTCATTATTCCAGACACCTGCTCCGCCAATATTCAAGTACTGCAGAAGGACTATATTTGGGTAAGTTTTTCCCTTTAAGATCACATTCTATGTATTAATGTCTGCTAATGTATTGTCTTAATTTGTTGATTACATAATTTTCAATATTGTAATATGCTGTGAATGTCCTCTTTGTCCTCATGCATGCTGTAAGCTTTTCCTGCTCCTTTGTTGGTCTACATGCATATTTTCCATAACTAACCTCCCCAGCAAACTATCCTGGGCCCATACACACCTAGCCTAGTAACTTCACAGTGTTTTTTGTCAGCTAAATTTTGGGGCTTACCCTAAACAACCCCTAAAATGTGTACAAATGTCATTGCTGTCCTCAAATTCAGGCAGAGTGCAAGAGACCATTTTTTGGGGCACAAACTAATTTGGAACCCCCCCCCCAAAAAAAAATGCAAAGTCAACAGATACAAATACTCTATCTGCTGAATTTGCCAAACCATACACACTTTCCCTCTTTATGTTTAAATTTCTGTATAAATTCACCCAACCATGTAGTGCAAAGGTCTGCCTGATTACCTACAAATTGTAAGGTAGACAGTTTTTGTCTCCTATTATATTGATAGGTATTTTCAGAATGTGAAAATGTGCTGCAATTTGGACAGTGTGGATCCATATTTTTAGATTATGACACATCTTACCTGTCCACTGGGCTGCCAATAGTGTAAGTAAGGAGGGGCTGGCTAAAGTATCCCAGATAATTTATTCAAACAGCTCTCATGGAAGTGGGGAGGGTGACCTGTCCAAAACATTTACCTATTTCCTCCCCCACCCTAAAATTTTGCTATTGGGCCACCAGATGTGGAGATGAATCAGATAAGTTGACCTTACCCTTTTGTCTTTAAATACTCATTTAAGTTTTGTTGGCTAAGCATGTTTATGTCAAATCTGCTTTCAATGTTATGTGCAGAAGTAGTCATTTTTTGTATCTTTTTTTTTCTTCTAACCCACAGCAATGGCAGGGCGTTGCAGTCCAGTTCCACCATCAGTGGTATTTTCCCAACTGTGGTGGTGCTATCGATGGCAAGCATGTCCGGATTGTCCCACCACCCAACTCTGATTCATATTATTTTAATTACGTAGTGGTCACATTTTTGGTATATAACTTAATGTATGTTATATCTTTGCATCTGGCGCCATCTAGTGGCTAAAATATGAAATGACTGGATCTTTATTTTTCATCGTTTAAGAAGTTAGCATGGGAGTGTTTGTTTACATTGAACATTAACTTGACCTACCCATAATGCCCATTAACTCCCATGAACATCAGGAAAACAGAACTGCATTGTGGGAAGATTATAAAAAGGCTTGGCGCGGCCATCTTAGGTCTCTTGGACACGCATGGCCAGCCTGGGAGGATTTGTGTAAGTTCTCCAGTGCAGTGCGGCCTACCTCCACGGAAGAGTGATCCAAGCAGCGATACTGTGACACACCAGTGAGCTGGGCTGACGGCGGGGCAAGACTGGGAAGAAGCCAGAAGAGCCTGTCGGAGCCATCTGGGAGTTCTGGAACGTCTCATTGTGTGGAGCGGAGCAGTGCGGAGGTGCCAGCCGGCCGGCCAGAGACAGGACCCAGTACCCCAGAGCAGAACTTTCTGACAACGCTGACCTGGTTGGGTGAGAGGGCTGTTGCCCAAAAGTTTCCTTGGTGCACTTTTACACGTCCACCTGTATAATACAGAGTTGCTGGGATCCATGGTCCCACAAGCAAAATCAAAGGATTAGACTGAGCTCAAAATAGGGCCTGGGCCTGGATTTCAGTGAGGATCTGGTACTGTATCATTGGCATAAGAGATAATTGCAGTGCTGCTGTATCATAACTTTGATTCAATATTCAGCTTGTTTTGATCAGGAGCCATTAACCCTTGGATTACAAATTCACTTTATTCATAGTTAGTTGAAGAAAGAAGAAAAGAAGGACTAATAAATCACAAGGATTTGTGTTTCACTGTCATATTGAAATCACTGTGATACCAAGTAATGGGAGCTCCCTAAATATTGTATTATACTTTATCAAATCAGTCTTTGATCCAATTATAGTTACAAAGCGTACAAAGGATAGGACAGTGCTCATAGTGAAATCAGTTCACTCTGCCATTTATCCTATTTTCCTTAGCACACTACATGCAAGTTAATCCACCCACTTTACATCTGTATAATATCTTTGTAAGCTGAAGTCTGTTGACTGTCTAGTTATGTTGGCTTGACAGTACAACTATTGTAGTGTTCTACTTCAAGTAAGCAAATACAGTAAACAAAGTTCTTGTTTAAGTAATTTTGCATGAGTGTTGTTTTCCTTTGCATTATCAGCCAAGTGGAGACTGGAGAACAAAAGGTAAGGATAAAAAAAGGTATATTACAATGTATATGGTGAAGTTGTCTTTAGAGTCTTTACTGCACACTATTACACCTCAGCTGTGTCAGGGAGACTGAGAAAAATTAAAAGGGTAACAAAGCAGAGTACAGGACCAATTTAAATCATGAGCTCCTTTGGGGTTTTTTGCTACAATTATAAGGACTTTTGCAGCAAAGTCATGCTAGCTGTAGTGTCTGCCAACTACGAGTTTTTGTATCTGGATGTTGGGAAGTTGTTGGAAAGAATAGCCGCAACTCTGATGGAGGAGTGATTATGCAGACAGAGTTCTACAAGCGGCTTCAGAATGGCACCTTAAACTTGACACCTGCTGAGTAGAATGTTGAGGGCCTCGATTTTTTTTTTGTTGCAGATGAGCCTTTGCTCTGGGGGAACATCTGGTGAAGCCTTTTCCTATGAGGAACCTCACCGCAGAGCAGAGAATATTCAATTACAGGCTCTCTCGTACCAGAAGGGTGGTCGAAAACTCCTTTGGCATCCTATCGAGTCGTTTCAGGCTGTTTTTTACTCCAATCAACCTGGCACGCTACAAGATCAACCATGTGGTTCTGTGCTGTTGTATCCTACATAATTTTTTTAAGGAGGAATGCGACTAGCTACCTTGCCTCGCTGTCAAGTGATGTGGACCCTACAGTGGCAGGCCCAGCTGAAAAGGCTGCAGCTTAGCTGTCTGTGGATGTGCTGATGGCTCTTGAAAATGCCCATGCTGGATTGCCCTCACAAATTGCCAGAGATGTACGTCAGAAATACCTTGATTATTTTGTGGGTAAAGGAGGAGTGGCTTGGCAGCAAATTGTAGCTGATTATGCCAAATATAATTTTGAGATCATAAACTCATCTTTCATTTCAACTACTGTTGTCTGCGTTTTTTCTTATCTGTCTAATATCTTCACAAATGGGCTTTATTTTGGCCACTTGCTCTAATATTGCAAATGTACCTTATTTGCTACATGAGGTGACAATATCTTCTTCAGCTAACTATTATGGTGTGCTGTGGGTCTGCTACACATACACAATGTGTTTGTTCTTAATGGATCTAATGCATGAAGTTCAAAAACATTATGCCTTTTCAACTCTTATAATTTTTTGGAGGACTAAAAATTGCAGGAGTTGGCCACATTTTAAGAGCACATTGTCACTGTAACTACAACTACTTAACAAATACACTGGTGTTGAGCTTTTAAATAGTAAGCCACACATTGTTTAGTAAAAAACAATTTACTCAAAGCGATTTTGGTAAAGTGAAGGCCAAATGAGAAATTAGTATACCAGGACTGTGTGGATGTTGCCTTCCTCATATGGGCTGATCTCACCCCTTTAAAAGCCAAAGTTTGAAGCCACGTACACCTAGAGGCATAACAATTAAATTACCCTTATGACCCCATGCTGCAAATGTGTGTAGTTACAAACAACTTTTTTCCTAAACCCACAAAACACACAGTGTGTCAACATGTGCTAGCTCCCATCATGGGGTATCAATGGACATGTTTCGGGGATGCAACCCCTTCCTCTGAGCTTCTATAGTTATGAGGAAGGGGTTGCACCCCCAAAACACATCCATTGATACCCAGTGATGGTAGATAGCACATGTTGACACACTGTGTGTTTTGTGGCTTTTGGCAAACTAGATGTATGGAAATACACACATTTTAGGCACGGGATCATGAGGGAAATAAGAATGTTAAGGCACAATTTGGGAGCACCTTCAAATTTTGGGTTTTATATTCTAAAAACACTAAAAAATTACAATTCACATTAGTTATGGTAGTTTTTCCGAACTCTCTTCCTCAAGATGCAAACCCAGGTCATGTTTTCTATACTTGTAGAATTTGGCACAGGTGATGTTGTCACGTTCACTGTTAGTAATTCGCACAGTCGTTTTTTGACTGAGGAAAATACAGAAAACATGACTTGGTGGTGCACCTAGAAGAGTGGAGAAACACTGAGTTCTGTCCCTAAACTTTCACATTTCCAAGTCCGAAAAACATATTAAATCAGAAAAAGGCAAACAGGAGCCAACAAGCGGAATAAAAAACTTCAGAACAGGCAAGAGGAAATTAAAATTTGGCAAGCATGTCCATAAAATCTCTTATTCTTCACTGTAAAGCAGTGGCAGCCTCCTTGAAACAATGCAACATATCTGCACTCATTCTGCCAATAGTGCATCGTGGAAGATCATGACCTAGTAAGAAGAGTAAAAAGTATTAAAGTAACAATGGTCAAGTGGCTGAGGCCCTGCATAGTGAGTTATGGTCAAATTCAGTAAATACTTACCTACCCAGTCTATAGTTACTTGCAACCTGCTTGCCCTTCAGACACCTACACTACTAGGAATGTACACACTGCAACTACTCTTTAATCTTGGCCCTGGTGGCTGGGTCTCCAAAACTTTGGTACCTAGCAACACTGCCAGCTCCTTCCACCTCTTCATTTTCCATGCTAATGTTAATGCACTACATATTTTGCTAATGTGTGAAGTGGGTTTTTGGCTTCAAATGTGTATACATGACAAGTGTTTTGATGTCCAAACAAGAGTCCAACAATACTTACTTGCACAAACAAGAGGCTCCCTAATACTTTCTTCCCCTTATGGGTGGCTTTGGCCCTCAGTGTGACTCGTGTCAGGGTATTGTACATCTGTGCTGGGTCCAGAAGTCAGATACCATGCCTCCAAAACAACATTGTGGGTAAGCTCAGCACACTCCCTTTCCTCTAAAAGGAAACAATACACCATTCATTAAGCCACCCTAAGTTCCATCTGTTTCTAGCATCCATTTTGCTACATTAGTTGACCAACCTTGCACTTGGTCTGATGTCAATGTTTGCTCCTGACTTGTTGACTCCACCATGCTGCACTCTGGTTGTTTTCCTGTGAAAAAATGCATAGAAAAGGGATGATGATGTCATTTTACAGAGGGCAAACACTGGACAAGTGCCAACATTTAAAAAGTCCAGCAGTTGCCCCCCACCCCTCGTGTCTCCTATGGGAAAGGGGATATATGATGATCATCCTAGCAGGTGTGACTCTGTGTGACTGTGATCCCCAGGGTCTCTCCTTTACCCATGTCTACACTGGCAAGTAGGGATGAGCCGAACACCCCCCTGTTCGGTTCGCACCAGAACATGCGAACAGGCAAAAAATTTGTTCGAACACGCGAACAACGTTAAAGTCTATGGGACACAAACATGAATAATCAAAAGTGCTAATTTTAAAGGCTTATATGCAAGTTATTGTCATAAAAAGTGTTTGGGGACCTGGGTCCTGCCCCAGGGGATATGGATCAATGAAAAAAAAAGTTTTAAAAACAGCTGTTTTTTCAGGAGCAGTGATTTTAATAATGCTTAAAGTGAAATAATAAAAGTGTAATATTCCTTTAAATTTCGTACCTGGGGGGTGTCTATAGTATGCCTGTAAAGGGGTGCATGATTCCCGTGTTTAGAACAGTCTGACAGCAAAATGACAGTTCAAAGGAAAAAAAGTCATTTAAAACTACTCGCGGCTAATAATGAATTGCCGGTCCGACAATACACATAAAAGTTCATTGATAAAAACGGCATGGGAATTCCCCACAGGGGAACCCCAAACCAAAATTTAAAAAAAAAATGATGTGGGGGTCCCCCTAAATTCCATACCAGGCCCTCCAGGTCTGGTATGGATATTAAGGGGAACCCCGGCCAAAATTTAAAAAAAAAAAATGTCGTGGGGTCCCCCTCAAAATCTATACCAGACCCCTCAGGTCTGGTATGGATTTTAAGGGGAACCCCGCGCCAATTTTTTTTTAAAAATGGCGTGGGGTCCCACGCCATTTTCCCCCCAGGAAAAGAGGGGGTATGAGAGAGAGCCCCCCTCCTGAACCGTACCAGGCCACATGCCCTCAACATTTGGAGCATGCTTTGGGGTAGCCCCCCCAAAACACCTTGTCCCCATGTTGATGGGGACAAGGGCCTCATCCCCACAACCCTTGCCCGGTGGTTGTGGGGGTCTGCGGGCGGGGGGCTTATCGGAATCTGGAAGCCCCCTTTAACAAGAGGACCCCCAGATTCCAGCCCTCCCCCCTGTGTGAAATGGTAAGGGGGTACAAATGTACCCCTACCATTTCACAAAAAAAGTGTCAAAAATGTTAAAAATGACAATAGACAGTTTTTGACAATTCCTTAATTTAAATGCTTCTTCTATCGTCTATCTTCTTTCTTCTATCCTCTATATTCTAACTTCCTTCAGTTTCTTCCTCCATCTTCTTCTTCTTATGATTCTTCTGGTTCTTCTGGTTCTTCCTCCGGTGTTCTCGTCCGGCATCTTCCTCCGCAGCGCCGGTGTCTTATTCCTTTCGTCTTCTGGGCCGCTCCGCATCCAGCATGATGGGAGGCTCCCGCTGTGTGACGCTTCTCCTCTTCTGACGGTTCTTAAATTACGGAGTGCGGGGCCACCCAGGGAACCCGGCCCCTCTGACGCACAGTGTTTTGGGGGGCTACCCCAAAAGCACCCTCCCAATGTTGAGGGCATGTGGCCTGGTACGGTTCAGGAGGGGGGCGCTCTCTCGTCCCCCCCTCTTTTCCTGTGGCCTGTCAGGTTTCGTGCTCGGATAAGGGTCTAGTATAGATTTTTGGGGGGACCCCATGCCATTTTTTTTTTAATTTTGGCGCGGGGTTCCCCTTAAAATCCATATCAGACCTGAAGGAATCCACCTGGAATCCGCCAAATCCACCATGTTGTCCCTCACAAATGTTCCGCCTTGTGTGTCGCATGCAGAAGAGAGATGGTCAATGACGCACTGAGAGCGGAGTTTCACGCATGGGCAGTGTATATAAAACCATAACGCACAGTCAATGGAACGGCCGTAGGAATGATCTTGGAGTGGAGGACGAACGATCGCCATCGCCAACACACAAAAGGAGTCAGAAAAAAGGGACATTGGAAATTGGGGCATAGGTGGTTAGTTGCCTATGCTGCTTAGATTGAGGTCTAGATTGGGACTAGCTATGAGTTAAGCCAGATATTATGTTTTGTCTTGTGTTCTGTCTTTCAGGCATCATATCAATTATCATGACGGATACATTTACTGCGCCTGATTTTTTGCCCCAATTCATTGACCTGTACTGGGAGCTGCCATATCTCTGGAAGGTCAAGAGTCGAGACTACTCGAATAAAATTTTGAGGAAGGCAGCGTTGGAGAAACTGCTCAAGTTGGTGAAGCCATTGTACCCCAGGGCAGACATCAACTATGTCAAGAACAAAATATCAAACCCGAGGAGTACTTTTAAAAGGGAGCTCAACAAGGTGATGGACTCACAGACATCTGGAGCATCAGCAGATGACATATATGTCCTCAGGCTGTGGTAATACCACAGCCTGCAGTTTATGACTGACCAGACAGAACCCAGGCCATCGCTGTCTACACTCTCTTTGACATCTGCTGAGGCCACAGCTCCTGAGGTCCACACAGGTCCTGCTGCACAGGATGAAGATGTGGAGGAGCTGAGCTTGACCCAGGTATAGCATTGTTGAACATATTTGTATCCAAAAATACAATGATGATAACTAGATGTTATTGTTAAAATATTTCTGACTTAACAAAGTGGTTCCCATATCAATAGACAGTAGTGACCAAAAATGATTTTAACAAGAATAAAGAATGCTGGGGTCAGAATGATAGTCTTTTCTATTTGTCAACATTCAATTTGCAACAGTGAGGAGATCAAAATTGTGTGTGATTGATGACCAAACCCTAACCAAAAATTTAAATTATGTCCCATTTTCAAAAACAGGAAAGTGTCAGTCAGGAGGAGCCTGTGGCCAGCAGCCAGACAGAATCCCAGATCCCTCCCCTATGCCCTCCTGCTAAAAGGGCCAGGAAGAGAAGGAATCTGGACGAGGCTACAGCTACCTTCCTCAGCCAGGCTACTGCTGCCATACGGACAGACCCAGATGCGGCTGATTTGGGTATCTGACGGCAAACAAATTAAGGGAGATGGATGTTGAGCAAAGGAGAAGGTGTGAGGAACTCATCCTGCAGATCCTCAACAAGGGGGGGAGGGGCCACATTTCTGAAAAAACACACGTTTCGGATTTTGAGCCCCAACCTCCACCACCTCCACAGCTACCCCATCCACCACAGCTACCCCACCCACCACAGCAGCATGATGGCTAGTGGCAATACCAGACACAAAACCCATAACAAGGCCGCTTGATTGGGGATTTTCAGCCCTTCACCAATGACTAATTTCCTTCTTTTGTTTTGTTTTGGAATAATGATTTTATTTGTTATATTTTCTATATTTTTGTATGCATAGAATGCACTTTTTGGTTAAGTTCTTTATATTTGGATGGTAGATAGCATTTCTAATTAAATTTTTTTGCCTTTTTTAATGCACAATAAAAAAAAATTGTGTAGAATAATACTTGGCTAGGTGTTTTACTTCAAATTACAGTTTTGGAGTAGGCAGTTGCATTTAAAAAAATACAAGGTAAAATTAACAAGGGACACCAAGATAGTTGTATCTTTGATCTTAAAAAATCCCGGATAATGGTGTTAGGGTAACTTGCCCAAAAAAAAAAAAAAAAAAAAAAACAAGCATAATAATATTATTCTTGATATCACTAGAAAAAAAAGCCTTTTAAAATAAGTTTGGCAGAACTCTATCAGTATCACCAGCAAAGCAGTTTCATTATTATCCCATTAAAGAAGAAGAGAATGTGCGCTGCATTTCGAGATTTCATAATTTGCCACGTCACGAATGTTTATTCTCCATTACGAATGCTAGTTTACAAGACCAACCGCTTGTTGCTTCCGATCATGCGTGTTTGTAATTTGGACTTTTGTGTGACGGACTCATGTACAGACGAGACGAAAATCTGACAACAAACCTTTGTCCGCCGAAAATTTACTAGCCTGCCATCCAACGTTTGTGGCGGAAAGTTGGACAACAATTGTCTGATGGAGCGTACTAACGGTCGGATTTTAGGCAAACAGTCTGTCATCACACAATTCCCTGCCAAAAATCCGATCGTGTGTACGAGGCTTAAGACAGTGGGGTTGATTAAGGGAAAACAGACTGTGCACTCTGCAAGTGCAGCTACACTTATTTTCTTTGGTAAATCGAATATGGTAATGCCTCACTTTGTAAGGCATACCCAATCAGATGCAAATAAAATTAAAAAAAAAAATTTTGTTTGCACATGATTGGATGATAGAAATCAGCAAAGCTTTACCACATTTACTAATCTCTGGGGAATATGAGTACTGCACTTGCAAATTGCACAGTCTATTTGTCTTTAGTAGGTCAACTCCAGTGTTCATTGTTACACTTACTTTTACAAGATATTCTGGTTCATAGTGATACTTCCATGAAACCATTCCGCAAAAAAAGTTTAAGGCAGCAGGGCTCCCACAACACAGTGTTGATGACCTGAAGTTGGTTATTTGGAACTCCCTACCTTTTCCTCTTTCTGTGCAGGAATAGAACAATTTTGTTTACCCCCAATATATGTTTTGGTTATGGGACTGAATCCCACAGCTCTTTCGGGCTATGGGTCAGGGAGGAGATGTTTGAGACTGTTTAATTAAATGAAACAAATAAATGGTTGCATTATAACTAGTTATTGTATAGTATTGCACTTATACTTAATATACATGTCTTACAACTTGGGCTTACTGATGTCTGTGTTCAAAAGTGAAAAATATATAAATGTTAAATAAATAAATGAAAGATATTCTCTGTGTGATAAATCTAAACCATACACACTAATGTGCAGTAAAGTGCAAAGTGCTAAAGAAATAGTATCTAAAATATATAAGAAATAAGTAAAATTCATAAACAATACATAACAGTGATATTAATAACACCAGATAATCGTGCAGAATAACTGGGTAGCTAAAGAGGCCAATTAAAATTAAACAGTGTCTCTAAGTGAGTCCACAGCAGCCTACAGTGAATAAATAGCAAGACTTGATGAAAAAATGAATGTATGGTGTAAAAAATATATATATTATAAAAATATATATGAAAAATATATATAAAAAGTGATAATAAAAAGTTCAACTGGATATGTGTATATATAGCTAAATGCTGAAAAAATGTATATATAGTCTGTGAATAGTTACAGTAGATAAACTCAAGAATGGTAGTGTGATGATTCTTCAATACTCCCCGCCTTCATCTGTAACCCCCACTCGTGCCCACACTCACCAGAGCGCCTAACCCGTGCAGGGGTAACAGGCGTGTAAGCTGGGATCCAGCAGCGGGTGTCCCCTTGTAGTAGATAGCCCTTGGAATGGGTGCCGTAATCTTCCCCTTTACCACGGAAGTCCTTCTAATGTTCCCCAGCAGCAGGCATCCACATAAATATATGAAAGATGAGCCTCATAGTGTTAATCCGTTAATGAAAAGTTTATTACAAATAGATTAAAAACAAAGGTTTCTGGTCAGGTTGGCTGTGGAATGCACGCCACTACCATGCTGTTGTTACGGAAGTCGGATTCAGTTAACCAGCGGAGCATTGGAGCTCCTTTGTTTTTAACCTATTTGTAATAAACTTTTCATTAATGGATTCATGCTATGAGGCTCATCTTTCCTATATTTATGTGGATGCCTGCTGCTGGGGAACATTAGAAGGACTTCCGTGGTAAGGGGAAGATTACAGCACCTATTCCAAGGGCTATCTACTACAAGGGGACACCGCTGCTGGATCCCAGCTTACACGCCTGTTACCCCTGCAGGGGTTAGGCGCTCTGGTGAGTGTGGGCACGAGTGGGGGTTACAGATGAAGGCGGGGAGCATTGAAGAACCATCACACTACCATTCTTGAGTTTATCTACTGTAACTCTTCACAGACTATATACATTTTTTTAGCATTTAGCTATATATACACATATCCAGTTGAACTATTTATTATCACTTTTTATATATATTTTTCATATATTTTTTATAATACATATATTTTTTACACCATATAATAATTTTTTCATCAAGTCTTGCTATTTATTCACTGTGGACTGCTGTGGACTCACTTGGGGACATTGTTTATTTTAATTAGCTTCTTTAGCTACCCAGTTATTCTGCACGATTATCTGGTGTTATTAATATCACTGTTATTTATTGTTTATGAATTTTACTTATTTCTTATATATTTTAGATACTATTTCTTTAGCACTTTGCACTTTACTGCACATTAGTGTGTATGGTTTAGATTTATCACACAGAGAATATCTTTCATTTATTTATTTATCATTTATACATTTTTCACTTTTGAACAGCGCCAATTCCACTGAAATAGTAATTTCTTGTTTTTTGAACCTCACTAAGGTGATGTTCTTTGCTGGGGGGGCTGCAGTACCTTTTTCCTAAGCGTGGAAATTTGTTTTTTATGTTACTGATGTCTGTGCTTACATTTCTATGCTGATTTCTGAGGTTCTAAAGTTTTGCTTTGCTACTGCCCCAGATGGTACCCTCAGCGCTGGCCCTGTTTTGAAGTTCGCTCATATCTATGTTTGTTCTCTACAGAGATACCTACACATAAAAAACTCTGAAGTACAGTCCTGAAGAAGCGGTCCCACCGCAAAACATGTAGAGGTTTAACTGACAAGGGAAAATTATCTGATCCCCCCATGGATGGATACACGTTTACTCTTTCAGTTCTTTTCAGAGATTTAAGTTATCATGTGTATTTTACTTTCTCCTTAAAGGCTTTTTAAATTATGTTTTGTCTTAATAAATGTATACTTTTTTATACTCCTTTGTATGTGAATCTTTACCGTACCATGAAAGTCCAAAGTTGCCTCAAATTTGCTGTCTTTTGTTTCCATATAGTGTGTACCCTGGTATAGTTATTTCCCAGTCATTTGAATACTTGAACCATGTCTTTGTAGTTATAACAATGTCCAAGTTGTCCCTAGATATAAGAGCTGTCAGGTTACAAAGTGTGCTGCCTAAACTACAAGCATTAGTGCACATGGTGTGACAAACACTGCTACAGTACATACTGCTTTATTTTTAGCACCAGAAACTTTAACTGATGTAACAACCCCATCAGCCCAGTCCTTAGCAACACAAACCTTCACATTTTTTACCTGATGGAGACAGAAATGCTCCTCAACAATTAAATCTCTGACCCTAGTCTTCAGTTTAAATGCATGGCCAAAAAACTCCTGAATTCCATACTAGGAAGCTCAGTGCCCTTGTGTGAAGGATACAGATCATCTCTTTTGTACAACTAAATATCAGAACACCTGCTAGAATCATAACTAGCATAAACAAAACCTTCAGCTTTGCGCCAATCTTTTAACCAAGCATTGAACTCTGCTATATGAAATTTGATATAAGTATAAAATAAGTACAACTCAAATCATTTGTGCCAAGGTGCACAACAACATTTACATTGCACTCTTCACTAGCTTTTTTGACAATTTTTAAAATGCCTTTTATCTCTCCTAAACAGTAGCACCAGGTAAAGACCTAGCTTCTTTTGACACTTCCACGTAATTTCTTAAAGATGCCTTCTCCATTTAGGAGCCTTATCCACAACACCTGCCTGGTTTTCAACATCAGATACAACAGTTACTTTTGGCAAAGCATTTTTTTCTCAGGGACCTCCTTCCTATGCAGAAAAGGGTTGCCATTCTCACAAGCAGCTACCTTTGCATCTTCTTCTAGCTCAGAAAGAACACTATGAGGGTTATGCAGTATCACCCAAAAGCTACATGTTTATAGTCCACAGACCTCACTCTTGCTGACCCAGCAGTAATCAACATTACCCTTCTCTTGTGCAATTTTTGAGGAAGAAGTGGCTTTTTACAAGGCAGCAGAAAGGAACAGATTGGCTTAGACAGCCTCCTGATCTTAGATTGAAGGGCACAAACCAAGGAATTCAGAAAAGAAATGTCATCCCATAGACTAGAAAACTGTATGCAAATGGGACAGCAACCCAACTTCTAAGAAGTACCACGAAAAACAAATGTAAAACAAGTATTATCTGAACTAAACCAAACATTTAAAAATATAAATAAAAACTTACACTCAAATACAGGCATTAACCAAAGATACATTGCAAATATCCTCCACGCTACTACTCCAAAAGATAGAAATTAAAAATGCAATAAAAACAGAACAAAACCTAATGTGAATGTTGCAGCTTAAACCACTTCCCGCCCACCATATAGCAATATGACGTGCGCAAAGTGGTTCTGTTATCCTGACCAGACGTCATATGACGTGATCAGGATAACCCGCAATTGCACGCCCGTGGGGGCGTGCAGTGCCACATGCCGCATCTCCGGTCTGGGTAAAGAGCCTCTGACAGAATCTTTACCATGTGATCAGCTGTGTCCAATCACACAGTGTAAACAGGAAGAGCCATTTATCGACTTTTTCTCCACTCAAGTCTGCCAGACACGAGTAGAGGAGAGCCGATCGGCTGCTCTCCTGACAGGGGGGTCTGGGCTGATTGATTATTAGCCCAGCCCCCCCCAAGGATGCCCGCCCTTGACCACCAGGGATGCCACCCATGTCCACCAGGGATGCTAACCATTGATGCCCACCCAGGGCCACCAAGGATGCCACCCAGGACCACAAGGTATTAACTTTAAAGGTACCTAAATGCCCATTCTAGATGCCAATCAGTGCCCAGCAGTGCCACCTATCGGTGCTGCCTATCAGTGCCACCTATGAGTGCCCCATCATCAGTGCCCATCAGTGCCACCTCATCAGTGCCACCTCACCAGTGCCCATCAGTGCCAGTCAGTGCAGCCTCATCAGTGCCCATCAGTGCCAGTCAGTGCAGCCTCATCAGCGCCCATCAGGAGAAAAAATTTATAATGAAAACAAAGAAAAACTTTTTTTTTCCAAAACTTTTGGCCTTTTTTTATTTGTTTAGCAAAAAAAACCCAGTGGTGATCAAATACCTCTGTAAGAAAGATCTATTTGTGGGAACAAAATTCTAAAATTTTGTTTGGGTACAACGCACCATGACCGCGCAATTTTCATTCAAAGTGCGACAGCACTGAAATCTGAAAATTGGTCCGGGCAGGAGGAGGGGGGGAGTGCCCAGTATTAAAGTGGTTAATCACTGATATATGTTCCCATACCAAAAAGAGTATAATGGTGACCTCCAGAGTCAGGGAGAGCTGACATCCTTCTCTGTAGAGTGGGTTACAAGGCATGGTGGGTGTAATACAAGCCAAAGTGATGGGCATCAGACACTTTTTGAATGCAAAGAGATTTATTGTCTCTTGAACAAGAACTGTGGGAGAGAGGGTTAGTGCCAAGACACCCTTAAGTAGATACAGAGACAATTGTCAGACTCCGAGACTTCTATAGGTAGACAGCTATACAGTGGAAGGCCTCCAGCCGGTCACCACTTCTGTATAGGTAGGGCCGCAGTCTCCTATGGCAACAAATCTTGTAACACTAACGGTAGTTGCATTTAACTATTGGTAACACAAATAGTTCTCCTCGCACTCTACAGTCTCTCACTGTAGATCTTCACTCACCAAGCTCCCAGTCTCTCACTAAACTTTTGGACCCAATAGTCACTGGATCCCCTGATCTCTACCACTTCCATAATTCGGTATCTTCCTCAAGTATCACCCCCGCTTCCCTGCTGGGTCCCTGGCTTGGCACTTACAGATACTCCTCAAGCATCACCCCCGCTGACCCGCTATGTCTACTAGGCTTGGCACTTACAGATACTCCTCAAGCATCACCCCCTCTGACCCGCTAGGTCTCTGGCTTGGCACTCACTGATGCTCCTCAAGCATCACCTCTGCTGTCCCGCTGGGTCCCTGGCTTGGCACTTGCTGAAGTTTTCCCACTTCTTCACCGCTGGTGAGAAGACTGCTCTGGTACTGGCTCCAGCTTACTCAAGTCATCTCCAGTAGCAAGGTGGATGGTCCCTTAGTGGCAACAGCTTCCCCTCTATCTCCGACCACTACTGGTTCCCGTCCGGCGGTTGGACTCCAATCCTGCCATCCCTACCCTACGCTGCTTCTCCTGCTTCTGGATAGGCCCTCAGACAGCCTAGCAGCCAGATGTCCCTGGGATAGGCCTAGCAGCCCGGGGCAGCATAACACACGTCCACCCAGACAACTGTCCAGGTGGCACAGAACCCTGATCACCTGACTCCACCCAAATAAATAGGCTCTCCCAGCAGGCCAAGGGGCTAAAGACCAATCGGCTGAGACTCCCCATCCATTCTTAACCTGACCTTGCTAAGCCCTTGTCTATCTAATGTCACCAGCATAATGCCACCTAGTGACAGAAGAGAGAAGGCGCAGCAAGTCCAGAACTAGAGAGGAATCAGTGGATCTACTAACAATTAACCAGGGCAACTACCGCCTGGCAAACTAAATTTACTAGCAACCCTGCCTAAACACCAGGGTGCTACAGTTACGTACTTGAAAAATAAAAAATATATGTAAAATTCCATCAAATAAAAGTCCAAAACAAGTGTCTTCAATGTGCTTATTAATCCCATCCACTGTGTGAGCATAGCTCCTAACTGTCCCTGATTTTCGAGGGACTGTCCCTGATTTGGAGCAATGTCCCTCTGTCCCTCATTCCCCCTCATTTGTCCCTCATTTTAGTCTGATTTATATAGTTGTATATAAAATGCACTTTTTATCTTTCAAAAAGTGTTTCCCAGTGCTAAGCCTTTCATCTAAATTCTAAATTGCTGCATTTGTAAATTTTAAAAGTCATTATATAAAGGAATAGTATTGGTAAAAAAAAGCCCTTGTGGATTTAATTAACCTTTTTTTTTGGTTAATTCTCCTTTAAGTCTGTCCTATGCCTACATACGTTTGCTAGTAGGTGTCCCTCATTCCCCTCTCAAAATGTTGGGAGGTATGTGTTAGTCCTTATCTCCCATGCTGTGCTTGCCATCATCCAAACAAGCTACTTGCCCCCATGTTTGGCCTACTGTTACGTAAGGTCTGAATATGTCTGGCCCTTCAAATTGGGCTGCTACTGCTGCTTTTGTTTACACCAGATGTAATAATCTTAGTATAATGTATGCCACCGAAAACCTCATCCAACAATCTCATCTCAAAGAAGCCAAAATAGTTTTCATAGTGGAGTATATTTATTAATCAATCCCATTTATTAAAAGATGCCAGGGCTGTGGCCACGTGATGTCATCACGCACAGGTGGAACAGGAAGTGAGATACACATACATGTAAACATTGCTGATGCTGTACCTAATAAATTGTAAGGGGGCCATTTATGTTTTGAAAAGGCGATAAACCTATTAACCCTATGCGCACATGTCTTGGGTGCACTATATTTATGAGTGTTATTCTAACATTTCTTTTAATAAACAGGATTGATTATTAAATATACTGCACTAAGAAAGCTATTTTGGTTTCTTTGAGCTGAGATTGTTGGAGGAGGTTATAGTGGCATGTGCTACACATAACATTGATACATCTGGTGTAAGCCAGAGCAACAGCCCAATTTAAATGGCCGGGCGTAAATAGACCTTACTTAAAGCAGAGTTCCATTTATTTTTAAGTTTATTAAAAGTTAGGGGGGCGCGATCCTGGACGGAAGCAAGGGATAAGAGCTCCGTAGGGACCCAGAGACTAAAGCCGACTCCCCGGGGCTATCAAGCTGCAATTTCAGCACCAAAAAGCCCTGTACCCCTGGCGAAACATGCCGGGCCCAAGGACTTGCCACGGTAAACCGGCCCAAAGATCTCTAACGAGCTATTTACTTCGGGTGGGAGAGCAGAGCAAGATGTCCCAAGATGGCACCCAGTCGGACCCTGCATCACCGCGCACACTGCTTGCGGCCTTATCACCAGAGCACTCAGCAGGAGACTGTACACAGCACAGCTTACAAAAGCTGATTTAGAGGACAGCCTCTCCTGCATGTACGATAAGATAGCTAGGAAATTTTATTCCGAGCTACACAAATCCACAAACACCCTGGCTATGGAGATAGCGGCGCTTGGCGCCAGAACGGACCTGCTGGAAACTAAACACGATGAGCTTAGCCTCTCTCACTCGGTCCTCAGGAAAGATCATAAGTCCCTCACAGACACAGTACAGCTTCTGCAAGCGCAACTCGAGGACCTTGATAATAGAAACAGGAGGAATAACTTGAGGGTGCGGGGGGTCCCTGAAACAGTGACAGACCTCCCCCAAGCTATACAGAAATTATTTTCATCACTTCTCCCAGAAACACCAGCAGCCTCCTTTACATGTGATAGAATTTACAGAGCCCTGCGCCCGAAGCCCCTTCCAGACAAGCCTCCAAGGGATATTGTATTATGCCTGAAGGATTTCTTAATCAAAGAGGAGATCCTCAGGGCTTCACGCAACACACCTAATATCCAACTGGAGGGCATCGCTGTTCAGATATATCCAGATATATCTCCCACCACCCTTGACAAACGCAGGAGAATGAAGGAGATAACAACAGTTCTTCAGGCTGCCCACGTTCGATACCGGTGGGGCTTTCCCTTCAAGCTGCAAGTTCCACATAACGGCACCACCTATACAGTCACCTCTATACTGGTAGGAAAAGACTTGCTGGTAAAACTCGGTCTCTTGGCTGCCGCGGATCACCCCAGAATGCCATCTACCCCACGCCCTTCTGCGATTTGGGCTACGCCATCTCCCAGGAGGGAGCGCCGCAACCAACACTAGGCCTAACTGGGCCCAGGCCTGAAGATAGGACAAAAATGGCCCGCATGTTCATTTTCCCACAATTGGTCTCTACCCTTGGCGGATGTTCTGTCGCGCCCGTTTGATTTACCCCCACTTCAATCAAGCCGGATCGGGTTTGTGAACCTTGCCTTCTTGATTGGAGTTCCAGACCACTCGGTCTGAATTAGGAGGTTTTTTTTTTGGTCAGGGAGATTTGTTTTTCTTTCTCTCTCCCCTGACCCCCAGAGCCGAAAAGCGGATTTAACTACCTATTGCAAGAATATGCAGAAGTTACTGTTAATGTTTTTATTTAATTTAATTTCTTCTTATTATTTTTCAATGTTTGCCTTATACTGCAGCATGCATCTTTTTATGCAATCAAGCTACATGATGTTATGTTTGCCTTAACCTATAGTCCTGAGTGGACATATGGAATCTCTCATAATGCTAGCAGCAACCGCGCTCTTATGCATATGGTTACAATAGAGTGTTTTGCAAGTTTATTCCCCAGCTACCAACGTGTCCTGGACTCATCAGTGGTAAAGCGATTTCTGAATCTTATAAATTATGGGTATTAAGGTAATTTCCCACAACCTTAAAGGTTTTAATGCTCCAAATAAAAGGAGGAAGGCCTTTCGTGAATACAGAAGATTAGGGGCCGATATATTGCTTCTCCAGGAGACGCACTTCTCTTCCCAAAACCACCCACAATATTTTGATAGGTCCTTTCATTAAAAGTCAGCAGCTACCCTAAAGTTTTTATTAGGAATAGTCAGACATTTACATAGAAGTGACATCTTACATACAAGGATCAGGTTGGAGATAGTTGTACATATCCAAAGTATAAGTAACAATGTCCAATCTGCATCATATAGTGCTTATAAACATCTTGTATGGAAATCATGTGTAATTTGTGTGTAAACGCATAATGGTCTACAGTAACAGAAAAACAAAACTTAGAAATGAAAAAGAAAATAATAATCATAAAAAAGAGGATAAGATGCTGCCATGAGCAGTATAGGTGTAAAGTTAGGCTCGCAACTCAAAACATATGACTGTTGTATCTTCACAAGGTTATCAATATAAAAAAAAAACGTTGGTGTTAAGTATTAAAGCAAGCAGTCCCACCATCTATGAGTTTGGCCAGGACTCCCACTTTCTGTCAAAAATTTGCATGGAGTCTGTGAGAGTGTGATGGATACGTTCCATCAGTCTCACTGACTCCATGCGATGAAGCACCTGAGCCCAGGTGACTGTGTGTTTGCACCAATTCAAGGCAATTGCCCACTGTATCACCCCAAACAATGTGTGAACCAGTTTCTGCACTGGAGGTACGATCTCAGGGAGGTCTGCAAACAGAATGCACATTTGAAATGTCAAGGTGATGTTTGAGCCAATAATTTGTAATACTTTTGCAGATGTCTGCTGCCAGAGGGATTGTAACTCCCTACAACTCCAAAAAATATGGAGTAGGGACCCTCTCTCACCACAGTCCCTAAAACATCTATCCATGATAGTAGGGAACATTTTATGAATTCTGACTGGCGTATAATACCATCTAGTATGCAATTTAAGTACAGTTTCCTTAACAGCTACAGAGCGTGTACATTTATGCATATTCTTGACCAGTTCATGCCAATCATCTACTGAAAACTCTAGACCAACCTCTTTTTCCCAGTCCAACATTGCCGCAGATTTGGCCTCCGCATGGAGGTAATTCAGGTGCATATACAGTATAGATATTGTCCCTCCATCTCTGTTAATAAACAGTCACTCACCTGTCCAGTGATGCGGCCGCCTGCCCCAGGCCTCGGTCCTCTCCCTCTCTACTCCGCGGCACCGTCATTACGGAAGTGGGAGCTGGGTATCTGTCAAAACTAGGTACCCGCTCCCCCCCCCCACGAAAAATTACATGCCAAATATGGCATGTAAGGGGGTGAGGAGTGCTTAAAGTGGAAGTTCTACGCTTTAAAGCGTTTGTTACCTCAACATTTCATATTCCTGATATGTGTCAGCTGTACCATATACCTGTATTGTAGGTCAAGAAACTGGCAGTCATGTTCCCCCAGCTGCAGCATACTGCCAAGTTTGCTCCAATGACGAGGAGGGAGGGGATGATGAGGCCACTGACTCAACTTGGATGCCTGATAGAAGAGAGGAGGAGGAGGAGGCACATCTCCAATGAGGTAGGATACCCTCCAGGGGGCAGCTTAAGGGCAGCCACCCCATTGCATCACACCGCAGAGCTAAGCAGGTGCAGGGCGCTGCTGACTGCCTGCATATTTTGAAAAGTTCTTTGGTGTGCGCCTTTTTTGACACGTATGCAGCAGATCGCAACATTGCTGTTTGCAACATATGTCTAAAGCACTTAAAAGACCCACATCAAAGAACAAGGCAGACCTCTCCTTGCTCCTCATCACCTGGGATCCTCAACCCCACTATACCTCCAGTCCTCTCAGAAACCTGCACTGAGAGGAATTAAGTTATAGAAATAGGTGTCCCAAGTACTTATACCAATACCAATCTGCTAGCAGTACACCAACATCGGATTTTAGCAGGCAAATTTCCCTATCCCAGCCATCCACAAGCTCAGTGTCTGAATGCTACCTTGGCCAAATTGCTAGCACTGCAACTGCTGCCTTTTCAGTTGGTAGACTCTGCCCCCTTTTGTGAATTTGTGGAATGTGCGGTACCTCAGTGGCAGCTTCCCAAACACCATTTCTTTTCATGGAAGGCCACTCCAGCTCTCTACCAGCATGTGGAAGGCAATGTCTTGGCCTCGTTGGACAGGGCGGTCAGCAGTAAGGTGCATATTACTGCTGACTCATGGTCCAGCAGGCATGGACAGGGATGTTACCTTTCTTTCACGGCGCACTGGGTAACTCTGCTGGCAGCTGGAAAGGATGCAGGACAGGGTTCAGTATTGTTGGAGCTTGTTCCGCCACCACGCCTCCAAAATGCTAGTGGTGATTGTGCCATAGCTCTCTCCTCCACCCCCTCCTCTTCTTCTTCCTCTATGGCCTCTTCCTCTGCAGATTTCTCCTCTGAACCAGCAGCTCTGTAGGCGTTCAAGGGGCTACGCAAGCACTCAGGCAAAAAGATGCCATGCGGTGCTTGAGTTGGTCTGCTTAGGGGACAGGAGCCACACAGGGGCAGAGATTCTGTCAGCTCTGCAGGGGCAGGCTCAGAGGTGGTTGACACCATGCCAGCTTCAGCCAGGAATGGTTGTATGCGACAATGGCACCAACCTCCTCTCTGCCCTCCGACAGGGACAGTTGACCCATGTTTCCTGTTTTGCTCACGTCCTGAATTTGGTGGTGCAGCGGTTCTTGAGCAGGTACCCGGGCTTAGAGGATCTCCTGAGGCAGGCCAGGAAAGTCTGTGGTCATTTCTGTCGGTCATATAATGCCAGTGCTCGGCTAGGTGACATTCAAAGAGAATGCAACCTGCCCAAGAACCGCCTCATTTGTGACATGCCAACCAGGTGGAACTCAACGTTGGCAATGCTACAGTGGCTGGACAAACAGCAGTGGGCTATCAATGAGTACCTGTGTGAGTATGGCACCAGAACAGGATCAGGGGAGCTTTGCTTTTTTTCGCCATGCCAGTGGCTACTGATAAAGTATGCATGCACTGTCCTATCACCATTTGAGAAGGCCACGGGGATGGTGAGCAGTAGGGATGAGCTTCGTGTTCGAGTCGAACCCATGTTCGACTCGAACATCGTCTGTTCGCCCCTTCGCCGAATTGCGAACGATATGGGCCGAATTTGGCGCGTCACGGCCCATAATTCACTGCGGCATCGCAGTGCATTGCTGGCTGATGATTGGCCAAGCATGCACTATGACCCGCATGCTTGGCCAATCACAGCGCTGTCTGAACAGAGAGCCGTAATTGGCCAAAGCCAAGGAGGCTTTGGCCAATTATGGCTCAGGGGATTTAGCACACGCCCCACACTATATAAGGCCGCCTGCACGGCGGCCCTGTGTAGTGTGTGTTCCGGCGTTCATAGATAGAGAGAGAGAGAGACAGACAGTGTCATTTGATTTGAGGTAGATAGATTGGGCAGAACAGTCAATCAGTTAGCTGCACTTACAGTGTATTGTGTATATATATGCATCCCAGGTGTTGCATATATATATATATATATATATATATATATATATATATATATATATATATATATATATATACACTGTATTCAGTTTAGCTAGATCCGTTTGTGTTATCTTCTTACTGACAGGCAGGCTTGTCTTGTTACAGTATTTACAGCTACCTGAAGAAAATTGCTGGTGTTCTTTTGATCCTATTAGTACCACAGTCAGGCAGCTAGACTATTTACAGTTAGTGCAGTGCGTCCTGCTCACAGTGTTCAGCTAAAACTACAAGTTAGTGGGGTACGTCCACCTCACAGTGTTCAGCTAAACCTAGAAGTTACTGCGGTGCGTCCTGCTCACAGTGTTCAGCTAAAACTACAAGTTAGTGCTGTGCGTCCTGCTCACAGTGTTCAGCTAAACCTACAAGTTAGTGTAGTGAGACCTCTGCACAGTGTTCATCTAAAGCTACAAGTTAGTGCAGTGCGTCCTGCTCACAGTGTTTAGCTAGATCCGTTCCTGTTATCTTCTTACTGACAGGCAGGCTTGTCTTGTTACAGTATTTACAGCTACCTGAAGAAAATTGCTGGTGTTCTTTTGATCCTATTAGTACCACAGTCAGACAGCTAGACTATTTACAGTTAGTGCAGTGCGTCCTGCTCACAGTGTTCAGCTAAAACTACAAGTTAGTGGGGTACATCCACCTCACAGTGTTCAGCTAAACCTACAAGTTAGTGGGGTGCGTCCTGCTCACAGTGTTCAGCTAAACCTACAAGTTAGTGTGGTGCGTCCACCTCACAGTGTTCAGCTAAACCTACAAGTTAGTGCGGTGCGTCCTGCTCACAGTGTTCAGCTAAAACTACAAGTTAGTGCGGTGCGTCCACCTCACAGTGTTCAGCTAAACCTAGAAGTTAGTGTGGTGCGTCCTGCTCACAGTTTTCAGCTAAATCTACAAGTTAGTGCGGTGCGTCCACCTCACAGTGTTCAGCTAAACCTACAAGTTAGTGCGGTGTGTCCTGCTCACAGTGTTCAGCTAAAACTACAAGTTAGTGCTGTGCATCCTCCTCACAGTGTTCAGCTAAACCTACAAGTTAGCGTAGTGAGACCTCTGCACAGTGTTCATCTAAAGCTACAAGTTAGTGTGGTGCGTCCTGCTCACAGTGTTCAGCTAGATCCGTTCCTGTTATCTTCTTACTGACAGGCAGGCTTGTCTTGTTACAGTATTTACAGCTACCTGAAGAAAATTGCTGGTGTTCTTTTGATCCTTTTAGTACCACAGTCAGGCAGCTAGACTATTTACAGTTAGTGCAGTGCGTCCTGCTTACAGTGTTCAGCTAAAACTACAAGTTAGTGGGGTACATCCACCTCAAAGTGTTCAGCTAAACCTAGAAGGTAGTACGGTGCGTTCTGCTCACAGTGTTCAGCTAAAACTACAAGTTAGTGTGGTGCGTCCAGCTCACAGTGTTCAGCTAAACCTAGAAGTTAGTGCGGTGCGTCCTGCTCACAGTGTTCAGCTAAAACTACAAGTTAGTGCTGTGCGTCCTGCTCACAGTGTTCAGCTAAACCTACAAGTTAGTGTAGTAAGACCTCTGCACAGTGTTCATCTAAAGCTACAAGTTAGTGCAGTGCGTCCTGCTCACAGTGTTCAGCTAGATCCGTTCCTGTTATCTTCTTACTGAAAGGCAGGCTTGTCTTGTTACAGTATTTACAGCTACCTGAAGAAAATTGCTGGTGTTCTTTTGATCCTATTAGTACCACAGTCAGGCAGCTAGACTATTTACAGTTAGTGCAGTGCGTCCAGCTCACAGAGTTCAGCTAAAACTACAAGTTAGTGGGGTGCGTCCTGCTCACAGTGTTCAGCTAAACCTACAATTTAGAGTGGTGCGTCCACCTCACAGTGTTCAGCTAAACCTACAAGTTAGTGTGGTGCGTCCTGCTCACAGTGTACAGCTAAAACTACAAGTTAGTGCTGTGCGTCCTGTTCACACTGTTCAGCTAAAACTACAAGTTAGTGTGGTGCGTCCACCTCACAGTGTTCAGCTAAAACTACAAGTTAGTGCGGTGCGTCTACCTCACAGTGTTCAGCTAAACCTACAAGTTAGTGCGGTGCGTCCTGCTCACAGTGTACAGCTAAAACTACAAGTTAGTGCTGTGCGTCCTGCTCACAGTGTTCAGCTAAAACTACAAGTTAGTGTGGTGCGTCCTCCTCACAGTGTCCAGCTAAACCTACAAGTTATTTTTTTGCGAGCCCTGCACAGTGTTCAGCTAAAGCTACCTGTAGAAGGTTGGTGGTGTTTTCCTGATCCTATCACTACCGCAGGCAGCTAAAAAAGCTACAAGTTAGTTTTTTGCGAGCTCTGCACAGTGTTCAGCTAAAGCTACCTGTAGAAGGTTGGTGGTGTTCTCATACTACAGGCAGGCAGTTGATTTTGCTAGCTGCAGTATCAGTACATATATATATATATATATATATATATATATATATATATATATCCCAGCTTAGTGCAGCTACAGGCCATTAGTATGTCTGGAAGGCCAAGAAGGAGAGGCAGACAGTCACAAGCCAATAAGAGAGGGCAAGCAGGCTCTGTGTCTAGTGCTGGTCGTGGAGACGGTGCATCCTCATCAGCACGTGGCCGTGGGACACGCTTGGCCTTTTTTTCGGCAGCTGGCCATGTTGAGCCGCAACATGCGGAAGACTTGGTCGAGTGGATGACCAAGCCGTCCTCATCCTCCTCATCCTCTCTCACCCATGCCCAGGGTAATTTGTCTGGCAAAGCAGTGGTCTCTTCCCTTGGCTCAATGTCATCAGTGACTCCTTCCCTAGCCCCACCATGTCCTCCTGATGAGTCCCTCGAACTGTTTGACCACAGTGTTGGGTACATGCTCCAGGAGGATGCCCAGCGTTTGGAAGGCTCTGATGATGATACTGAGCTCGATGAAGGCAGTAACGTGAGCACGGACAGAGGGGGTGCCCAAGAAGGACAGCAATCTGGCAGTCATGCTCCCCCTGCTGCAGCATACTGCCAGGTTTGCTCCAGTGATGAGGAGGGAGGGGATGATGAGGTCACTGACTCAACATGGGTGCCTGATATGAGAGAGGAGGAGGAGGAGGTTGCACATCACCAACGAGGCAGGATGCCCTCCAGGGGCCAGCCTAAGGGCAGCACCTTCACTGCATCACACCCCAAAGCTCCACATGTGCAGGGCGCTGCAGTCTCTGCGCGTTATTCAAAAAGTTCTTTGGTGTGGGCCTTTTTTGAGACGAGTGAATCAGATGGCACCGCTGCTATTTGCAACATATGTCTCAAGCGTATCTCGCGTGGCCAAAACATCTCCCGCTTGGGTACCACATGCTTGACCAGACATATGTTGACCTGCCATGCAGTTCGTTGGCAAGCGTATCTAAAAGACCCACACCAAAGAACAAAGAGGACCTCTCCTTGCTCCTCATCAGCTGAGATCTCCAACCCCACTATACCTTCAGTCCTCTCTGAGACCTGCACTGAGAGGAATGAAGGTGTAGAATTAGGTGTGTCACAGCCAAGTACTTGTGGGCAATCTGCTTTTGGTACACCGACGTCAGATTGTACCAGGCAAATTTCCCTGCCCCAGCTGCTGCACTGCCGAAAGAAGTCTGCTCCCAGCCATCCACATGCCCAGCGGTTGAATGCTAGCTTGGCAAAATTGCTAGCACTTCAACTGCTGCCTTTTCAGTTGATAGACTCTGCCCTCTTCCGTGAGTTTGTGGAATGTGCGGTTCCTCAGTGGCAGGTACCCAAACGCCACTTTTTCTCATGGAAGGCGATTCCGGCTCTCTACCGGCATGTGGAAGGCAATGTCCATGCCTCGCTGGACAGGGCAGTCAGTGGTAAGGTGCATATTACCGCTGACTCATGGTCCAGCAGGCATGGACAGGGACGTTACCTAAGTTTCACGGCGCATTGGGTGACTCTGCTGGCAGCTGGGAAGGATGCAGGACAAGGTGCAGTAGTGTTGGAGGTTGTTCCGCCACCACGCCTCCAAAATGCTAATGATTGTGACACACCTCTCTCCTCCACCCCCCCTCTTCTTCTTCCTCCATGGCCTCTTCCTGTGCTTTGTCCTCGGAACCAGCGGTGCTCCGTAGCCGTTCAAGGGGCTACGCAAGTACGCAGGCCAAAAGATGCCATGCGGTGCATGAGCTGGTGTGCTTGGGGGACAGGAGCCACACTGGGGCAGAGGTTCTGTCAGCTCTGCAGGGGCAGGTTCAGAGGTGGTTGACGCCACGCCAACTTAAGGCAGGAATGGTGGTTTGTGACAATGGCACCAACCTCCTCTCTGCCCTCCGACAGGGACAAATGACCCATGTGCCCTGTTTGGCTCACGTCCTTAACTTGGTGGTGCAGCGGTTCTTGGGCAGGTACCCAGGCTTACAGGATGTCCTGAGGCAGGCCAGGAAAGTCTGTGTGCATTTCCGCCGGTCACATAATGCCAGTGCTCGGCTGACGGACCTCCAAAAGGAGTTTAACCTGCCCAAGAACCGCCTAATCTGTGACATGCCCACCAGGTGGAACTCAACGTTGGCCATGCTGCAGCGGCTGCACACGCAGCAGAGGGCCATCAATGAGTACCTGTGCGACTATGGCACCAGGACAGGGTCAGGGGAGCTTGTTTTTTTTTCCCCACGCCAGTGGTCCATGATCAGGGATGCATGCACTGTCCTGTCACCATTTGAGGAGGCCACGAGGATGGTGAGCAGTGACAGTGCATGCATCAGTGACACTGTCCCCCTTGTCCACCTGTTGGAGCACACGCTGCGTGGAATAATGGACAGGGCACTTGAGGCAGAACAGAGGCAGGAAGAGGAGGACTTCCTTAGCTCTCAAGGCCCCCTTTATCCAGACAGTGTTCCTGCGTGCCCGCCGATCACACAGGAAGAGGACGAGGAGGAAGAGGAGGAGGAGGAAGATTGTGTCAGTATGGAGGTGGAGCCTGGCACTCAGCATCAGCAGCAGTCTTTAAGGGATCAGTCCCAAGAAACACATGGACTTGTACGTGGCTGGGAGGAGGTGGCTGCGGACCATGTCGTTCTTAGTGACCCAGAGGACTCCGGACCGAATGCCTCAGCAAACCTACGCTGCATGGCCTCCCTGATCCTGCAAAGCCTGCGTAAGGATCCTCGTATTCGTGGTATCAAGGAGAAGGACCAATACTGGCTGGCAACCCTCCTTGATCCACGTTACAAGGGTAAGGTTGCGGACCTTATCTTGCCATCGCAGAGGGAGCAGAGGATGAAACATCTTCAGGAGGCCTTGCAGAAGGGTTTGTGCAGAGCCTGGGAGGTTACAATTTCCTGGTCCTCCTGGACAACGTGTTGCTGAGGCTTCGGTCAGTCACAGAAGGAGCAGTGGAGAAGGTGGCCATCTGACCGATGCGTTCAGACAATTTTTTAGTCCGCAGCCCCAAGGTCTGATCGGTTCCAGCAACCATCGCCAGCATCTGATTCACATGGTGCAGGATTACGTAGGGGCAAGATCAGACTTGGACACCTTTCCCACCGAAAATCCTCTGGGTTACTGGGTCTTGAGGATGGATCACTGGCCAGAGCTTGCACAGTATGCAATTGAGCTACTGGCCTGTCCTGCATCCAGCGTTCTTTTGGAACGCACATTCAGTGCTACTGGAGGCTTTGTAACCGATCACAGGGTGCGTCTGTCCACCGACTCGGTCGATCGACTGACCTTCATAAAAATGAATCAGTCTTGGATCACCACCAGCTACCAAGCACCCCCCTGCTGATGTAACCGAATAATTTTTTTTGAAATCTCAGATCCCTTCAAAGACTGCCTATGCTGATGCTGAGTGACTATCCCTGAGTAATTATCCTCTTCCTCCTCAATCATCACGCTGATAGCTTGTAAGAACATTTTTGGTTCTGGGCACCACCACCAGTGCCTAAGGCCCAATTTTTCAGCCCCTGTTTAACAGGGGCGTGTAATTACAATTTTTGATGCAATACTTTGCAGCAGGGCTCGTTTCTGCGTTATAACTAGAGTATCTGTGAGGGGTTGCAGTGTTGTGGCACCAGCACCAGTGCCTAAGGCCCAATTTTTCAGTCCCTGTTTAACAGGGGCATGTAATTAGAATTTTTGATGCAATACTTTGCAGCAGGGCTCATTTCTGCATTCCAACTAGAGTATCTGTGAGGGGTTGCAGTGTTGTGGCACCAGCACCAGTGCCTAAGGCCTAATTTTTCAGCCCCTGTTCAACAGGGGCATGTAATTGCAATTCTTGATCTAATATTTCACAGCAGGGCCCATTTCTGCACCCACCAAGAGCGAGTGAGGACTTACAGTGTTGTGGCACCACCACCACCACCACCAAAGGCCCAATTTTTCTGCCCTTGTTCAACAGGGGCATGTAATTACAATTCTTGATCTAATATTTCACAGCAGGGCCCTGTGAGTGGCCACAACAACACCTAAGGCCCAAATTTCTGCTGAGTATATAGGGCAGGCCCCTACTTTCAAACATCTAACTTACAAACGACTCCTACTTGCAAACGGAAGGAGACAACAGGAAGTGAGATGAAATCTACCCCTAGGAAGGGAAATTCTCTCCTGTAAGAGTTAATATGGGAAAAACATTTCTCCTTTCCACTGATGCTTTCCAATCCTTGTTCCATAAAAAACCCCAAATTTTCAAAAAACATTTGTCATTAGGACAAAAAGTGAGGTGAAATCTTCTGAAGAGGAGGAAAGACAGCAAAACAAATGTCACAGGGGTGATAACCCTTCTCTATGTTTTCCAAAAAGCTTAAAAAAGATTTTTTGGCTGGAGCTAAACACATTAAAAATGTACCCATTAAAAATTACAAACAGATTCTACTTAACAACAAACCTACAGTCCCTGTCTTGTTTGCACCGCCTGCATACTGCTGTTCAGAGTATATAGGGCCTGGTGGCCCCACACCTTTCCTTATTTTAATTTGGGTGCGGGGTTCCCCTTAATAGCCATACAAGACCCAAAGGGCCTGGTAATGGTCTGGGGGGTACCCATGCCGTTTGTCTCACTGATTTTCATCCATATTGCCAGGACCCGACATTACATAAAACCCGCAAGCAGTTTTAAATGAGATTTTTTCCTTTAAAAATGACATTTTGTGCAGGGACTGTTCTAAACATGTGAAACACGCGCCACTTTACAGGCACATTCAGCTCATCCCTAGTGAGCAGTGACAGTGCATGCATCAGTGATACTGTCCCTCTTGTCTTCCTGTTGGAGCACATGCTTTGTGGAATAATGGTTGTAATTACGCTCCCCTGTTAAACAGGGGCAAAAAAATTGGGCCTTAGGTAGTGGTGGTGGTGCCCTGAACTGAAAATATTCTTAGAAGCTATCATCATGAAAACTGAGGAGGAATAGGATAGTCACTCAGCATAATAGGATAGTCACTCAGCATATGCAGTCTTCAAGGGATCCCACAACCATAGAAAAATCAATCAGGTACTTGGTAGCTGGTGATCTGAGACTGATTCATTTTTAGGAATCAATTTTGGAGTCTGTGGACAGGAATACTAGTATCTGGATAAAGGGGGACTTCCTTACATCTCAAGGCCCCCTTTATCCAGATACTAGTATTCCTGCAGGCCCGCTTATCACACAGGAAGAAAAAGAGGAGGAGGATTGTGTCAGAATGGAGGTGGAGGATAACACTCAGCATCAACAGCGGTCTTCAAGGGATCGTTTGCAGTCCCCAGGAACCCATGGAGTTGTACGTGGCTGGGAGGAGGTGGGTGAGGATCATGTGATCCTTAATGACCCAGAGGACTCAGGATCGAATTCCTCTGCACACCTATGCTGCATGGCCTCCCTGATCCTGCAAAGCCTGCAAAAGGACCCTAAGATTTGTGGTATCAAGGAGAGGGATACTGGCTGGCAACCCTTCTTGATCCACGTTACAAGGGAAAGGTTGCAGAACTCATCCAGCCTTCGCAGAGGGAGCAGAGGATGAAACATCTTTGGGAGGCCTTGCAAAAAGGTTTGTGCAATTTGTTTCCAGAGCCTGGGAGGTTACAATTCCCTGGTGCTAGACAATGTGTTGCTGAGGCTTCGTTCAGTCACAGAAAGAGTGGTGGAGAAGGTGGTCAGCTGTCCGATGCCTTCAGGCAATACTTCAGTCCTCAGCGCCTAGGTCTGATCGGTCCCAGCAACCATCGCCAGCGTCTGAATTCCATGGTGCAGGAATATTTAGGGGAAAGATCAGACTTGTAGACCTTTCCACCAGAACGTCCACTGGGTTACTGGGTCTTGAGGATGGACCACTGGCCAGAACTTGCTCAATATGCAATTGAGCTATTGGCCTGTCCTGCATCCAGCGTTCTTTCTGAACGCACATTCAGTGCAGCTGGAGGCTTTGTAAATGATCATAGAGTGAGCCTGTCCACAGACTCCAAAATTGATTCCTAAAAATGAATCAGTCTCAGATCACCAGCTACCAAGTACCTGATTGATTTTTCTATGGTTGTGGGATCCCTTGAAGACTGCATATGCTGAGTGACTATCCTATTATGCTGAGTGACTATCCTATTCCTCCTCAGTTTTCATGATGATAGCTTCTAAGAATATTTTCAGTTCAGGGCACCACCACCACTACCTAAGGCCCAATTTTTTTGCCCCTGTTTAACAGGGGAGCGTAATTACAATTTTTAATCAAATATTTAACAGCAGGGCTCGTTCCTGCACTCAACAAGAGTATATGTGAGGGGTTGCAGTGTTGTGGCACCACCACCACTGCCTAAAGCCCAACTGTTCTGCCCCTGTTTAACAGGGGCGTGTAATTACAATTTTTGATCAAATATTTAACAGCAGGGCTCGTTCCTGCGCTCAGCAAGAGTATCTGTGAGGGGTTGCAGTGTTGTGGCACCACCACCACTGCCTAAGGCTCAATTGTTCTGCCCCTGTTTAACAGAGGTGTGGAATTACAATTTTGATCAAATATTTAACAGCAGGGCTCGTTTCTGCACTCAACCAGAGTATCTGTGAGGGGTTGCAGAGTTGTGGCACCACCACCACTGCCTAAGTCCCAATTTTTCTGCCCCTGTTTAACAGGGGTGTGTAATTACAATTTTTGATCTAATATTTCAGAGCAGGGCCTGTTCCTGTGCTCAACAAAAGTGTCTGTGAGGCTTTACAATGTTGTGCCACCACCAACACCACCACCGCCTAAGGCCCAATTTTTCTGCCCCTGTTTAACAGGGGTGTGTAATTACAATTTTTGATCTAATATTTCACAGCAGGGCCTGTTCCTGTGCTCAACAAACGTATCTGTGAGGCTTTATAATGTTGTGCCACCACCACCACCGCCTAAGGCCCAATTTTTCTGCCCCTGTTTAAATGGGCTCGTAATTACAATTTTTGATCTAATATTTTACAGCAGGGCCTGTTCCTGCGCTCAACAAAAGTATCTGTGAGGCTTTACAGTGTTGTGCCACCACCACCACCGCCTAAGGCCCAATTTTTCTACCCTTGTAATTACAATTCTTGATATAATATTTCACAGCAGGGCCCGTTCCAGCGCCCACTAAGAGTAATTGTGAGGGCTTACAGTGTTCTGGTACCACCAACACCTAAGGCCCAATTTTCCACAGAGTGTATAAGGCAGGCCTTATAGTATATACAGGCGGTCCCCTATTTTCAAACATTAAACTTACAAATGACTCCTACTTACAAACGGAGGGAGACAACAGGAAGTGAGAGGAAATCTACCCCTAGGAAGGGAAATTCTCTCCTGTAAGAGTTA
Organism: Aquarana catesbeiana; assembly: GCF_042186555.1. Lineage (NCBI taxonomy): Eukaryota > Metazoa > Chordata > Amphibia > Anura > Ranidae > Aquarana > Aquarana catesbeiana. The sequence goes on from NC_133327.1 coordinate 189,665,026, forward strand.
ATATGGGAAAAAGGTGTCTCCCCACTGATGCTTTATCACCAATCCTTGTTTTCCTAATAACCCAAAATTTTCAAAATCCAGTTGTCATTGGAACAGAAAGTGAGCTGAAATCTTCTGAACAGGGGCACAGACAGCAAAACAAATGTTACAGGGGTGATGATAACCCTTACCTATGTTATCCAAAAAGCTTAAATATTGTTTTTTTTTTTTGGCTGGAGCTACACTTACAAAATGTACCTGTTCCAAATTACAAACAGATTCAACTTAAGAACAAACCTACAGTCCCTATCTTGTTTGTAACCCGGGGCCAGCCTGTATTCTGCTGCTGTTCAGAGTATATAGGGCCTGGGGGCCCCACGCCTTTTATTTTTTAATTTGGGTGCGGGGTTCACCTTAATATCCATACCAGACCCAAAGGGCCTGGTAATGGGCTGCGGGGGGGGGGGGGGGAACAACATTACATTACAGCCGCAAGCAGTTTTAAATTACTTTTATTCCTTTAGAAATGTCATTTTGTGAATGGACTGTTCTAAACACGGGAAAAATGCGGCACTTTACAGGCATACTAGGGACACCCCGCAGGCATGATAGTTAAAGGAATATTTCACTTTTATTGTTTCACTTTAAGCTTTATTAAAATCACTGCTCCCGAAAAAACATCCTTTTTTAAAACTTTTTTTGCATTGGTTCATGTCCCCTGGGGCAGGACCCGGGTCCTCAAACACTTTTTATGACTATAATTTGCATATTAGCCTTTAAAATTAGCACTTTTGATTTTTCACGTTCAAGTCCCATAGACTTTAAGGGGGTTTGCGTGTTCGCACAAATTTTTGGTCTGTTCGCATGTTCTGCCACAAACCGAACTGGGTGTTCGGCTCATCCTTAGTGTCCACAAAATGTTGTCTATATGCAGCTTAGTCAATAAGGTGATGTTGTGTTCACACTAAACCGATAATCATTTTTTTCACTACCCCTTTAGTAAATAAGCCCAATAGGTCATCTTTATGGAAATCTGAATCTGAAGGATGGTTTGTAAAGCAAAAGAGCAAGGTGTTATTTTGTTTACAAAGTAGTTCAGGATTTATTGCCTAATTTATATTAGTTTGCTTTTGAGGCCTCCAAGTGTTTTGGGCTTCATTCACAAAGCGGTATCTTACCACATCTGAGTATACAGTAAAATACTGCAAAGATTTTTTGGCATTCACTAAAAAAACGCTACAAAAATACTGCTTGCACTATTTACCCACTTCAATACAGGACACTTATACACCTCCTCGCCCGGACCAATTTTCAGCTTTCAGTGTATCCAAACAACATTTTTATCATGTTTTTCTCACAAATAGAGCTTTCTTTTGGTGGTAATTAATCACTGCTGTTTTTTTTTTATTTTTTGCGATATAAGCGAAAAAGAGCGAAAATGTAAAAAAAAAAAAAAAAAACACTTTTTTTAGTTTCTATTGTAAAATTTTGCAAATAAGTCATTTTCTTCATAAATTTGGGCCAAAATATATACTGCTACATATCTTTTGTTAAAATAACCAAAATTAGTGGATATTATTTAGTCTGTGTGAAAGTTATGGTGCAAATCACTGAAAATTGATCACATCTGATCACACCTACAAATACCCCCCAAATGACCCCTTTTTGGAAAGCAGACAATTCAAGGTATTTAGTAAGAGGCATGGTGAGTTTTTTGAAGTTGCAATTTTTTCCCACAATTCTCCTTTTATTTTTTTTACACAAACTTATCATATTGACAGGTTATTGATTGAACACAGCATATGCATACTTGCAACTACACCCCAAAATACATTCTGTTATTCCTCCTGAGTATGGCATAAATTACACATCTCATTTTTCAACCATCTATTATACTTTTGAAGGCCCTGGAGCACCAGGACAATGGAAACGCCCACAAAATGACCCCATTTTGGAAAGCAAACACCTCAACGTATAATCTATGAGGCATAATGAGTCTTTTGAATGGTTCATTTTTTCCAGAATTTTTTTTTTTACACAAAATTGACCATTTATAAGATATTTCCAACACATAGCATGTACATAACAAAAATGACATCCCAAAATACATTGTGCTACTCCTCCTGAGTATAGGGATACCACATGTGTGAGATTTTTACACAGCCTGGCCACATACAGAGGCCCAACATCCAAGTAGCACCTTCAGGCGTTCTACGAGCATAAATTACACATATCATTTCCTGACTACCAATCACATTTTTGAAGGTCCTGCATATTTCTAACACATAGCATGTACATACCACATAACAAAAGATTACCTGTGGTTTTAGTAGCGCAGTGGTCCACAGAGGAGAGCATCTGTCTAGGTAGCAGGCAGGGATGTTGTCATTGACAGCAAAAGCAATCGTCCAGGCAGCAGGCAGGAATACTGTCCATAGTTAGTACAGGCAGAGATACTGACAGCACAGACAAAGCACAGACAAAGCATTGGTCCAGGTAGCAGGCAGAGATGTCCAGGCAGAAATACTGTCCACAGTCAGTAGAGGCAGCAGGCAGAGATATGGTCAACACAGCCAAAGTATTGGTCCAGGCAGCAGGAAGGACCACCAAACTTAGGGCCAAGGGGACAGGGGTAGAGGCTCCTCCCACCCAAATCTCTTTGAAGCCTCCGGGCAACCAGACCCTGTTCTGGGAGCACAGAAAACCAAAAACTGATTTTCACTACTCACAACGCTATTCTGAGGCCCCTCACATATGTGAGACCCATGTGTACTAAAGTAGAAGGGCAAAAGATCAGTCCAAGTGGCAGGCAAAAACATTGTCAATTAACAGGCCGAGGTCGGTGCACGTGGAAGTCAGAAACGTGGTTGAAACGGCAGGCAAAGGCATCATCAGTAAACAGGCTGAGGTTGGTGCACGTGGAAGGCAGAAACATGGTTGAAATGGCAGGCAAAGACATTGTCGGTAAACAGGCCAGGGTCAGTTAACATGGAAGGTAGAAACATGGTAGCAGGCAAATGATCCACACAAGTATTATAAATGGGGAAATGGCAGTCTGTTACTAATAAGAGGAACTAATATCTGATGGATGTGTGATCATTTCTGAAGCAATCACTGATATCTCTTCGAACCCCTCCACTGCTGCATACACGATATCTCTTTTGGCGTCTTCTTCTGGATTCTGCGGTGGGAAATGTTGCTCATGAAGTCGACTCACTCTATCAGAGCAAATGCTTCCTGGAGCGGGTACTTCAGGGCAGTGACAATGTCTTCAATATATTTGAGGTAGGTGGTGGGTTGGTTTTCGGGTGAACAGACAAACGAATTGAACAGGGCCATATAAAACAGGTGAAATGCAACTTTCTTATACCAATAATGGGACTAGCGGGTTGACAAATATGGTTGTAGCATCTGATCATTTAAATCCACTCCCCCATATACAGATTGTAGTCATGGACACATTCAGGCTTTACTAAGAGGCCATGTCTTCTATGAATCTCCACCAAGGTGTCATTGTGGATGGTAGTCATCATGTGAACATCTTTCTTGTCCCACCACTTCATGGCCAACACCTCCTCATTCCTCATGAATGTGGATTCCCCCTTTTGTAGCCGTTTTGATAGTAGACTCTGTGGGAACCCCTTCCTATTTTTTTGGAAGGTACCGCAGGCCAGGGTTTGTTTATGATACAGGTGACGGAAAAGCGGCAAGCTACTGTAGCAATTGTCAACATATAAGTGGTATGCTTTTTTGAACAGCGGGTATGCAAGGTCCCAGGTAATTTTACCACTGGTTCCTATAAATGTGGGGCACTCACGGGGCTGGAGATGGGAGTCTTTGCCTTCATAAATCCGGAATGTGTACACGTACCCAGTGGCTCGATCACACAATTTGTTCAATTTCAACCCATACCTGGCTCTCTTACTTGGGATATACTGCTTGAAATGCAGCCGGCCAGTAAAGTGGATAAGGGATTCGGCTACACAAATATTTTGATCGGGCATAAACACTTCAAAAAAACGTTTGGTAAAAGAATTTATTAGGGGGTGAATCTTATACAATTTAACCAGGGTTGGGATAATCTTGGGGAGGGCACTGCGAAAAATCGTTGAAGTGTAAAAAACGCATAATCATGTCGTACAGTGTCCTGGACATGACAGCAGAATATATCAGTGTGTGGTGGATGGGGTTGGTGGACCAATAGGCTTGCAGTTAGTTTTTCTTTGTAAGCCCCGCATTGAGCGTAAGGCCCAAAAACAATTAAAATTTGTCTAGTGCGAGACATCATCAATGGAACATACGGGCGTAGGACGAATTGGGGTTGGCAGCAATAAATTGCTCTGCATAGAGATTTGTTTGGTCCATCATGTACTGCAACAAATCTTCGGGGAAAAACAAATAAAAATAATCCAATTGTGAAAAATTTGAAATGTTGGGCTGCACACCTGGCTGTGCGATGAAAGGGGGGATTATAGCGGATCTTGAGTTGGCAGGCAACCCTAAGGGGTTTGTCAGGGCATCGGGAAGGTAGGACTGAGCCTGGATTCTTCGGGTTGGGCGTGTACTTCCAATACTGGTACTGGGCTCCTCTTCCTGGGGTCTGGCGCTGCTGGTGGTAGGCAGGTCTTCTGATCTTGGTACTGATACCCTTATTCTTTTAGGAGGGACAGTTTCCTCCTCTGACTCGGACTCCGATCCACTACCCTCTACTGGCTCGTGTTCTGAACCAGAATTGGATGATGGGAGTTTTCCGCTACTCTCATCATTTGACATGGTAAGTATGTTATGTGCCTCCTCAGCTGTATAAACTCTTTGCGACATGATGGCAGTACTTTTGGTGAGCCTGTGTGACGGAACTCATGGTGCTACTGACAGCTCACTGATGGCGGGCCTGTGTGACGGAACTGACAGGTTACTGATGGCCTGTGTGACGGTACTGATGGCAGTACTGATGACGGCCTGTGTGGTGGTAGTAATGGAGGTACCGATGGGAGTACTGGTGGTAGCCTGTGTGACAGATGGGCTGTGACAGATGCGCTGTGACAGATTCAGATGGTACTGATGGCGGTACTGATGGCGGTACTGGTGGCAGCCTGTGTGACAGATGGGCTGTGACAGATTCAGATGTTCTGTATGACAGGTTCTCTTTGTTGGGGGGGCGTGTTGTGCAGACAGTAATGACAATGTAAATTGTAACACTCAAAGATCTCAGATCTCTCCTTATCTCTCCTCACACGATCGGTGTGTGAGGAGAGAGAAGGAGAGTTCCCTGGAAACTGCCACAATGTTTATACTTGTGACCGACTGTGATTGGACACAGCCGATCCCTGATCGGGAATGCGCTGTGCCTGAGGGACATGCGCCATCCCCGATTGGCTCTCTGCGCGCCCCAGGCGGTGCGCATTGCACTTGCATCCTCTTTGTTTTGACATGTGACCGGCTGTGATTGGACACAGCCGATCATGTGGTAAACAGCCAATTTCATTGGCTGTCTACTCTGATTGAGGATACGCTGTGTCCGAGGGACAAGCGTCATCTTCGATCGCAACAGTGCGCGCCCCTGGGAGCGCGCAATAGCGGCACATCCTGACCGACGTCATATGATGTCCTTTCAGGATAATTAAACCATTTTGCGCACATCATTGAATTTACTTTTACTCCTTTTTAATGAGCGTTTTTGCAGTACCGCATAAAGCAATAGTGAATTTACATTTTCAGGATTTGGGAAACACCTAAATACCGCATGCGATCTGCTTTTGTGAATGGAGCTTATTGTATTCTAAATCTTATCATTTCTTCAGTGAACTTTCCCATATCTGTTATTCTACTATTTGTTTATTGTTAGTGGTCATAATATGGGGAAGTATGGCACATGCAACCATGACCAGAGAGAAGGAAGGGACTACAAGTTCCTGTTTTCTTTTGCATAAGCTGTTCTCTTTTTTGCTCCAGCTGGATGCTTTAAAAGAAAATCCAGATGGCCCACTGAGCATGTAGGTAGAAGATGGCAAGGCTACTTCTTTCTACTTTGAGACCCTATATTCTCTCCACATATCCCCATATCTCCATCCTGGCTCTCATTTCCTATGAGAGCCAGGACACATCTCTATTCACATAAGATCTGTAGTGATCTAAAATGTCACTCCTGGCATTTTTGAAGGAGATATTTTATCTTTGGTGTCAAGGCTGCCTAAATTATTATTTTTTGTAATATACAGTAAGTCCTCTGCTGTACAAAAATTTTTCTTAGGATGCCAACTATAAAGGCACTTTAACAGACTGCACAAGCTTCCTTTGGCACTTTTCCTAGCTCTCTCTGTTATGCCGTCTACACACGAGCGGACTTTACGTCAGACTTGATCCGGCGGACTGGACTCCGTCGGATAATTCGATCGTGTGTGGACTCCAGCGGACTTTTTTTTTCTGAAAGTTCGACGGACCTAGAAATGAAACATGTTTCAAATCTTTCCGACGGACTCAGCTTTCTAACGTACAAACCGTTCGTCTGTGTGCAAGTCCGTCGGACCAAAACTGAAGCATGCTCTGAAGCAAGTACAAGACGGAAGCGCTCGGTCTGGTAAAACTAACCTTCGTATTGAAGCTAGCACATTCCTCACGCTGCTAATTCTGTTATCTTTTAATACAGCGCATTCTTGTCTTCTTTATAATGCGAGAAGAATGAAGTTGTTTTGCTGCTTATATTCACAAACTACTTTCTTCATTATTTATCCTCATGTCATGACTAATATTATAGTTTTTAAAAGTCAGATCTCCATAAATAATGTAGCAAAAATTTTTTTTTTACTCATCTTTTTTACTTTTATATTTCATCAATATCTTCTGTATTTTAAAATTTGTGATAAATTCTCAAAAGTCTATTGATTTAAATATTTAATTTTTTTATGTTTCAAGTTAGCACAATAACCTTATTATTTTGTATTGTTAATGAACCTTAATGAGGTTGGTGTCCCTTGTTAATTTGACATAGAGGCGTTGTTTTCAAAAAGCAAATTCATTTAGCACTACAAGTGTAAAGTGCACCTGAAATTGCACTGAAAGAGTACTTGAAAGTGCAGTCGCTGTGGATCCGAGGGGCACATGCAAGGAAACCAAAAATAAATAATTTTAACTTGCATGTGATTGGATGATAAAATCAGCAGAGCTTCCCCTCATTTGAGATCTTCCCCTCAGATTTACAGCGACTGCACTTCCAACGAGTGCACTTGCAGTGCAATTTATAAAGTGCACTTTGCACTTGTACTGCAAAATGATTTTGCCTTTTGTAAATAACCCCCATAGTCTTTTTGACATGTACCTGCCTACTCACAAACAAAATGTCCTTTTTGAATAAAAACACATAGTAAATAATTTTAGGTAAATAAAATAGCCATTTATTCTGAGAAAAACATAAATGAGGAAGGCAACACTGGCGACACTTTTGGAATGTGTATAGTCTTTAGTCCCCCAGGGCACACATCAAGTCAGTGGAAATCAATATTGGGATCTTGCGGAGTCCATAGAATAGGGAGCACAATCTGCGTCTTCTGTCAGACCAGATGGAAGCCAGGCAATCACTTTCGACTCTTCCCGTGGAGCCTTCCCTGCACGCTGCCCTGCAGCCTTCCCTCCATGCTTCTCTGCAGCCTTCCTCGGAGGCTGTGCCTCTGGTGGTGTCTTGTGGCAGGAGGAGGAGGGTAAGGGTCTTCATCTGAAATATGGCTTGTTTGAGTAAGCTGCCCCCCCAAAGGACGTCAAAAATAATCCCCTCACAGAGGAGGCGTTGCCCCTTCTCAAGTTCCACCAACCTGGTGGCCAAATAAGTACCATAGGCCTCTTCAGCATTGGGGGTTTTACTCATCATTTGGCTGAGTAAGTGGGCAAGTGATTCCTCCTCTGTTCGGGTAATCTTCCTGGGCCTATTGGTGGTAATGCGGAGGGGAGGCACCTGGCATTCGGTGAGGCTTCTACTGGGCCCAGCCACCTCCTGCCTGCCACTGGGCATGGCCTCCTCCTCTCTACCACTGGGCAAGGCCTCCTCCTCTCTACCACTGGGCATGGCCTCCTCCTGGCTGAGCTCATCCTGTGTAAAAAAAAAGGGACATAGTTGTAATTTTTGCTTCCTCAATCAAACACAATTTTCAGCTCATGACTTGCAAATATAATTATAAACAAATAGAAAAGGCTATCATTTTGACCCCACCATTATTCTAGCTGTTCACCAATCTTTGAAGTACATTTTTTGGCCACTACTGTCTAGTGATATGTATACATAATAATAATTGTGATTAAATCATTGCTTTTTAAGCAATTAAAACATTTTATAGTTTACATCATTAATATTTACACAATCCAAAATTCCCCAAAAAAAGTATACCTGGGTGCAGCTGGGCGCATCCACTTCATCAAGGATGAAAGGGCCCGGTTCTTCCTGGGACGCCTCAGCTGGGGTGGAGGGTAAGGGTGGAGGGAAGGGTGGAGGGAAGGGTCGAAAGCAATTGCCTTGCTTCTGTCTGGTCATCCAGAAATCTCAGTTTTGGGTAGTACCACAGCTTGGGGACATAAACTTGTCTGCTGCTGCTCCTGATTTGAGGGATTCCTGTATCTTCTTGTGTTCCCGCCTGTACATATTAGGCAAGATCCCAATTTTGTTTTCCACTAACTTAATGTCTGCCTGGGGGACTCGAGTCTTTACAAACTCCAGAAGTCTCCCCAGTGTTGCCTTCCTTGCATGTTTAATGAAATACAAGGGGTGCTTGACCTCCTACAGGTTTCGGTTCTCTTGATAGAGATCAATAAAATTAGTCAAAAAATCCTCCTCCTTAAAGGGATTCATTTTTTCTGAAAGACAAGACACAAGATAAAAACTGTAATGTCAGTCCAAACTCCCAGTATTATTTTTATCAGACTATAGGGTACACATACACACACACACACACAAAACACACACCCACGTTTAAATCTTACCTTCGTTTATGAGGCTCGCTACTTCCGTTGGGACATACATAGGCCAGCGTGCTAGCTTTATATACACTGCGCATGTGTCATGCTCCGCCTGCGTCGCCCGCCCCTGACGTTCTTTAGGATGATTTTTCCCCGCCCCTTCACTCTTCGTTGCGCAGTGGGAGTATATAGAGAAAGATGGCGGAGAGATTATCTGGAACTAGCGCGGAGGAAAGCCCGGAGCCACAAACATCCAGATCCAGGAGGAGATATAAGGCCACCAACATGGCCTTTGAAGAGATGGTGGAGATGGTGGCCATATTGAGGAGGGAGGACTATGATGGCAAAAAAGGACCGTACACCAGACCCAATATGCGAAAGGACAAAATAATGTCCTCAGTTGTCACCACTATTGAGCAAAAATTTGGAATTAAACGGGCTAAAGAACAATTGAGGAAGCGCTGGTCTGACCTAAAAACTAGGGAGCCTGAACAATATAGCTGAATCAAGAAGGTGCTTTAAAAAAGTAAGTACTTATTGTGTGTTCCTATTGAGATACTTAACTTGCATGCTGATCCATATGCTTTTCATTTATACAGCATCGTTCGTAAAGATTGTTCTTTTGAAACTACATATGATGATAATAAAAAGGCGTTTGTTTTGCAAGAAATACGATGGTACAGGGTTGTACATACATTTAGGTCTTGATAATTTGTCGTATAAAAATAATTTTTGGATGTTGTGTAGCTGTGTTTGAAACTAGAATGCTTATTAAAAAATGATTCAGTGTAATGTAAGGACAGGACACAGCAGCTGTTTCCACATCTGGACTCACGAGAACTAGTGTACTGTGTGACACCAGAGAACATTTTTTAGGGTAATCCACACAGGGGCTCCAGGGGATATTTGAGGTGTTGAGGTGTTAAAATTTTTTTTTTTTTTTTAAACAAACAGACAATTGTCCAACACTTCAAAGCAAGGTTTCATATTCCTATTTCTGGCCAGAAATATCACTGTGTTAAGTATACCTTTTGTTTCATTCTCATAGGGGAGAAAAGACTCAGACAACAGTCAGAGGATCCCAGGACCCCCCCAAGTCACCAGCCTGAATCTGGAATTACCCCAAACCCCAGTCCAAGACCACGCCCACCCGACAATCTTGAGGAAGGAGAGGTGGAGGAAGTGGGTGAGATTTGCACCCCACCAAGTAAGTGACTGACACCCCAGCTTAAGGTAATCTATTTAGGCGTGCATATTTCTAAATACATTTTTCTCCACAAATTTTAGGTGATGTTCTGGTTGTGGAAGGCCAAGCGGCCGAGCTATTTAGTACAGACAGTGCACAAAGACTGATTGGGCAGATAATGGTGTGGAATGGCCAAATTGATCGAATGTGAGAACAAACTGACAGCATGAGAAATCGGCTGGACAGCATGCAACAGGAAATGAAGAACATGATTGATGTTTTGGGCAGAATCTAATCAGTTTTTGCCTTTAAACATTTTTTTAAATTGTGAAATATTAATAGCAAAATTTAGCAGATGCTCACGGTGTGTCATCATGTGCTATCTGCCATCAGGGGATCTCAATGTACTTGTTTTGTGTTTGCAACCCCTTCCTCATAATAATGTTAGTTTTTGAGAGGAAAAAAGGGATTGCACACACAAAACACGTCCATTGATCCCCCATGATGGGAGATAGCACATGTTGACTTTACCCATTTGGACTCACAATTTGTGTGCATCTGCTAAAGTTTGCTTTTACATGGGTGACATTACCAGCACAGTTTTTGACATGTTTGTAAGTTCCTGTGTTTTTTTTTTTATTATGTGTGAAAAAACCCTGTTGTTAAGCAAAAATTTGTCTAAACAAATATTTTTGGATAAATATGCCTAAAATAACCCCCCCAAAAAATTATATTGTTAAAAACAAAAAAAATTGTTAAAAAAAATAAAAATAAAAATAACACATTTTTAAAAAAATGCACCTTTGAATGTGCGCACAGTAAAATGTTTTTACTATTACAATGTGTGTGGCTTATTAGTTCTCAGTACCAGTTTATTAATTTTTTTGGTGTTTACAGTGACAAAGGGACTAAATTGACTAAAGGGAAATGCACTTGCCACTACAAGTGCACTAGGAGACAGCCAAAAATAAATGCAAACAAGAATAACAACGAGATTTGATCCAAAATATTTTTTTTTTTATGTTGTAAAATTTTAAAGATGTTCTGGCTGTCACGTACCTGGTAGGTTTTGAGCCTGAAGTGCAGAGAAAGACCTCCCTTACAGCTCCCACTCCTGTTCCCCTGGAATGGAGACAGAAGGCCCAGGAGTGAGGAGTGGTATGGGTGCCTGGCAGGATCAACAGTCACCGGAAGTTCAGGAGTGGTGGCACCCTCTGGAACCTGAACTGAAGAGGAGACTGGAATGCAGAGAGGACCCGGAACCACAGCAGGTAAGTAAGCAGGTAGGTAAGCAGAGCTGAGGAGCTGGACTGGAACCAGGAACAAGGCAGCAGGTAGTAGACTGGAACGCTGGACTGGAACCAGGAACAAACAGCAGGTAGTAGCCTGGAGCGCTGGACTGGAGCCAGGAACAAGCAGCAGGTAGTAGCCTGGAACGCTGCACTGGAACCAGGAACAAGCAGCAGGTAGTAGCCTGGAACGCTGGACTGGAACCAGGAACAAGGCAGCAGGTAGCAGACTGGAACGCTGGACTGGAACAAGGCAGCAGGTAGTAGGCTGGAACGCTGGGCTGGAACCAGGAACAAGGCAGCAGGTAGTAGCCTAGAACGCTGAACTGGAACCAGGAACAAGGCAGCAGGTAATAGACTGGAACGCTGAACTGGAACCAGGAACAAGGCAGCAGGTAATAGACTGGATACTGGCATCAGACAGAGGGATGGTCAAATAAGCCGGAGGTCGGTATCGGTCGAGCAGCAGAGGTACCAGGGATAACACAGAGGGATGGTCAGGCAAGCCAAGAGGGTCTGGTGCAGGCGGATAGCAGGATGGTCTAACAGGAAGCCGGGTCAGATAGCGAGTACACAGGTCAGATCAGGTTAAGGCACACGGAACGCTGTAGAGCAGACAGCGGGGATAGAGTGTGACAGGCCGGTTTAATTAGCCCGCCTAGCACTAGCGGGAGTGCGCGCGCGCGTGCCTGTGCGTGACAGCACCCGTGAACGCGCGCACATGCGCAGTGGAATCCGGGGCCATGTCCCCATGCGTCTGGATCACCGATTACTGGCAGGATCTTCATGACATTGCCCCCCCCCAGGGGCAGCCTCTGGATGCCCCTTTGAAGAAATTTCTCCGGATGGGCTCTTTTAAAAGATTGCAACAGATTTTCAGCATGAATATTATCCTCGGGTTCCCAAGAATTTTCTTCTGGGCCGAACCCCCTCCATTTTATCAGAAATTGATTTTGGTTACCTCTTCTCCTATGGTCCATGATAGCCTCCACTTCGAATTCTTCTTCCCCATCTACCAAAATTGGATCAGGAGGATCCGTACTTCGGCCTGGAAATGGATTAGAAACAGAGGGTCTGAGCAGGGACACATGAAATACTGGATGTACTTTTAGTGATTCCGGAAGTTCAAGTTCGTATGCCACCTCATTAATTCTTCGCTTGACAGGAAATGGTCCAAGAAACTTGGGACCCAATTTCTTTGACGGGCAAGCTATCCTGAGATTTACTGTAGATAACCATACCTGGTCCCCGGGTGTAAGTAACAGCTCACCTCGCCTCTTCTTATCGAAAGTTGCCTTATTATACTCCTGGGTCCTGGTCATGGTCTCCTGCAAAACTTGATTGTTGGAAGTAAAGAAGTCCAACCTCTCCTGAACTGCGGGTACTGTGCACTCTGGAAGAGAATTAGGCAAAAATGAAGGGTGGAAACCATAATTTGCAAAAAATGGAGTTTGATAGCGGAATGAATAGAATTGTTGTAGGCGAATTCAGCCAATGGGAGAACAGAAATCCAATCATCTTGGGCAAAAGAGGAAAAACAGCGTAAATATTGTTCAAGAGTCTGGTTTGTTCTCTCCATTTGCCCATTAGTTTGGGGATGATAAGCAGATGAAAATGAGAGTTCAATCTTCAATGTTTTGCACAGAGACCTCCAGAATCTGAAACGATATTAACCGGTACCCCATGGAGCCTGATGACTTCTTTAATGAATGCCTGTCCCGTTTCTGTAGCTGAGGGGGTGCCCTTCATTGGGACAAAGTGGGCCATTTTCGACAACCGGTCTACTATGACAAAAATTGAGGTGAAGCCCCCAGCCGGAGGTAATTCCACGATAAAGTCTATAGAAAGCATTTTCCAAGGCCTATCTGGGACAGGTAATGGCTTTAGCAAAACCCATGCCTTGGTCCTGTGCCCCTTGTTCCTGATACAGGTGGTACAGAATTCAACAAATTTCCTACAATCTTCGCGTAACTGAGGCCACCAAAAGGTACGCTGTACCAGATCAGTAGTCTTAGCCACGCCAAAATGCCCAGCCAATGCATGGTCATGACAGAGTTCTAGTACTGAAACTCGTAGTTCTTCAGGTATAAAGATCCTATTCTCGTGCCACAGTAACCCATCCTTAACTTGGAGTTCTGACCTAATGGAAGATCCCAAATCTGCGGAAGCCTGCTTAATCTGAGAAAGCAGGTCTCCCTGAAGCAAAAGAAAATTCCCCGGGGACAGAATGGTGTCCGGAGGGGAAACCTCTTGGGACTTGTGAAACATCCTGGATAGGGCATCAGGTTTGGTATTCTTGGAGCCAGGGCGGTAAGTGACATGAAAGGAGAACCTGGAGAAAAAGAGAGCCCACCTGGCTTGACGTGGCTTCAACCTTTTTGCAGATCTCAAATACTCCAGGTTCTTATGATCTGTAAAAATTAAGACTGGATGAACGGCACCCTCTAGCAGATAGCGCCACTCCTCCAACGCTGATTTGATTGCCAACAACTCTCTGTCACCTACATCGTAATTTCTCTCTGCCGTGGACAATTTACAAGAGAAGAAGGCCACAGGATATAACAAGGCCTTAGTTCCCTGTCTTTGGGACAACACTGCCCCTACTGCAATTTCGGATGCGTCCACCTCTAGTACAAATGGCAGAGAGGAATCTGGATGCTTTAGTACGGAGGCGGAAGTGAAAAGGCCCTTGAGAGTCTCAAAAGCCTTTTGGGCCTCAGCAGACCAGTGGAAACGTGTACCCTGTTTAGTTAGCTGTGTAATGGGTGTGATGATGGCTGAGAACCCCTTAATAAATTTACGGTAAAAATTAGCGAATCCAACGAATAGCTGGATCCCCTTCTTGTCTGTCGGGACTGGCCAATCTAGAACTGCAGTGACCTTTTGAGGGTTCATCTTAATGCCTTTACTGGAAATGATTAACCCCAAAAATGGAATACTTTCCTGTTCAAATTCAAATTTCTCAGCTTTTGCATATAGACCGTGTTGTCGAAAGAAGGGCAAACACACTTCTGACGTGCCTGCGATGGGATTCAAGGGAACAAAAAAAATTAGAATGTCGTCTAAATAGACGATAACAAACAGATCAAGGAAGTCACGTAAAACATCATTGATGAAGTACTGTAATGTAGCAGGGGCATTGCACAGACTGAAAGGCATCACTAGGTACTCAAAATGTCCATAACGGGTACGAAAGGCGGTCTTCCATTCATCTCCGTCCCTAATACGAACTAAATTGTAGGCTCCGCGGAGGTCAAGTTTAGTGAATATGGTAGCTGTCCCAAGTCTTTGGAACAATTCTGGTACCAGGGGAAGAGGGTAACGGTTCTTTACAGTGATTTTGTTCAGCTCGTGGTAATCTACACATCGTCTGAGGGTCTTGTCTTTCTTCTGTACAAAGAAGATACCTGCTGGAGACATGGATGGACGAATGAAGCCTTTCTTTAGATTCTCATCGATATATTCTTTTAAAGCCCCTTGTTCTACTTCAGTCAAAGGAAATATTCTTCCAAAAGGTATCTCAGCACCGGGAAGTAATTCGATAGGACAGTCATAGGCCCGGTGAGGGGGTAAGACCTCTGCCCCCTGCTTGCTGAATACATCTAAGAAATCATGATAGGCGGAAGGGATGGAGAGATGTAGACTAGGATCTGTATTAAAACAGAGCACGGTAGGGTTCTCCTGAACGTTCTGAAATCTGCAAGACTGTTGGCAATATGGGGAAGAAAAGGTAACTTCACCTGTGATCCAGTTAATGTCAGGGTTGTGAGCCTGTAACCATGGCATGCCGAGGATTATGGGAAACAGAGGTGAGGCGATGATATCTAGGCGTAGCAGTTCTTGATGAGAATTGGAGATGGAGACGGGTATTGGAACAGTCTCTTGGGTAACAGGCCCAGACTTAATGGTGGTTCCATCAGCTAGATGGATGGAAAGTCCATGGGCTTTAGGCAACAAAGGTATCCGGTGTTGGGTAGCAAAAAGAGAGTCCATGAAACAACTGCAAGCCCCAGAGTCAATAATGGCGGTTATTTGTAGAGTCTCTCCTGGGAGCTGTAACAGGATAGAGAGAGCAAGGTGAGTAGTGTTCTTAACCAGAGGTGCAACATAGTCAGTGGACAGGGATAGGCACTTACGGAGTTTAAGGGGACAGTTCCTGACATAGTGCCCAGGTTCCCCACAATACAGGCACAAATTATTCACTCGACGATGTTGTCATTTCTCCTGGGTAAGAGAAGGCCGCAGGACCCCTAATTGCATTGGCTCGGGTGGGTTAAACGTGGAGGTAGATGGTGCTGGTGACGTATGAGGAGGAACTTTGGGGGTAACCCAAGTTGGGCGAGAAGTTCCCATAGCTCTCTCAGTCCTATGTTCTCTTAGGCGTCAATCGATCTGGATGGCTAGATCGATCAGTGCATTTAAGGTCTGTGGGCTACCCACCCTGGCCAATTCATCCTTCAGAGAGTCAGAAAGTCACATTCGAAACTGATAGCGGAGAGCCGCATCATTCCAATTTGTGTCCGCACTCCATTTTCTGAATTCCGCCACATAGTCCTCTGCAGCCCTGCGACCCTGTTGAAGGGTGTGCAAAGCTACTTCTGCAGTCACGGACAGCTGGGGGTCATCGTACAGCTGACCCAATGCATCAAAGAAGGTGGAGAGATTAGTCAGGGATACGTCCTTTTGCTCCAGGAGGCGATGGGCCCAGGTTTGGGGGTCACCAGAAAGCAGAGAGATCACGTAGCCCACCTTGGTAGCCTCCAGGGAAAAGGTACGTGGCTGAAGAGCAAAGAACAATTCACAGGAGTTGCAGAAAGCCCTGAATTTAAGGCGATTTCTGGAAAAACGTTCAGGCGTCAGAACCTTGGGTTCTGGAGGGAGCATCACTACCGTTGAGGGAGGCCCGACTGGGGAGCAGGAGCAGAAGGAACTCCCTGGGCCCCAATGGGATTAGACAAGGTTAACACTCGTTCCTCCAGCCTGGTGTAACCTTGCTGTAGATTCTTGACTGCTTCAGTCAATCCTGCCAGGTGTGCACAAAGTTCCTCCATGGGGGACGTTCCCTGCTCAGGCTCAGACATGGCTGTCTGCTACTGTCACGTACCTGGTAGGTTTTGAGCCTGAAGTGCAGAGAAAGACCTCCCTTACAGCTCCCACTCCTGTTCCCCTGGAATGGAGACAGAAGGCCCAGGAGTGAGGAGTGGTATGGGTGCCTGGCAGGATCAACAGTCACCGGAAGTTCAGGAGTGGTGGCACCCTCTGGAACCTGAAGCTGAAGAGGAGACTGGAATGCAGAGAGGACCCGGAACCACAGCAGGTAAGTAAGCTGGTAGGTAAGCAGAGCTGAGGAGCTGGACTGGAACCAGGAACAAGGCAGCAGGTAGTAGACTGGAACGCTGGACTGGAACCAGGAACAAACAGCAGGTAGTAGCCTGGAGCGCTGGAATGGAGCCAGGAACAAGCAGCAGGTAGTAGCCTGGAACGCTGGACTGGAACCAGGAACAAGCAGCAGGTAGTAGCCTGGAATGCTGGACTGGAACCAGGAACAAGGCAGCAGGTAGCAGACTGGAACCCTGGACTGGAACCAGGAACAAGGCAGCAGGTAATAGACTGGAACGCTGAACTGGAACCAGGAACAAGGCAGTAGGTAATAGACTGGATACTGGTATCAGACAGAAGGATGGTCAAACAAGCCGGAGGTCGGTATCGGTCGAGCAGCAGAGGTACCAGGGATAACACAGAGGGATAGTCAGGCAAGCCAAGAGGGTCTGGTGCAGGCGGATAGCAGGATGGTCTAACAGGAAGTCGGGTCAGATAGCAGAGTACACAGGTCAGATCAGGTTAAGGCACACGGAATGCTGTAGAGCAGACAGCAGGGATAGAGTGTGACAGGCCGGTTTAAATAGCCCGCCTAGCACTAGCGGGAGTGCGCGCGCGCGTGCCCGTGCGTGACAGCACCCGTGAACGCGCGCGCATGCGCAGTGGAATCCGTGGCCGTGTCCCCGTGCGTCTGGATCTCCGATTACTGGCAGGATCTTCATGACACTGGCATTGCAATGGCCCCCCTACCATTAAAATAATTGACATATCTGTCCCGTACTTGATGGGCGGTTTGGGGGGCCAAGCCAGTACGGCTAGTATCCAGGCCTGTGAGTGCAGATTCAGCACTAAGTCCGGCCTCAGGCCCAACAGAAGTGAGATATGCTGTAGAATGTCTTCTTAAAAAAGTATGTAGAATGCAACAAGTCATGATGACATAATTGCTTTTATAGTCCTCCATACTGATGGCTGAGAGGAACAAACGGAACCGGCTGGCCATAATCCCAAAGGCATTCTCCACAACTCTTCTTGCTCTGGCCAGCCGGTAATTAAATACCCTCCTCTCTGGGGTGAGGGACCTTTGGAGAAACGGCCTCATCAGGTGCTCTCCAAGAGCAAATGCTTCATCTGCGATTAAAACAGTGGGGAGTCCATCAACGTTCTCGTCATCAGGTGACAATCCCAGGCCACCAGCCTGGAGACGCTGGCACAACTTGATTTGTGCGAAGACTCCTCCGTCTGACATCCGGCCGTTCTTCCCCACGTCCACAAACATAAAATCCAATTGTGCCGAGACCACCACCATCAATACTACACTATAAAACCCCTTATAATTAAAGTAGTAAGACCCCAAATGGGGTGGTGGCACAATGCGGACATGCTTCCCATCGATTGCCCCGACACAGTTGGGAAATTCCCAACGGTCAGCGAACTGGGAGGCCACAGTCTGCCATTCCTGTGGGTTCGAAGGAAACTGGAGTCAAACAAGAAAAAAATATATAAGTACTTTTCAACATAACTTTGCTAGCAGATTACACAAAAACATTCTTGAACAACAGCAGTCTAACATTTTTTTAAATGTATTATTTCTAAAAATCTAAAACATAAGGCCCACTTATAAGATTACTCGCCCCCTCTGATGGCCCATTGATCAATTTGTATGTGGGGGGGTGGGGGTTTCAAATTTAGTAGAAGACCACACATGACATTTGGAGACATTTGAGGGGGTGGGGGGTTCTAATTTAGTAGAAGACCACACATGACATTTGGAGACATTTGAGGGGGTAGGGGTGGGGGGGTTCTAATTTAGTAGAGGACCACATATGATATTTGGAGACATTTGAGGGGGTGGGGGGTTCTAATTTAATAGAAGACCACACATAACATTTGGAGACATTTGAGGGGTGGGGGTTCTAATTTAGTAGAAGACCACACACGACATTTGGAGACATTTGAGGGGGTGAGGGGGTTCTAATTTAGTAGAAGACCACACATGACATTTGGAGACATTTGAGGGGTGGGGGGTTCTAATTTAGTAGAAGATCACACATGACATTTGGAGACATTTGACGGGGTGGAGGAGGGTAAAGCAGTACAACGGAGCTGACAATATACATTGTTAAAGGGACTATAGGCTATAGGTGTATATGGGCCCAGGATTACATAGTGGGGAGGTTAGTGAAGGCAAATATGTAAGTAGGGCAAAAAATTATTTACGAAAAAAAAACATGCATGCATGAAGATAAAGGGGACATTCACAGCATATTCCAAGCATGGTAATTAGGTAATGATGAAATTAATACAGTACATTAGCAAACATTAAATACATATCATGTAATGTTAAAGGATAAAAAACTTACCTTCATATAGTCCTTCTGCAGGACCTGAATTATGGCAGAACAGGTCTCTGGGATTATGATCCCCAGAGCCTGGGGGGAGATGCCTGTTGAGAACTTCAGGTCCTGAAGGCTTCTCCCAGTCGCCAAGTAACGTAATGTGGCAACTAGCCTCTGCTCCGCAGTGATGGCTTGCCTCATGCAGGTATCCTGCCTGCTGATATAAGGGGTCAGCATAGCCAGCAGACATTAAAAAATGGGGTCCGTCATCCTGAGATAATTCCTGAAACCCTCAGGATTATTCTCACGGATCTCATGGAGCAAAGGCATGTGCGAGAATTGGTCACGCTGGCACAACCAATTCTTCATCCATGAACTCCTCCTCGCCCTGTTCATGGACTGGGCTCGGGTCAAAGTGTGAACCCCAACACCAAGCCCCCACGCAGCACGAACTCGAGAACGAGTACGTCCATGCACCATGGCTTCAAAACGGTTGGCTGGTCAAACAAACAAACTTATAACAAACGCACTTAAGAACAGCAAGGCCTACGAAGAGCGACCTGAAGATCAGGAACGAGCGGACCAGAAAGGCCTGCTATACAGGTTACGAACTGACCAACACGCACTGAAAACCAGATACAAACCTCACAAGCACAAACTGAACCACAGAAAATGATCGAAATAAGCTGAAGTCTGAAAAGCGCGAATCTTCTCTAACCAAATTTCTACTAACACGCGGTAAACACAAGATTTTCAGAAGGAGCCCAAAGGGTGGCGTAGTGGGGCTTGAACTTCCTTTTTCTAGTCCCGTCATACATGCTGTACGTCACCGCGTTCTAAACCATCTGACTTTTGGAGTGATCGTGCGTGTCCAAGTCCGTCTACGCTACAAAGTCCGTCGGAAAGATCCTCGGACCAAGTCTGCCGTAAAGTCCGCTCGTGTGTACACGGCATTAGACTGCCATGCTGTACTACCTCTTATTCTAAACCATCAGGGGGATATCACACTGAAAAAACATTTCCTGGTGCATCATGGCAGCATACAATGGGTTGTAGCTCTGCCCCTCAACCTGGTAGGACTATTAACCATAAATTCAAGAGTGATTTGCCCCCCTGCATTCTCCTGTTTGTCATTACCTGTTAGGACTGGTCGGGTTGTGGAACATCGCTTAGAGCTAATCACCCCAGCCAGGTTCAGCCTTTCCTCTCTGTGCAGCCTCTAAATTAGCTTTATGAAGGGAGCCCCATTCTGGTGGTCTGGGGGGCATTCATTGGTTGTAAGCTTTATATAAGCTAAAAGTGATTGTAAACAATCACTTTGTAAGCAACCCATTCAGTTTAAAAAAGAACTGAAAGGCAAAACATTTTTGTATAGATATATAAAAACAATATTTTCCTTTTTATAAGTGATCACATATTCTCTGTTCTCAGCTGCATAAGAGCTGGGAGGAGGAGGAGAAGCAGCAGCACACTGAGCTACCCAGTAAATGGCTGTGCAGTGGGGGCTTGTCAGGACAAGTCTGATCATTGGAGGAGAGAAGGCTGAGTTCCCAGCACAGCTAGAGAACTGACCATGGCGTGTTTTCCCGCTTAGTGTGGTTATTTTTTAATAGGAAAGCAGAGGGACAAGTACATGGTACAGCAGGCACATATCAGGAATATAAAGTGTTGGGTTAACAAAAGTATGACAGCATCTCTCCCCTTTTCTTCTATTTGTCTTTATTTTCCCCTTTATCCTCCAGTCGTGGACTGTATTTCAATTAGGCTTTCTTCCCCTTTCCAAGATAGTGGTGGCAGGCAGAAGTTAATACTGCACATATATGACAGGAAGTGATGCCCATTTACTTCTGGAGTTTGCCAGTATTCTGCTCTTTTCCTAAATGGCTCCCAGTGACCATGAGTGCTTGTGAGCATAACTGAGTGGGGTGACATCATCACAGGGCACTGAGTTTAAACTATTTAAAGGCTAGTAAAGCCCAAAATGTTGGTGGTTTTCACTCCTCTTGCAGCCTTATCTGAGGAATACTGTTTTATCAGGTGGGAGTCTGTGCTGTATGCCTGCAGTGCATTTGTCAGGTAAGGCATAACCATAGCGTAGATGAAGTCTCCCGGTGCATACATATGTGCAGGCACAGATCGGCAACTGGCCGGGCAAATGTGCATGGATGTGAGCATAGGCGCATCCATGTGCACTCGCACATTCAGGCATGCATATGTCACTAATGCTGGCATAAAACTGCCTATTTAAACAGGCTACAGTATGGGCTCATTGCGGTTTTGTCCACAACTTCTGTGTGTTTGATTCCTAATTCCTGTTTCGACCTCTGATCCTGACCCGGCTTGCTTCTGACCTGCGTTTGCCTGCTACCTGCCTCGACCTCGGTTTGTTTCTGGATTCTGCTTCTGCCTCCTGTTTTTGCCTGATCTACCTCCCGTTGCTGATTTGGCTTGTAATCGGACTATCCTGCTGTCTGTCGTCTATGCCTATCGTTACCGACCTGGCTCGTCTGATCCTGCATTCTGCTCATCCAGCATGACACAGCTCTTCAGTCCAGCAAACTCACATCTGGCTCCTGCTTACACACAGTCTGCCACCAGGCAAGCTCCGTGCCAGCTCATCTGCCATCAGCCTGTTCTGCTGCCACATCCACCTGCCGATTGCTGCCATGCAGACTACTGGACTGATTACAGGCATTCATACCTCGCTGTGCTCCTGTGGCCGCTGTCTCACTACCAGTAGCCCTCGTGAAGGAGCTGTATGAGAGGCCTTCCTCTGCACATCAGGCTTGCTGACCAGGTATGTGACAGCAGTGCTGTGCCTGTATTTTCTTATTTCTGCTCCTTACTTGTGCTCACTTTGGTGGCTATGTATTTTTAGGTGTGTGCTGATTGCATGGTCTTTGGAGGATGCCTCCCCAGAAGATCTACCACTACCTACCTAGGTAAGAGATTAGGTGAGTAGTGAAGATTGAGATAAAGAGAGTGCATGGTCCTAATGTTGGCATAATATTTTGACACCCATACAAGGACATCAAGATTCTCAGTATCAAGATGAAAATGAATATAGTGCTCTAGTCACAGATTTCCATTAAGGCATGAACGCTCTAGCCTGAGTCCCTCATGGTATTCCCCATAGCCATTGCCACTAGGCAGGATCTCCTTCACACCGCCATCAAGGGAAAAGGCCTGGAATCTTTTATCCCTGGAACCTGCCCAAATCCTTTAGTTCCTGCAGTTGGGTCTTGATAGAGGTTTAGATTCAAGTATGTTGAAAGTTCACATTTCAGCCTTGTCTGCTATGACAAGAACCAAATGGGCTATTAATCCCTTGGTAATTCAGTTCAATAATGCATGCTTGAAACTAAGGCCGTCTAGAAGGCCAACCTTTCCCAAATGGGACCTCACTGTGGTCCTCAAAGCCCTATCTAGGCTTCCGTTATTTCCATCTGAATTGGCCACACTCTAGGATCTGACCTAGAAAATATATTTTCTAGTGGCAGTACCCTCTGCCAGAATTGCAAGCATTTGTCTTCAAGGTATCTCATTTGATATTTTATCCATATAGGTTGATCCTAAGACCTTCAGGGTGTTTCATCTCCAAGGTGTCAACATCATTCCACTTCAATCAAGAAGATGCCCTGTTGTTCTTCCTGAATGTGGGGAGGAAAATTACGGAAAGGCAAGTATACAATTTTCTATTTTAAGACACATCTGGAAAGGTAAAGACTAATGCAATAGGATCTCATAAAAGGTAATAGCTTAACATGAGTGTGCCTGGTGACCTAAATTTTCTTTTGACAGCTAATAAGAAAGGTCAGTACAGCATAAGAGTGAAACAGCTGCATGAGAATGTTGCCTACTTGCGGAGTGGCATGCCATTACAGTGCAATGATTTAAACAGTAATGCCGCGTACACATGAGCGGACTTCACGGCAGACTTTGTCCGGCGTACTTTTCAATGGACTTTACGACGGACTTTACGAATGAACGGACTTGCCTACACACAATCAACCAAAGTCCGATGGATTAGTACGTGATGATGTACGACCGGACTAAAACAAGGAAGTTCATAGCCAGTAGCCAATAGCTGCCCTAGCGTCGGTTTTTGTCCATCGGACTAGCATACAGACGAGCGGACTTTTCGACCGGACTAGAGTCTGTCGGACAGATTTGAAACGTTTCATTTCTAGGTCCGTCAAACTTTTGAGAAAAAAAGTCCGCTGGAGCCCACACATGATCGAATTGTCCGACAGACTCCGGTTCGCCGGACCAAGTATGCCGTAAAGTCCAGTCGCGTGTACGCGGCATAAGAGATAGTTGTTTATTAGTAAGACTGCAACTGGTCAGTAATCCTTTTACATACAAATGAACCTTTACAGGACAAATTATAGTTAAACAAACCACCCTTAAGTCTGCGGAATGCAAAACAACATCATTCAACATTTTTCATATTATTTTTGCCAACTTACAGTATTTGGCCAACATTATTTATCTTTTGCAATCATTCCTGGCTTATACACTGCCTTGTATAATTTTGGGGCAATCTGAAGTCTAAAGGGGCGTGTGGGGCGACCCCTGTAGATATTCTCTGGACCGTTGGTTAACTATGATAAATGTTCCTCATATAGATGGATACAATAGAGAAAACCTCATTGCGCAGTACTGTTTATATATTATTCAACTCACATGTATGAGTGTCTGATATCCTGGCACCCGGAGTGAACAGCAGGTAAAAATATCTTCCGTGAAATCTGCCTGATCAGATCCTGCAGTGAAGGGCTCGATTTCCAGGTATGGGCGGAAGTTGTCACGATCACGTGACTCAACCTCTATGCATTTCAGCCTATCAGATTGGCTGTCATCATGAAGTTACAATTCCGCCATTTTGGTTGAGGGCATAAATACCTTCAACATAGATCACGTGTTATAACGTAGCCAATAGCATTAATTTACCTGTTATTAATTTGGGACCGTGTTTAACTTAAGTACCATTGTACTCACACAGAAGGAGCTTTATGTGTTAGATCAAGGTTTAAAATATGCTCCCACAAAAAACCTAGAAAAGTTTGAGGCATATATTGATTTGCAAACATTTGGCCGAACACTGGGTATTAAAAAACATTTTGCTATGAAGGACAATGGTACTATTACTACACAAACTCCCAGGTACACTCACAGTGGACTTCATAACAAGTCCACTTTTGACCCCAAAACCCCAGCCCATCAATTTATAGAGGTTTTCAAGAAAATGGTTGAAGCAGAGATTAGGGAAATCCCAATAACAAAAGGATCTAAAGATAAACATATATGGGAAGGGATAAGAAATATATGAAACATGAATATCCAAACATAGGCTATTACCAAGAACGGTGTACCACATCCCAAGGAAATATGGAATTGGAGGAACCCCCTAGGGGTGGGACTTTAAAGGCACTACCATAGCACAAATGTAGTAAAAAGGTGTATAATTTTTATTATATAAAGACAAAAAAGTACATAATAAAAAGATACACAAGTACAAATGGATGCAGAAATGAACCGTAGGCTCCTTCATCAGGGTATGTCAAGGAAGTAAAAAAATAGAATGCACAGTAATCAATCAATCAATAGGTTCTAGCATGTAATGGATATTGATCAAACGTAACAGTACTTACATACACGCATCCAAATAAACTTTAAAAAACGTGAAGAACAGACTGAGGCGAGGGGTCCCCCAAGGACCACGTCCACTGGGCAACGGTCAGTATGAAGTGGAGTAGAGAAAACTGGCATAGAGGAAGGGAATTAGAAATATAGAGAAACAGAGAAATGTGGTAATACATCCAGCCGATAAAGGGGGAGGTGTGGTAGTCCTTGATAAGGGTGACTATGATGCAGAAATGCAGCGCATACTTAGTGACAAACGTACATACAAGAAACTTACCAAAAATCCAACAAAAGAGCTAAAAATAGCATTACAGAATATGGTGAATAAAGCAGGTGATATCCTGAGCAAAAAGGAATCCAGGTACTTGGTCCCCAATGCCCCAATTATGCCAGTTCTATACCAAGTCCCTAAGGTGCAAAAAAATGCTGAGAAACCACCTGGTAGACCAATACTGAGTGGGAAAAACTCATTTTTCACGAGATTGGGTGAGTACATTGATGTGTACCTCCAACCTTTGGTGAGTAAGAGTCCAAGTTATCTCAAGAACAGTAAGGATGTCATTAACCATCTACAGCAGATTCCAGTTGGTGCTAATAGCAGACTGGTCACCATAAGTGTAGAATCTTTGTATACCAACATCCAGCAAAAAGATGTTATTAAAGCAGTCAGGTGGGCTATGAATAAATTTACCAATTTGAAATACAAGCAAAAACAGTTTACTCTAAGGGGTCTCAAATTAGCCATGATGAATAATTTCTTCTGGTATGGAGGGCAACACTACAACCAGATTAAAGGGGTCTCTATGGGAGCCAAATATGCCCAGAGCATTGCCAATGTTTTCCTCAATAAGTGAGAAGATGAAGCAATACATGGTGAACTTCGGCCAGGCATACTACAGGTATATAGATGATATACTGATTGTGTGGGAGGGACCAATTACATCTCTTAACAAGTTGATTGAACAATATCAATCTGAACAAGTATGGAATGAAGTTTACAGTTAATGTGAATGAATGACTTGTGTAGTGCTACCTATGCAAACTGAATCGCCTCAGGGCGCTTTTGCCACCGGTGTCCATCTGCTGTATAGCATGGTCCTTGCCCCATGGGGTCCCGACACGCTTACAAACACATATACATACAACATACACATTGGCCAATTTTTTCGAGAGGATCTAATTAATCTACAAGCATGTCTTTGGAGAGTGGGAGGAAACTGGAGTACACAGAGGAAACCCACGCAGGCACAGGGAGGACATGCAAACACCAGGCAGATGGTGTTGTGGTTGGGATTTGAACCAGCGACCCTATTGCTGTTAGGTGAAAGTGCTATCCACTACAGCACTGTGCTTGACCAACAGGCTGTCTTCCTGGACTTGCATATTTTCAAGGATGGTGACAAACTTTTTACCAAAATTCATTTTAAGAACACTGACAGGAATGGGTACATCCCCATTCAAAGTTGTCACCACCCATAATAGAAGTCTGCGATCCCAAAGGGACAGTTCATCCGTATACGCAGAAATTGTTCAATATTCAAGGACTATATAGACCAGACTGATGTGTTAATCCAACGGTTTTTGGATAAAGGCTATGCCCGTGACCAATTAATGAGTGTTAGAGAGTCAGTAGATCGAATAGACAGAGAGGCCCTCCTGGAAACCAAAGCTAAACAAGAAACCACACGAGACATCACGTTTATAACAAGTTTCAATAAACAGTATAAACATCTTGAGAACATTTTTAAGAAGTATTAGCCGATTTTACAAAAAGACCCTGCTCTGAGGGATATTTTACCAAATAGACCTAACTTTATTTATCGTAGGGCCCCTGGACTCAGAACCAAATTAGTTAAAAACATACCTGATCCCCCTAATCAACAAAAAACCACCATGTTTGATTTTAAAGGCGTTTACAGATGTGGCAAGTGTCTACCTTGTAGGAACACTTTGACTGCACCTAGGCACACATTTTAAATCAAACCAGACCCACAAAGAATATCAAATTAAAAAGTTGCAATGTGCAACACCAGGCATGTCACCTATGTGCTGGAATGCAAATGTGGGTTTCAATATGTGGGACGCACTTCCCGGACTTTTGGCTATACGCTTTGGGGAACACATTGCTAATATACACAATGGTTTCCCAAAACACGGCACATCGAACCATTCTCTTCTAGTTCATGGTCGTGACCCCTCTTCTTTGTCTTTTTACGCTACTGATCACGTGAACAGGCATTGGGGGGGTTCAGACATGATAAAACATATTTCCCAAAATGAATCCAGATGGATTTTTGAGCTCCAGATTCTCACCCCTCAGGGGTTTAATATAGAGCTGGACCTCAAGTGGTTTTCCCCTCGCTTATGGTTTTTTTGGTCTTTTTGGAGTTCTTCAGAAGAAAGTAATTTGCAATTTTTAATTTTGAATTTTATTGCATTTATCCCAGACCGCCTAATTTTGGACAGTTAATACCTGTGGTCAGCAGGTGGCCACCTAGTGGGCTGTAGCACATGAGTGAACAATTCACATCCAGGATGGCTTTCAAGCTGTCTATTAGGTTAATATTTATAGATTAGCAGTACAAACCTACGGCCACATCACTCTGTAAGTGCCCAATCTCATTTGATCTTGGGGGCTAAGCAGGGTTGGGCCTGGTTAGTACCTGGATAGGAGACCGCCTGGGAATACCAGGTGTGAGCTCACCACTAGGAGTCGCTACATTGGTACACTAGCTGAGTTATATATTGTCCAAATTGGGTGTCTCTGGTTTATACATGGTTTATAATTTGCAATTATTTTACTCTATTTTCTTGATCTGTTCTAATTGTATTTTATCAATCATATTTTTTAAATATGTTCTACACTGCCCAAATGCATTTGTAGTTAGATTGTGAGCAGTCCCAAGTTAATAGCAGGTAAATTAATGCTATTGGCTACGTTATAACACTTGATCTATGTTGAAGGTATTTATGCCCTCAACCAAAATGGCGGAATTGTAACTTCCTGAGGACGGACAAGCTGATAGGCCGAAATGCATAGAGGTTGAGTCACGTGATTGTGACAACTTCCGCCCATACCCAGAAATCGAGCCCTTCACTGCATGATCTGATCAGACAGATTTCACGGATGGTATTTTTACCTGCTGTTCACTCCGGGTGCCAGGATATCAGGCACTCATACATGTGAGCTGAATATCTTTTAATTCTATGGAATAAAAGTTCTTTTTAAACGGTACTGCGCAATGAGGTTTTCTCTATTGTATCCAACTATATGAGGACCATTCATCATAGTTAACCAACGGTCCAGAGGATATCTACAGGGGTTGCCCCACACAGGCATTTGACCTAACTAGTAATAGTTGGTCCAATCCCAAGGGTGAGTGCACATCTACTAGGGGGGCACTCTATTTAAGCACATAAGGAGCAGGGAACTACTTATCAAGTCACAGCACTGTATATGAGTTTTTCATCATTGTTCCATAAGCACCAGCACTATTCACTGGGGACTGTTTTAATTAATTTATTGATTGTTTTCGGTATTTTACATTTATTTTTCTTTATGTAGCAATATATTGCACATAGTATTTAGTGTGGTATATTTATTATTTGTTTTTCTCTACCTATGTGCTTAATATTTTTATCATGTATAAATCTTTCCCAGTAAATACCTGGTTGATCCTGCAGGGTGATTGACAGAGACTTCTTCTCCCCTGCTATTTGCCCGACGTAACACACTATGCAGCAGCTCACAGGGCAGGTAGCAGAAGCTGTGTCAAAAGTTTTCTGATGGCTCCACCCACCAATCTTACAATGTGGTGCAGACCTAGTTCCATAGGGTCACATGACCCTAGTATAAAAGCTCTAAAAAAAGGTATTTTGCAATATATTCATAAATCCATCTATAGAATGTAAGTTTAATCATTGTATTTGCCTATAATACGTAGTAAAATGTTACTATGGATTAACTTGTTGATGGGAGGTACTTCTCTGACTATGGAATGGAGAAAAAGTTACTGCGCTAAACCTTAAGGAAAATTGAGCTGCTACAAACAATGTGACAACATAAAAATACAATAACAAGCAAATTGTAGCGCTATAAACCACAATATCAAAAATGACTAAAAACACCACAATCAAATGGTATGAAAAAATGTCTATGGAAAGTGTGTGTAGATACACATCAAGGAAGGGTGTCATCAAAAATGTATATAAATAGAAAACATAAAGTCCTGTGAAAAATGGTAAGGTGCAGTGAATCAAGGAACACAGCTCCATCCGTAATCTAAACATCCAAGGTGGGATCATCAAACATTGAACAAGATGTGGGTGCGCTTACCAGAACTGGTGGACTCTAGTGCCATCAGCATAGAGTCTATCGAGCAGTGTGCCACAACGGGCCAATGTGTTGAAGGCCTCAAGGGTAGTAGATGTCTTCCGGAACAATCCCAAATCTGGACCATATGGCAGAATCTTGAAGATGGATACCAGGATGGGCTCAAGATGTATACGTCCACTTGTATCCGGGATGTATGTGGGAAAAAACAATATGCTTCCACATGGTGCGGATCAAAAAAGGTTGCTTATTGCTAAAATGACCATACATAAAAAGTGATCACAAAAGGTAAAAACAAAGAGGCGATGTAGAGAGTAACAACCGCCCTACGTGTTTCGACCAATAGGCCTTCAACAGGGGCATGAAACAACCTCTACTACACTGCCTATATATATAAATAACAGCCTAAGGCAGGTCCCTGACTAAGAGATGAGCTTTCACTGTGTGCAGTAATAAAGTGCAGAGTTCCTCTGAAAAGCAACTTGTCCCATGTTACTACACACTGTAACTCGTATGTTGCATTAGGAGGTAAATGCTGAGCCTGCTTTCACTCCACCATTCCAGTGTACCTCTGTTGCCTCACATTCACAGAATGGGGCCCTGCTGAGCAACTAGCGTGGCCCTCATGTATGCTCTCACTTAACTCTTTCACTTCAAGTACCATGAGATCAAGCCATAGATCTTTGTGATGCTAGTCTGCTCCTGTTTACCATTGGAGATGCATCGCTAGGGAGGGAGCTAGAAAATCGACTCCCTCACTACCGGAGAACATGTCACCTTACCAGGTATTATGACTGGTTGCTTGTAGCTTTTTCCCTCACTTCGGTTACTCATAGTACCTACTCTCCTCCTCCTTGTTTGCCAAGGCAACTTTTTGTAGTAGTGTCACTTCATACCCCATTGTGCTCTACAGACCCAGGTTCTTTTGGAATATGCCAGAACCAACATGCACTCCTTAAATAAATTCAGACCAGGCTTAGAAGAGCTAATATAACTTGACTGTTGCAATACAGCATGGCAATACAAAATGAATAATGTCCTATCTCTGATCCTAACTAACATAATGTAGTGGTCCAGGCATAACTCCGTGAGGTAAGAGTCTATAATGGCATTGATGATTCCCATTCTCTTTAGCACCGCCCCTTTCACTCACAGGTGTGTCTCTGTTCGCTTCTCAACCTGCCAGTCCCACTCTCTTGATCTTGGCTGTCCCCCTATTTCCCCCCTCACCTTCCAGGACAGCTACTTGAGAGATGATTGGCTCCGCCCTCTACAGGAAACACAAATCAGATACAATTTAAAAGGCCCCTCCCTTTCCTCTGACCCTCAGTTGTTTTGTGTTTCCAGACCCTCCAGGAGCACCAACATGTTTTTTGTTTTCTTAAGGTCTGGTAACTGTGGTTGGTGGACCCCCCTTCTCTGGTTTCATCCAGGCCTAGTTGTGGCCAAGTCCTGGATGATAGTCTGTACCAGAAGGGTTCCCTATTTCTAAGGGTTACTTGCCTATGTGGTGGCAACTCCCTTCCTTTTTTTCCCCAGCACTGCTGTGTGGAACTGTGTCCTCCTAGATGCTTCATTTAGGTGTACGAAGATGGCATCAGGAGGACTTCCAGTGATGCGGCAAGATGGCGCTGGAACCGGAAGTTACATGACGCACTTCCGGACGCCGAGTATTTTAAAGGAGCATGGCGTGGAGACACTGAGGACATGCTGCAGGGGTATAGTGTGCTAAAAACACCATTCTAAGTGAAGTTTTTCAGTACAGCAGCAGTCTTCTCTACGGCCGTTCTCCGCTTGCTTCATGGAGCTTGAGGACAGGTCTGAGGATGGAGCATCCGCTCATATTGAACCAGCAGCAGCATCCGGGTCCCATACTGCCCCCCAAGGTAAGCCCTTGTCTGTGGATAGTCTACAGCAAGGGACTTTTTTATGGAACCTTTTTATTTATGGTCCTTGTTTCTGCTTTTTTCTAGGCCAAACCGGTGAAGAAGAAAGGGGGGACTGTAGGGCCAGGCTTTCTGATAGTTATAAAAAGCTATTTTGTGAGGATTGTATTCCATGCAGAGCTAGTTCAGAGTCTTCCTCTTTTAAGGAGTTAATGACTTCTATGAAGGAGGTAGTGGACTCCTTTTGGTCACTTAATGACAGGGTTACTAGTCTAGGCTCTTCCTCATCTAGACCCATAGCCCAAGACCCTTCTAACTCTGCCAGGTCCCTTCCCTTGTTAGTATCTGAGACTATTAGTTCACGCGATACCTCTGATCTGGAAGAAGGTGAGAATCCAGTTTCTTCATCTGATGAAAAGTCTGCATCAGAGGAAGATACAGGTAGCTCATCTATCTTTTTCCAGTCAAGGATATTGATGAACTACTAAAAGCAATATATACCTCAGAGCAGATTGAAATGCCGCAACAAGCCCAATCTGTACAGGATAAAATGTATAGGGGCCTACAGGGACGGAAATCAAAAACTTTTCCAGTACAGTCTCTTAGGGACATGATTCTGTCTGAATGGAAAGAACCTGAAAAAATTGTTGGATTGTTTCAATCCAGGGGACACAAGAGAAGATTTCCTTTTCAGTCTGAATTTGAGGAGGTTTTCTTTAAGTGTCCTAGATTAGATGCCCCTATGTTGCAGGTGTCCAAAAGATCAGATCTTTCTTTTGAAGATTCTGGGGTCCTTAAAGATCAAATGGATAGAAAGGCTGACTCATTGCTACATAAGGCCTGGGATGCTGTAGCTTTTTCCTTAGGCCCGGCAGTAGCATCCACCTGTGTGGCTAGAAATTTAGACGTATGGGTTCAGCGTTTGGATGATCTTCTTGCATCTGACACCCCCAAAGATGAGATTAGGGAACCCCTCCCACTCATTGCCAAGTCAGTCACCTTCTTAGCTGATGCAGCAGCAGATTCAGTGAAATCCGCAGCCAGAGCTTCTGCTCTCATTAATTCGGATAGGCTATCTGGCTTAAATCTTGGGAAGGTGACCTTACTTCCAAGAATAAGCTCTGTGGCATTCCCTTCGAAGGCAAACTCTTGTTCGGTTCTTCCTTAGAAGAGGTCTTAACTCATTCCTCTGAGAAAAGTAAACGATTCCCCTTTTTCCAAAGGAATAAGCCCCAGAATAAGAAGCCCTTTCGTGGCTTCCAAAACAAGGCTAATTTTAAAGCCAACAGGCAACAGACTAAAAAGAAATGGTCCTTTAACAAAGACAAACCAAAAGGGGGGGGGGCTCCCTTTGCTCCTTCAGCCTCTTCCAAAAATACCCAGTGACGCCAGGTTTGGGGTAGGGGGAAGATTGTGCCATTTCGTCAAGGAATGGGCAGAAATTTCCACCAATTCCTTTATCCTTCAAACTTTGGAAAAGGGTTACAGGCTGGAATTCAAAAGTCTTCCTCCCCAGAAGTTTTTTCTTACCCACCTGCCGAAAGACCAAGAGAGACGGCGAGCCATGTTAAATTTGATTTCTGTGTGGGAAACAGAGGGAGTTATTTCTCCTGTTTCAGAAATTCAGAAGTTCCGGGGATTTTATTCTCACGTCTTTCTGGTCAAGAAAGCTTCCGGCGGCTTTCGTATGGTCATAAATTTAAGCATCCTGAACAAATACATTTACAGACGTTTCCGAATGGAGAACATTTATTCGGTAAGAAATCTGTTGTTGCCAAAGGTCTTCATGGTGACCCTGGACCTTCAGAACGCTTATCTTCATGTACCAATCTGCCAGAGCCACCGAAGGTTCCTCAGGTTTGCAGTTCTCGTGGGAAACGAGCCATCTCACTGGCAGTTCAATGCCCTTCCTTTTGGTCTCTCGGCAGCACCGAGGATTTTTATTAAAATTATGGCCGAAGTCATGGCCTTTTTTCTGAGTCAAAGTGTATCGATCGTCCCATATCCAGATGATTTTTTGATTTTTGCTCGAGACAAGGAGTCTCTTGTTCAAGACCTACAGTTGGTTTTGCGGAAAATTAGGGTGGAAGGTCAACCAGCAGAAATCTTGCCTGGTACCCTCACAGAGCATACTTTTCCTGGGCTATCTAATAGACTCCGTTGCCCTAAAATTTTTTCTTCCCGAAGAGAAGATTTTGAAAATGCTTCTCTCTGTGCAGGCCTTCAAGCTGCTCCCTCGGACCTCCCTTTGGCGGATCATGCAGTTGCTGGGTCTGATGACTGCGGCCACTCCAGGGGTGCCTTGGGCCCAATTGCACTCCAGACCCCTTCAGGCTTATCTTTTACTCCATTGGGATCACAGGAAGGATTCTCTGGATCAGCTGGTAAAATAACAGAAGGGAATTTTCTCGATCTCGCTTGGTGGGAGCAGCGAGAACATCTGCAGAGAGGGAAGGATTGGACACAACATTCCCCAGTCAAAATTACCACAGACGCCAGTCTGTGGGGTTGGGGTGCGCACTCACAGGACTGGCAAGCACAGGGAGCCTGGTTGCCAGAGGAAGCAGGTCGCTCCTCAAATTTCAGAGAACTTCTGGCTGGGAGGAAAGCACTTATATCTCTGGAAGAGAGGGTCTATTCAAAAGACCTATTGATATTTTCAGACAATGCCACAGTGGCCTACCTGAACAAGCAAGGGGGCACTCGCTCAGAATCGCTTCTGTCTTTAACACAGCAGATTCTGTCCTGGGCGGAGATCCATGTCACTTCAGTAAGGGCAGTCCACATCAAGGGAACCTTCCAGGACAGCGTCTATATTCTCAACCTATTCTATTTTTGCACTGGTCGACCATGTTTACCTGGTGGTGGTGTGTTTTATGGTTTCTGTTTTTTTCCTCTGCCGAGTGCACCTTTGGTGGAGGTTACTTGATCTTCTAAACAACTGAGGGTCAGAGGAAAGGGAGGGGCCTTTTAAATTGTATCTGATTTGTGTTTCCTGTAGATGGCGGAGCCAATCATCTCTCAAGTAGCTGTCCTGGAAGGTTCCTGGAAATACTGTTACTGGTAAGTCTAACAGGGGTTTTCTATTACAAGTGGGCCAGCCAAAACCCAAAAGCCCGGGAAATGAGCCCAGCCTGGGGCAACTGCTAAACAACTAACTACACATACATAACCCAACCTGTCTACAAAATTATACCTTAACTTCTTGGAAAAATAAAAAAATAAACAAGGCTATACAAACATCTCCCTGGCATAATGTGACAGCACCTAGGCCTGATGGTCAGCTGCATGTGCATACAAAATCACTGGGCATTTGTTTTGTTTTTTATAGCTCTGATGGCTGATTGGGGTGGGGGCACAGGGAAGGTAAGTACAGGGTTCCTATTGTGCCTACTAGCAAGGACACAGTGTAGGTTCACTTAAAAGCTGAAAGCAGATGGTGCAGCATCAGTTCTATTTTTAAAGCAGTTCAAAGGCAGCCTTAAAAAAAATCAGCAGATTAGCTGCAGGATAATTCTGATACTAATCGACACAGTACATTTCAGTTTTTCAAATATACATACATTTAAGGTGATCTACACAACAACTTTATCCGTTTCTACTCCTTTTTTTAACTGTGGTCAGAAAACTCCAGTAAGTTAGGCAAAGTGATGTTTCATTCAATGTGGTTAAAGCATAAGTAAGTTTAGATAGAAGTTCAGGTTCTACTAAAACTATTTACAGTGCCTTGAAAAAGTATTCACACCCCTTGAAATTCTCCACATTTTGTCATGTTACAACCAAGTTGTGAAGTGGAAGGAAAATGATAATCGGTTTTCAAACTTTTTTACAAATAAATATCTGAAAAGTGTGGCATGCATTTGTATTCAGCCCCCTTTACTCTGATACCTGTAACTAAAATCGAATGGAACCAATTGCCTTCAGAAGTCACCTAATTAGTAAATAGAGTCCACCTGTGTGTAATTTATTCTCAGTATAAATACAGCTGTTCTATGAAGTCCTCAGAGGTTTGTTAGAGAACCTTAGTGAATAAACAGCATTATGAAAGCTAAGGAATACACCAGACAGGTCAGGGATAAAGTTGGGGAAAAGTTTAAAGCAGGGTTAGGTTATAAAAAATATCCCAAGCTTTGAACATATAATCGGTGGCAAGACTTGAAAATTGCTGTTCACAGATGTTTTCCATCCAGTCTGACACAGCTAGAACTATTTTGCAAAGAATGAATGAATGAATGGGCAAAAATGTTGCTCTCTAGATGTGCAAACATACCCAAAAGAGACATACCCAAAAAGATTTGCAGTTGTAATTGCAGCGAAAGGTGGTTCTACAAAGCATTGACTCGGGGAGGCTGAATACAAATGCACGCCATGCTTTTCACAGATTTATTTGTAAAAAATGTTGAAAACAATTTACCATTTTCCTTCCACTTCACAATTACCATATTTATTGGCGTATAACACGCGCCGGCGTATAACACGCACCCCAAGTTTAGGAGGGAAGTTTAAGGAAAAAAACTTTTAGGAGGGAAGTTTAAGGAGAAAAACTTACATTTTAAATGCTCATCAATGCAGCCTTGCGCACTGTCCACCTGCAGCTTTGCACACTGTCCACCTGCAGCCTTGCGCACTGTCCACCTGCAGCCTTGCGCACTGTCCACCTGCAGCCTTGCGCACTGTCCACCTGCAGCCTTCCACTGTCCACCTGCAGCATGTTTTGGTTTTAAATTTGTCGCCGCCCCCACCACCGAGATTTTTGGCTCTTCTCGCCGCCGACATAGAGCGAGCCGAGCCGAGTGTACTCGTGTACTCGGCTATTCGGCTTCGCTCACAGTAAGGCCCCCATCCCGCCCCTTAGCCCAGCTCCTATGATGGACACAACACCGGTCCAATGGCGGGACGTAAAGGCTAGGAGGCGGGACTGGGCGTGACTGCGAGCGGAGCAAAGTACACAGTACGCTTGGCTCGCTCAATGTCGGCGGCGCTCCACAGACAGCGGAGATCGGCGTATAACACACATCCACAATTTTCCCCTGATTTTAAGGGGAAAAAAGTGTGTGTTATACGCTGATAAATACGGTATGTGTCACTTTGTGTTGGTCTTTCACATAAAATCCCAATAAAATACATTTACGTTTTTGGTTGTAACGTGACAAAATGTGGAAAATGTCAAGGGATATGAATACTTTTTCAAGGCACTGTACATGCAGAAAATTTACTTTTACTATGCAGACTTATTTTTTCCTCTTCTAAAATTGAAAAAAACAAAAAAATAAATGAATCACCAAATAATGCACAAAGTACAGTAATCAACCGCAATCAACATTTGTAACACATCATATTCGTAATAATACCATGTTATAAATATAGAATTAAAAGTATGACAGACATGGCAATATAGTTATAGGTATACTATTATAGGCAATCCTGATTTTTAGCATACATAAACTGTAAAGAGGGGTAATTAAATTTAACCCTGTAATCCTAGTTGTGTCACATACTCCAATCCAAAACTACTAAGCAGTAGGGAGGCCAGTAGAGTTGGGCCGAGCAGTGTGAGCCGAGCAAAAGTTTGGCCCAAATGATCACTCGTTTGCCCGTTCGGCGTACACCCGAATTTGCAAGGCGCTCGTGGGATGTTCGATCACTGAGCGCCCCACAATGCACTGCTTGCTGCATAGTGCATTTTAAGCCCTGATTGGGCAAAGCTTTGCCCAATCAGGGCACAGTGAATAGCTGGTTGTTAAGGAGCGGGCCAAGAAGCCGGCCACTGCGACCATATCAGCTGAATGAAAAAAAACATTGCCGGCAATAGAAAAAAGTAAAAAAAAAAAAAAGAAAGAGGGTGCCCCCCCACCCATACCAAGCCCTTCGGGTCTGGTATGGATTTTAAGAGGAACCCCATGCCAGCATTAAATAAAAAGGCATGGGGGCAAAGGCCTCTTCCTGACAACTCTGGGCGGTGGTTATGGGTGTCTGCGGGCAAGGGGCTTATCAGAATATGGAAGCCCTTAGATATAGGTAAGGGGCAGGGCCACTTATATAAGTAAGGGGCCCAACAACCATAGCCCAAGGTGCTTTGGGGTAGGGGGGCTGACCTGGTGGGCTGCATGCCAGATAAGGGTCAGGTATGTATTGTGGGGGGACCCCACGCCATTGTTTTTTAATTTTCGCGTTGGTTTCCCCTTCTAATCCATACCAGACCCGAAGGGTCTGGTTTGGACTGGGGTGGGGATCCCACACCATTCTTCTCTTTATTTTTTCCTTATGCGGGTGCCGGCAATTGCAACCGCGAGGCATTTTAAATAGAATTTGACTTTGGCTTTTTTTTCTTTAGAAATGTCATTTTTGCTGCAGCATGTTTTATTCATGCTACAGATGCGCCACTTTACAGGAAGTTTAAGGGGACACACCCCCCCCCCCCCGGCACTATATTTAAAGGAATTTTTCACTTTTATTGTTGCACTTTAAGCATAATTAAAATCACTGTTCCTGCAAAAACCATCGATTTAAATTTTTTTTTTTATTGATACATGTTCCCCAGGGCAGTACCCAGACCCCCATACCCCTTTTATGGCAAATTACTTGCTTATAAGCCTTCAAAATGAGCAACTTTTTATTTTTCCTGTTCGGCTCCCATAGACTTCAATGGGGTTCACCGTTCGGGTTAGAACATTTCCCCTGTTCGGGAGTTCTGTTGCGAACCGAACAGGGGGGTGTTCTGCCTATCCTTAATCTTCAGCCCCTTACTGGTAAGTAAGAGAGAAAGGTTTACGCTCCCATATCTTCTGGTTCTGCTCTAAACTGACAAATTTTTGGTCTAACATCACGAGTATCTCCCAACAATCAAATGACTATTCCATCCCCTTAGACCCCTTTCACACTTTACAGGCGTTTTAGCACTAAACATAGAGCCTGTAAACTGCCAACCATGCCTCCCCAGTGTGAAAGCCCGAGTGCTGGGACGGTGCGCTTGCAGGACAGAAAAAAAAGTCCTGCAAGCAGCATCTTTTGGACGATGCGGGAGCGGTGTATACACCGCTCCTAAACTGCCCCAACTATTGAAATCAATGAGCAGGACTGCCAAAGCGCCTGCAAAGCACTTCGGCGGTGGCGCTTTTCAGGCGCTTTTAACCCCTTGTTAACCACTACTTTGGGGTTAAAAGTGCCCGTTCCCACCTGCACAGTGCTGGTAAAGCGCTGTTAAAACAAGTAGAGCTTTACCACCAGCAAGGAGCGGTCTTCAGTGTGAAAGAGGTCTTAGACCAGTGGTCTCCAAACTGTGGCCCCAGGGGCCAGATGCAGCATAATCCCCCCCCCCTCACTTCACTGACACCAGTGAAGAGGCACAATTCCTCCCACTGACACCAATGATAGGGCACAATTTCTCCCACTGACACCAATGATAGGGCACATTTTTTCCCACCAACACCAAACATGGGTCATTGTTTTTTCCCACCGATGTGGGAACTTTTCTAATCCAAATCGCCACATTCCAGCCCCCCTAAAGTTTGAAGGACAATAAACTGGCCCCTTGTTTAGAAAGTTTGGAGACCCTTGCCTTAGACCCATCTTTATTTTTTTTGCAACACAATAACCTAAAGCGGAACTAAACCCTCCTATCCTTAACAGCCCAGGAAGCTGCCATGGTGCTGCACATATGATCAGTTATGAGATCAACTTTTTGACGACTTGACAGTTCAGTTGAGAGCACCAGCACTTATGAGAGCTATCATTCACAGCCTGCTTTGAATATAACTGTTTTAGGAAACAGTTAAAGTGATTGTAAAGGTAAAACTTAAAAAAAAAGACAAAAAAACAACGTACAAGTCATACTCCCCTACTCTGTGTAATGGCTTTGCACAGAGCAGCTCCAGATCTTCTCTTCTCTGGTCCACTGCCAGTGCTCCTGGCTCCTCCCTGCCTGCTGAGTGCCCCATAGCAAGACATTTGCTATGGGGGCACTCAGGTGGGCTAGCATCTGAGCTGCACTCTGTGTATCTATTGATACACAGAGTGCGACTCGACTCCGCCCCTGCTCCCCCCCTCACTAGCTGTGATTGACAGCAGCAGAAGCAAATGGCTCCCACTGTTGTGTCAGCAATGCTGCTCTCGTGCACAGCGCTGAATCGACACGGGGCTCGGGTAAGTATGAAGGATAATTTTTCCACTCTACAAGACTCTGGTCTGGCCGCACCTGGAGTATGCCATCCAGTTCTGGGCACCAGTCCTCAGGAAGGATGTGCTGGAACTGGAGAGAGTCCAGAGAAGTGCAACAAAATTGATAAGGGGACTGGAGGACATTAGTTATGAGGAAAGGTTACGAGCACGGAACTTGTTCTCTCTGGAGAAGAGATGCTTGAGAGAGGATATGATTTCAATGTACAAATATACAAATACCATACTGGTGACCCCACAATAGGGATAAAACTTTTACGCGAAAGGGAATTTAATAAGACACACGGCCATTCACTAAAATTAGAAGAAAAGCGGTTTAACCTTAAACTATGTAGAGGGTTAAGCATGTGGAATTCTCTTCCACAGGCGGTGGTTTCAGCAGGGAGCATCGATAAATTAAAATAACTATTAGATAAGCACCTGAATGACCACAACATACAGGGATATACAATGTAATACTGAGATAAAATCTCACGCATAGGTTGGACTTGATGGACTTGTGTCTTTTTTCAACCTCGCCTTCTATCTAACTATGTAACTATGAGGGCTGAGGTGAGGGAGCAGCACTCAGAAGGTTTTTTTCCTGAATGTATATAATGCATTCAGGAATAAAAAAACAAAAAAAACCTTCTGCCTTTAGAATTACTTTAAATCAATTGGTTTGGTTCTGCTTTAATGCACATAAAAAAAACATACCGAAAATCGGTCCTCAAGCCCCTCCTGAACTCCTAAATCTTGTATGCCTATGCACTGGAGGGATAAATATTTTCATCTTTTACTATGTAGCTCAGTTAAGTAGAAAAAATATAATAAATAAAAAGTTGGAATACTTGACCCACCTAAAATGGGTTAGCTTCCTTTACTTAGATACAGATACATACCCTATTGGCTGGAAACACTTAAAGTGGTTGTAAATCTCTGACTTGAAATATGAACAAAGCACATCCTTCTATAGTGTACTTGTCTCAATCCAAAGCATCTAGTGTGATTTTTCTCTACTGTCATGTTCCTCAGCTATCTACACGAGTTACTTCTGACAGGTTTTCCCAACTCCGAGAGATAGAGGTAAACTGGGGAGGGAGCACTAGGTGTAAACTGTGATTGACAGCCTCAGTTGTGCATGTTTCCCTGTGTTCTGTGTGGTGGGGGTGTGTCCCATCCCTCCAATCAGCGCTCAGAGCTCTTATTTCACGATGCAGTGAGTGATGTCACATTCCCATCCCCTGCCTCTTGAAGCTCAGACAAGCTTTGTAAATTCTGGACTTTGAAATGATGTAGAGAAGAAATAGTTTCACATCAACAAGTACAACCTATGTAGTGGGATTCGTTACATCTCTATGTATCACCTGAAGCCATTCATTTCACTGGGTATATGTACTTTCTTACCTTTTCTCCCCCTCTTTCCCTCCTTTCTTTTCAAACCCCATTCCTTTCCCCTTCCCTTTCTCTCCTCCACTTGCTTTCCACCCCCTTTCACATAGCCCCTATACAGGTTTTACATCCCCCGAATTATACACCCTATTGACTCCCCATCTTCCTACCGCCTCCATCATTAATCTACTCCACCTACTCCATTGGCCACCACCATTAGCTACTGACACCTAGCACTGGGGCCCAAGAAAGTGTCATGGGACACACAGGCATGTACTGACAGTGTATGTAACTTTTATTGTGCCAATATAAATACTTGTATTAAATGACAATTGTGCGTATACATTCTTTGTTTTTTAAAAATCAGTTAAACAAAAGAATAATTGTTACTTGTGTTACTTACTACTGACCTCTAAACTCTGAGTTACCTATTACTGACCCCATGACGCTACATTACTTATGCCAAAACCATGCAGTGTGCGTTACATTCTACCAACCCCTGGACTCTGGATCACTTACCTCTGACCACAATGTTACTTGTTACTGACTCCTGAACTCTGTATTATCTAAAGTGTTTAGAACCATGTGTTGTTTATATTGATTCATCATAAATGATCTTATGCGATTATAAAAATTGATTATTTTAGAAAATCAACCATCATACTAAGTATCAAACCATTATATTACCTTTATTGATTCACAAAATGTTTTAATAATATATAAAGTGTGTGTGCTATGTGCAGTAATCAAAAGTTTTTATATGTGCAGTAATCAAAAGTTCTTATATGCTGTGCTATAAATGCAATTAATAAAAAGTGCTCCAGAATTCATATGGTTAAAAATGTGCTCCAACAAACGCAATTAAGTGAACATTTGCTCCAAAGTTCATAAAAAAATGTGCTCCAACAGTTTATATAATCTTGCATAAAGCTGATATGTGGTTCCAAATTCCCCACATGTGAGAAGAAGAAAAAGTGTCCTTGTGCAAAACAAATTAATCAAAAATGCTTTTGCATTAACACTATGCTCCAAAACAAAAGCTTACCAAAAAAAACAAAAGAATCTAGTGCTCAAAGCATGATAATACCCCTCCAGAATTTATAGACAGACCGGGTAGTATAGTATAAAAAATACATTTTATTATAATAAACATACAATAAAAATACATAAGCAAGGGGGTAGAAATTACATATTACATATAAAATGTGTATATAGCAAATGACAGTATACTCAAAGTTACATCGGTATGAAGCTCAGCTGCCCTATAGACAATATTGGGCTAGCAAGAACGCATACTGCAAATGATGCCTAACATGTTTCGGACCTTGTAGTCCTTTTTCTGAGGCTTATCTCAATTTTTGAGAGTAATGAGTATTCTATAATATAAATATAATAATACATTAGTAAAATAATAAACTAGTATATCAATTTGTCAGTAATGGTTAAACAAGAAAAATAATCAAAACAGATATGCATATCTAAACACGTTTGGTGAAAAATTACAGCAAAAGAGACTATACTTATAAGGATGAGCAAATCACTGATAAAAAACAACTAGGGAGCCAAAGGCTGTATTCCCATAGATTGAGCGCAAAACTGTGGAGGACCCCAGATGGCAATCGGGTAAGGGGGGCGTGCACAGAGGGGTGAAAAGGCGGCACCTGTCCAAACTACAAGGACCCTAGGCACATGGAGTCAAGCTCCTGCCAAAATTCTGACCAGCAATCGATCAAGTCTGGATGGGTACTGCAGTAGAGTGCTGTATATGTTTTTCTGTATATGTACAAGAGAAAAAGGGGGGGGGGGGGAGAGCATAAGGGGAAAAGCACGCATAGTTCATTGCAGAGATGTAAAATAGTAAGTGTATAAACGAAGTATAAGTTGTTATGTTTCACCCCCAGCATAAATATACTGAGTAGGGTGGAACAGATGAAAGAAAGTAAGTCTAAGTTTGAAAAAGTAAAGACAATGTTTGCTGGTCCTGTAATGTCTGATCCTGCCACCGCCACGGCATCCCTGTGGATGTCTGGGGTATGGGCTAATATACCC
Source organism: Aquarana catesbeiana (assembly GCF_042186555.1). NCBI lineage: Eukaryota > Metazoa > Chordata > Amphibia > Anura > Ranidae > Aquarana > Aquarana catesbeiana. Next base: position 189,707,535 of record NC_133327.1, read on the forward strand.
CTGGTAAAGCTGACTGAAATCAATTGCACTCTGTGCAACTGGAATCAGCTTGTGGTCAGTGTGACAGATCGTTGACGCACGGCGCAAGCCCACACCAAGGGGTGGAGTCACGTCCCGCATCACTGCGCCACCGACGTGCATGTAGCCTGCTGGTCTGCGCTTCACAGTGAAGCTCAGACAGGAAGGAACCTGTCATAGGGCAGGCTCCAAAGGGCAAGGGATGTCCACTGTGCGGCCCCACAAGGGTGCCCCAACAGAGGACCCCCCGCACACCAGGCAGTGGGGCCCCCAATTCGCATTGTCCCGCCCTGGGTGGAAAATGCAGACCAAGAGGTGTTTGTGTATGTAGAACAACGCTGGTGATGCTAGTGTCTGTCTATGGGAATCACACCCCCAGGTGTTAGTCAAAGAGAAGTTCATCCAGCAACACCTTTAAGTGAAGGTGACCCCCTGACATGCCTCATTTGGCATGTCATTTTTTTGGGGGGAGCGGAAACCCTCTTTTTAGACAGCACCGCGCCGGAAGTAAGTTCACCTCTCCCCTCTCCTTCTCGGCAATCATCTGCGACGTGTCACAGGGCCCAGGTGATTGCCCGGCCAGTCATAGCGCGCAGCGCGGCTTGCACATGCGCAGTACGTGCCCCAGCTGTGAAGCCACAGCCAGGTACCCACAGTGACAATGCCAGCACCACAGAGAGGAGGGGGAGACGAGCGAGGCTTTGTTCCCCCCCCCCGCGCATTTCTGGACTCTGGGACAGGTAAGTGTCCAATTATTAAAAGTCAGCAGCTGCAGTATTTGTAGCTGCTGACTTTTAATTTTTTAGTTTTAGTTGGAACTCCGCTTTAAGTTATCCAGACAGAGCTGGTCATTAATTGCTTTTGACTTCTTATGCATAAGGTATTCCTATGGAGGAGTCAGACAGTCTGAGGTGGCCATTGTCTGAGATAATGGTAGTAGCCCTTATCTGATGGTTTTCTGAATAAATTCAGTGTGTATCTAAAATAAAGCAGTTCTATTTCTGGTGTACTCCAAGACTAGTGTTGTTGGGTTGTTCTTGGGGTTACTATAGCCCAATCCATTGTTCTCATGTTCCAGGACTTGGGAAGCAGCTTCTTGGCAGAAATACCCAGCAGGGTGTCCAGAGTCCATCACACCTGGGATTCATATTCTTTAGGTAGGTGGCTACACACTATATTTTGGCACTTGCCGCATAATTTTGTTGCAAGATCATGACATATAGACTGACTCAATGGGGGTTATTTACTAAAGGAAAATCCACTTTGCACTGCAAGTGCACTTGAAAGTGCACTGAAAGTGCAATTGGAAGTAAAGTCGCTGTAGATCCTAGGGGGACATACAAGGAAAATAAAAAAAACAGCATTTTAGCTTGCACATGACTAGATGATAAAATCAGCAGAGCTTCCACTCATTTCAAATCTACCCCTTAGATTTAGAGCGACTGTACTTCCAAGTGCACTTTTATTTTGCCTTTCGTAAATAACCCCCAATGTATACTCTCATCATACCCCTTTATATTATTAATAGGAACCTCGCTGCAGGCCCCAGATGGCTGTGATTCAGTTTACCAATAGTCATCAGCTGGAGAGGACTAATAAAAGTCCCACTCCATATGGAGTTGAACTCTTAGTCACCTTTCAGTGCATTATAGGTATGTGTGCTTATGCTTGCGCAATACAGTTTTATTTGATCTCTACTCATATTATAGTTACAATACATATTTTTCTACTCTCTCCCTCAAGTTACACCACTTGGTCCCAGTGCGTACAACCTTGGCCCCTCACCTGGTCTCCAGGGATCTCTTTTCTTTTGCATTCCATTACTTCAGTGTTTAAATATGCATATTGTATGGTGGTCCTCTCTTATCACTTGTGTTTTTATGTGCTGACCAATGTAGAGCTATAAATTCAAGGCACTATTATATAATATAATATATATAATATATTATACCCAATGTCCCATCCATTGCCATTCAGGCAGCCAGTCGCTGTATAATTTGAGGAATATGTTTGTAATTTGCTCTTTACTTTATAAATTATACTTACATTGATTGCAAAAAGGACTTTCCTTGAGGAAGGAGCCAAGACTACTCCGAAACACGTTGGAATTGTCAATGCATTCTCTTTGTAAATCTATCAATATTGTGTCAGGGCTGGGCTCAGCCCTTCCTTCTCAAAGCTGGCCGCTCAGCTATTGGCTAATTGCCAGCTCCTTTCTCTACACAGTGACTCACCTGTTGATGATATCATGCTCACCAGTCCTGCCTACTTAAGCCATCCAGCCCAGATGATCTCTGCCTTTGCCTTGGTCACATCTCTAGAGACGCTCTCCTGTGTTCCTGGTAAAGACTTGCTTGGCTGACATTCCTTCGGGCTCCAGATCCTGCTTGCTGTTCTACTACGCTCATCTCTGGCTCCCTGATGTTTTGGCTTGTCTGACTATCTGTTCCGGTTCCTGAACTCTGGCTATGTTTTGACTACATTTACTCTGTTTATATTTTTATTATTATTATTATTATTATTATTATTATTATTAAACAAGTGTGATTTAAATGTACTTCTGTCTCAGTCTGATTCATGGTTTCTGACAGTAGGGGAAGGCCATGAATTCAGAAGATGCAGTCAATCCCCTTTTTTTTCTTAATATTTTTTCCAGATTGGATGAGCAGGATCACCGTATGGATCAGTTTGCCATGGTGTTACAAACGCTCCTGAGTCGCACGGCTCAACTGGAATCTCCCACTGTGGCTGCTCTGGTACAACCTGTGTTGCAGGCCATCCCTGTTGCTGCTCCAGTCTCTGTGCAGGCACCCGCCTCAAGTATTCCCTTTATAAGAAGTGATATGTCTGGTTCCGCTCTGCTCCGCTTCCCCAGCGATTTGGGGGTGATTCAGTCCAATACAGAGGGTATCTCAACCAGGTTCAGATATACTTTGAGATGCTGCCCCAGGCGTTTCCCACGGACAGAAGCAAAGTAGGTTTAGTGATATCTTTGCTTTCTGAGAGAACCTTGGCCTAGGCAAACCCTCTATGGGAGACGCAAAAACCTGTTGTCTTGAGTTACCCAGAGTTTGTGGCTTCTTTTAAAAGGGTATTTGACATTCCTACACGCTCTGCTTCTGCTGCCAAGTGCCTCATGTCCATCAGAGTATGAGAACTGTTGCCCATTACGCCACTGAATTCCGTACTCTGGCGGCAGAGGTTGCTTGGAACAATGAGGCCCTCATGGCTGCTTTTTCTCATGGTCTCTCCGATACCATCAAGGATGAGATAGCAGCCCTAGATATACCTACTGAGCTGGAGAAGTTGATCACCTTTGCCATCCTCATTGACTCCAGACTCAGAGAAAGATTTCCTTTTAAGGAGTGCTTACGGAAGCCTCCTGTACATTTGTCTCCGAACTTTGCAGTCCCACCCTTGCCTTCCTTTACCCCCCATGCCTCCTGGTACCGACTCGGTCTGTGAAGATGAACCCATGCACTCGGGCTTCGTGCATCTCTCTGCGGATGAGAGAACCCTTATGCTGCATACACACAGTCAGAATTTCTGAAGACAAATGTTCGATGTGAGCCTGTTGTCGGAAATTCCGACCGTGTGAAGGCTCCATCGGACATTTTCTGGCAGAATTTCCAACAACAAAAATTTGAGATCTGGATCTCAAATTTTCCGACAACAAAATCCGTTGTCGTAAATTCCGAGCATGTGTAGACAATTCCGACGCACAAAATTCCACGTATGCTCGGAATCAAGCAGAAGAGCTGCATTGGCTATTGAACTTAAATTTTCTCGGTTCATCATACATCACCGCGTTCTTGACGTTCAGAATTTCCGACAACATTTGTGCGACCGTGCGTATGCAAGACAAGTTTGAGCCAACATCCGTCGGAAAAAAATCCAGGATTTTGTTGTCGGAATGTCCGATTGTGTGTACGCGTCGAGATATAGGATCTAATTGACTCTGGGACTGCACGCCTGTTAATTGATGCTACCTTTGTATCGAAACACTCAATTCCGCTGCAGCTGTGTGACACTCCACTTGCCATTGAGGCTCTTGATGGGAGATCTCTACAGCCTGCTCATGTGCCTCATGAGTAGGGATGAGCCGAACACCCCCCTGTTCGGTTCGCACCAGAACATGCGAACAGGAAAAAAGTTCGTTCGAACATGCGAACACCGTTAAAGTCTATGGGACACGAACATGAATAATCAAAAGTGCTAATTTTCAAGGCTTATATGCAAGTTATTGTCATAAAAAGTGTTTGGGGACCTGGGTCCTGCCCCAGGGGACATGGATCAATGCAAAAAAAAGTTTTAAAAACGGCCGTTTTTTCAGGAGCAGTGATTTTAATAATGCTTAAAGTCAAACAATAAAAGTGTAATATCCCTTTAAATTTCGTACCTGGGGGGTGTCTATAGTGTGCCTGTAAAGGGGCGCATGTTTCCTGTGTTTAGAACAGTCTGACAGCAAAATGACATTTTGAAGGAAAAAACTCATTTAAAACTACCCGCGGCTATTGCATTGCCGACAATACACATAGAAGTTCATTGATAAAAACGGCATGGGAATTCCCCAAAGGGGAACCCCGAACCAAAATTAAAAAAAAAAAATGACGTGGGGGTCCCCCTAAATTCCATACCAGGCCCTTCAGGTCTGGGATGGATATTAAGGGGAACCCCGGCCAAAATTAAAAAAAAAAAATGACGTGGGGTTCCCCCTAAATTCCATACCAGACCCTTCAGGTCTGGTATGGATTTTAAGGGGAACCCCGCGCCAAAAAAAAAAAAAAAAAACGGCGTGGGGTCCCCCCAAAAATCCATACCAGACCCTTATCCGAGCACGCAACCTGGCAGGCCGCAGGAAAAGAGGGGGGGACAAGAGTGCGGCCCCCCCTCCCTCCTGAACCGTACCAGGCCACATGCCCTCAACATTGGGAGGGTGCTTTGGGGTAGCCCCCCAAAACACCTTGTCCCCATGTTGATGAGGACAAGGGCCTCATCCTCACAACCCTGGCCGGTGGTTGTGAGGGTTTGCGGGCGGGGGGCTTATCGGAATCTGGAAGCCCCCTTTAACAAGGTGACCCCCAGATCCCGGCCCCCCCCCTGTGTGAAATGGTAAGGGGGTACATAAGTACCCCTACCATTTCACGAAAAAAGTGTCAAAAATGTTAAAAATGACAAGAGACAGTTTTTGACAATTCCTTTATTTAAATGCTTCTTCTTTCTTCTATCTTGCTTCATCTTCTGGTTCTTCTGGCTCTTCTGGTTCTTCTGGTTCTTCCTCCGGCGTTCTCGTCCAGCATCTCCTCCGCGGCGTCTTCTGTCTTCTTCTCCTCGGGCCGCTCCGCACCCATGGCATGGGGGGGAGGCTCCCGCTCTTCTCTTCTTCTCTTCTTCTTTTCTTCTTTTCTTCTTTTCTTCTCTTCTTCTCTTCTTCTTCATTTTCTTCTCCGGGCCGCTCCGCAATCCATGCTGGCATGGAGGGAGGCTCCCGCTGTGTGACGGCGCTCCTCGTCTGACAGTTCTTAAATAACGGAGGGGGGCGGGGCCACCCGGTGACCCCGCCCCCCTCTGACGCACGGTGACTTGACGGGACTTCCCTGTGACGTCATGGGGAATGCCACAGGGAAGTCCCGTCAAGTCACCGTGCGTCAGAGGGGGGCGGGGTCACCGGGTGGCCCCGCCCCCCTCCGTTATTTAAGAACTGTCAGACGAGGAGCGCCGTCACACAGCGGGAGCCTCCCTCCATGTCAGCATGGATTGCGGAGCGGCCCGGAGAAGAAAATGAAGAAGAAGAGAAGAAGAGAAGAAAAGAAGAAAAGAAGAAGAGAAGAAGAGAAGAAGAGAAGAGCGGGAGCCTCCCCCCCATGCCATGGGTGCGGAGCGGCCCGAGGAGAAGAAGACAGAAGACGCCGCGGAGGAGATGCTGGACGAGAACGCCGGAGGAAGAACCAGAAGAACCAGAAGAGCCAGAAGAACCAGAAGATGAAGCAAGATAGAAGAAAGAAGAAGCATTTAAATAAAGGAATTGTCAAAAACTGTCTCTTGTCATTTTTAACATTTTTGACACTTTTTTCGTGAAATGGTAGGGGTACTTATGTACCCCCTTACCATTTCACACAGGGGGGGGGCCGGGATCTGGGGGTCACCTTGTTAAAGGGGGCTTCCAGATTCCGATAAGCCCCCCGCCCGCAAACCCTCACAACCACCGGCCAGGGTTGTGAGGATGAGGCCCTTGTCCTCATCAACATGGGGACAAGGTGTTTTGGGGGGCTACCCCAAAGCACCCTCCCAATGTTGAGGGCATGTGGCCTGGTACGGTTCAGGAGGGAGGGGGGGCCGCACTCTTGTCCCCCCCTCTTTTCCTGCGGCCTGCCAGGTTGCGTGCTCGGATAAGGGTCTGGTATGGATTTTTGGGGGGACCCCACGCCGTTTTTTTTTTTTTTTTTTGGCGCGGGGTTCCCCTTAAAATCCATACCAGACCTGAAGGGTCTGGTATGGAATTTAGGGGGAACCCCACGTCATTTTTTTTTTTTAATTTTGGCCGGGGTTCCCCTTAATATCCATCCCAGACCTGAAGGGCCTGGTATGGAATTTAGGGGGACCCCCACGTCATTTTTTTTTTTTAATTTTGGTTCGGGGTTCCCCTTTGGGGAATTCCCATGCCGTTTTTATCAATGAACTTCTATGTGTATTGTCGGCAATGCAATAGCCGCGGGTAGTTTTAAATGAGTTTTTTCCTTCAAAATGTCATTTTGCTGTCAGACTGTTCTAAACACAGGAAACATGCGCCCCTTTACAGGCACACTATAGACACCCCCCAGGTACGAAATTTAAAGGGATATTACACTTTTATTGATTGACTTTAAGTATTATTAAAATCACTGCTCCTGAAAAAACGGCCGTTTTTAAAACTTTTTTTTGCATTGATCCATGTCCCCTGGGGCAGGACCCAGGTCCCCAAACACTTTTTATGACAATAACTTGCATATTAGCCTTTAAAATTAGCACTTTTGATTTCTCCCATAGACTTTTAAAGGGTGTTCCGCGGCATTCGAATTTGCCGCGAACACCCCAAATTGTTCGCTGTTCGGTGAACTTGCGAACAGCCAATGTTCGAGTCGAACATGAGTTCGACTCGAACTCGAAGCTCATCCCTACTCATGAGACTGTTCCGTTGTCCATGGCCGTAGGGGCTCTTCACCATGAGATGATCAAATTCAAAGTTATTTCCTCACCTAATTTTCGCTGGTTATTGGTTATCCTTGGTTACAGAGGCACAACACTTTTGATTGGCTCCATGCTGACGTTCTCTCCTGGTCACCACAATGCAGTAAGACATGCTTCCAGAAGGTAGCCAAGGTCCTGTGCACCTCTTCACTCTCCTCCCTGCCGGAGGAGTACCGCGATTTTAGCGATGTCTTTGACAAAGGTCAAGCTGGTAGTTTGCATCTACACCAGTCGTATGATTGCGCAATTGACCTTCAACCTTGTGCCTTACCCTTTGTCAGTCTTGGAGGATAGGGCCATGGAGGAGTATGTTGCAGATACACTTTCCAGAGGTTTCACCCGCAAACCCTTGTCTCCTGCTGGTGCTGGTTTCTTCTTTGTGAAGAAGAGGAGTGGTGAACTGCGACCTTGTATTGATTATAGGGGGTCTCAATCGTTTCACGATTAAGAATGCCTATCCGATTTCGTTGATTATGGAGTTATTTGACCCCCTCAAGGAAGCAACAGTTTTCACTAAGCTTGATTTCAGAGGGGCATACAATCTCGTGAGGATTAAGGAGGGCAACGAGTGGAAAACCACATTTTTAATACCAGAAAGGCCATCATGAGTACCTGATTAGGATTACCTAATTCCTTCTGGCCTTTGTAATGCCCTGGCAGTCTTCCAGGAATTTTATTAACGATGTCCTTCGAGATTTGTTGCAGTTATATGTGGTGGTTTATCTCGATGATATCCTCATATTTTCCAAGTCCCCGGAGAGCCACCACACAGATGTCTGTCGTGTGCTTCAGAAATTAAGAGAGAACAATCTCTATTGTAAATTGGAGAAGTGCGAATTCCATTGTGAACAGGTTAAATTCCTGGGTTATGTCATTTCCACTGCTGGTTTTTCGATGGACCCAGAGAAACTTTCAGAAGTCCTACAGTGGCCCGACCCCTGGGTTTACGTCCTCTGCAGCGTTTTCTTGGCTTTGCCAACTATTATCGGAAGTTTACTCGTAACTTCTCGTCTCTGGTCAAGCCCCTGACCAATATGACCAGAAAGGACGGTAACCCACAGAGTTGGTCTCTGGAGTCCATTAAGGCCTTTGTGAGTCTCAAGGCTGCCTTTGTTTCTGCTCCTGTGTTGGCACATCCTGATCCTACATTACCTTTTATCCTTGAGGTTGATGCTTCTGAGGCTGGAGTTTGCACTCTTCTGTCTCAACGTCCTACCTCTGAGAGCGCTATGCATCCTTGTGGTTACTTTTCCAAGAAATTGTCACCTGCGGAATGCAATTACGAGATTGGTGACAGAGAGCTGTTAGCGATCATTTTAGCCCTGAAAGAATGGAGGCATCTCCTCAAAGGTACCACTGTGCCGGTTCTCATTCTTACTGACCATAAGAATCTCACATTCTTGTCTAAAGCTAAATGCCTCTCTCCCAGAATGGCGCGATGGGCTCTTTTTTTGTCTAGTTTCAATTACATTGTCTCATTCTTACCCGGTACTAAGAATGTAAGGGCTGACGCTTTGTCACAACAATTTTCCTCCACTTCCAAGATGGAGTCGGTTCCGGTTCCTGTGATTCCTCCTGATCGTATGCTGGCTATGGTTCGCACCAGTCTCACTTCTTTTTTGGGTGACAAAATTCTTGCCGCTTAGGCTCCTCCTAAGAAACCTTGTGACCGCTGAGAAACCTTGTGACCGATGCTTTGTCCCAGAGAGTTTCCGTACCGCCGTGCTCCAGACTTATTCTCCCAAGGCTGCTGGCCACTCTGGGAAGAATCAACTCTTTTGGGCCATTTCCCAACAATTCTGGTGGCCTAGTGTACGTGCTGATGTAACCGCCTTCATAACTGCCTGTTCCATGTGTGCTCAGAGTAAGACTCCACGACACCTTCCAGTGGGCCTCCTACAACCCATACCCAATGGAGAGCGGCCCTGGACCCACCTTTCTATGGATTTCATAGGGCCGCAGAACGAGCCAATCAGTCCTTGGAGCAATTCCTACGTTGCTATATTTCTGAACATCAAAACAACTGGTCAGACCTCTTACTGTGGGCGGAGTTTGCTCACAATAGTGCCTTCAATTCTGCTTCCCGATTGTCCCTGTTTTATGGCGAACTATGGTTTCCACCCTTCCATGTTGCCTGACTCGTTTGTTCCACAGAGTATTCCTGCGTTAGAGGAGCATCTCCATGGTCTTCATTCCACTTGGGCACAAGTCCATGAGGCTTTGCGACATGATAGGTACAGACCCCATGCTGACCGCAGATGCCTGCCTGCGCCTTCCTACCAGGTTGGGGACAGGGTTTGGCTGTCATCTCGCAACCTGTTCCCGCTCTGAAGTTCGCACCTCAGTTTATTGGGCCTTTCCATATTCTTCGCAGGATTAACTCAGTGGCTTACGCATTAGACCTTCCTTCTAATATGCATATCTCAAATGTATTTTATGTCTCCTTATTAGAACCTTTGGTCTGCAACTACTTTACCACTTCTGTGCCTCGTCCTTACCCTGTACTGGTTGAGAACCATGAGGAGTATAAAGTACAGTCCATTGTTGACTCCTGTAGGTTCCGTGGGCGCATACAATACCTGGTGCAATGGAAAGGGTACGGTCCGGAGGAACGCTCTTGGGTCTCATCCTCGGCCCCTGTCCTCCGTGATTTCCATAGACGTTTTCCCCTCAAGCATGGTGGTTCACTGAGGGGGAGGGGTCATTGAGGAGGGGGTACTGTCAGGGCTGGGCTTAGCCCTTCCTTCTCAAATCTGGGCTCAGCTGTCTGCTAATTGCCAGCTCCTTTCTCTCCACAGTGACTCATCTGTTAATGATATCCCGCTCGTCAGTCCTGCCTACTTAAGCCATTCAGCCCAGATGATCTCTGCCTTTGTCTTAGTCACATCTCTAGAGACTCTCTCCTGTGTTCCTGTTTAAGATTTGCTTGGCTGACATTCATTCTGGCTCCAGATCCTGCTTGCTGTTCTACTACATTCATCTCTGGCTCCCTGATGTTTTGGCTTGTCTGACCATCCGTTCCGGTTCCTGAACTCTGGCTATGTTTTGATGCTTACTCTGTTTACCTTTTTTTATTACTATTGAACAAGTGTAATTTAACTGTACGTCTGTCTCAGTCCCATCTCTTTAAGGGGGAAACATTGTTTCCATATATTAAAATCTAACGATTTCAGGTGGGGAGTATTCTGCCTTATATATACAGTAATACCTCGGATTATGAGTAACGTGGTTTACGAGCGTTTCACAATACGAGCTATTATTTTTTAAAAATCCTGACTCGGTTAAAGTACAGGATTACTTCAAGTTAAATTTGCTACCACTGCTAACTCTCATTAAACAAAAATTTCAGGCCTGATTACCGCTTTTGTATATAGGCAATAATGAATCAATTAAATTAGATAAATATATAAATACACAATTATAAATATATAAATATATAAAGTGTCTCTTCAGTATTGCAGCAGCGCTGTGCACCCCAATTGAACAGGGTCTCTTTCTTAATCTATTTCAGAAAGTTCAAACATGGATCTGATAGCCAGAGTTCCACCAATAAATAATCAAGATGTATTCTGTGAGGGTAGTAATCCTTTCACCAAGCGATACACCACGTGCTGGGGTCCCCAATGAAAACTCACTCACCAGAAATCAGATCAATAAAAGCCTTGATTAATAGTAGTAAATCTGCATCAATATCCAAAGCGACCACCAGATGTCAGTATTATTCCCAGTAGTTCCAATAGGATATGTAGAAGAAACAAAAATGCTCACATAGCGTGATACTGCTAAACATCTTTATTTGAACCATCCAAACATCCCCTTAAAACCATGCGTACCAAAATTTAATAAACATTGAGCAAAGATAACAAAGTGCACTGTGCCTGATTGCGTCCTCCAGTCGTGAAAACCTGTCAGGAGCGCTCCCTGTGTGTAACCACAGTCACACGCTTCCTGGTTCCTCGGTTGGTGGAGCACATGCGTCACTTCCTGTGCGACACGTCCCTAACGTTTCGTCACTTCCTGGACTTCTTCTGAGGGCTTGACACACAAGAAAGGAGGCCGGTATTTATATAAGTGGCAGGCGGAACAGCCAATCAGCAGAAGCAGACGCCCGGATGACTCACACATCCCCGCCCCTAATGCTAAATACTGTCAGCAATGTGTGAAATAACATCATCCGGACATTCTGCTCCCACAGGTCGTATTAAGCATGACAATACCGGTTCTAGTGGAAGATGACCTAATGCATAAAAAACAAGTACCTTGAATACCTGCAATCATTCAGTGTATGTGGCGCGGACATTGATCCGCAGCGCTATCATTGAGCAAGCACACTTTCGGTATTCATTAAAACTGATTAAAATATTCTCTCAAAATATAAAAGTATTTAGTAAACAAGAATTGTCTAGCAATTTTACATCATACATTGCTTATCCTATGAATAAAGATAAAACTGCATAGCGATTTCCTAGCATGTATTGAATAATCGCATACGCTAAATTGCACCTGATAAACATATGTTGGAATATTAAAATAAATATATTGTCTAGCAATTTTACATCATACATTGCTTATCCTATGAAAAGATAAAAACTGCATAGCGATTTCCTAGCACGTATTGAATAATCGCATACGATAAATTGCACCTGATAAACACATGTTGAGATATTAAAATAAATATGTATTAAAATTGTATATCTAAAATGTATATATGTACATATATAAAATATATGACAATCCACATGTAAATATATGTATATAAAACATTTATATAAAACGTGATCATATTGGAGTCAAAATTATAATAAAAATTACACTGTGATAAAATTAAACTGGAACCATACCCCAGGGTATGTCTATGTGTCACTGATGAAACAATTTATGTCAAGCTCTATGTTAAGACCCTTGGGGGCAATCACATCCATAGAATAGATCCAATGGGTTTCACGTTTGGATAACTCTCGGATGCGATTTATGCCCCTCCAATGGGACTGGAGATGTTCAACCCCCCAAAATTCCAATCCCGTCGGGTCACTATCATGTTTTAATTTAAAATGCAGTGAGACGTTATGATCCTTATAGCCTATTTTTATGTTGTTTATGTGTTCAGCTATTCTCACCCGTAATAGCCTTTTTGTACGGCCTATATAGATTAAACCGCAAGGACATTTCAATGCGTACACCACAAAGGTGCTGTTGCATGTAATGAATTGTTTAATCCCGAAACTGCGATTATTAATCGGGGAAAGGAAACTATCAATTCCTCTAAGAGGTCTGGAGACCTCCCTGCAGGCTTTGCATCTCCTGCATGCAAAAAAGCCGTTGCGATCCCAAAATGTCGGAGGACGTTTAGGAGGGTCAATCACTTTCTTCACCACTCTGTCTCCAAAACTTGTGGTTTTTCTATAAATGAACTGGGGCTCAGAAGGTAATACTGTGGTGAGTTTCTTATCTAACCGGAGTATATGCCAGTGTCTTCTGAAGATCTCCTCCACTTCCTTGTATTGAGTATGAAATTGAGAAATAAAGCCCCACTCTTTATTACGATTTTTTTTTTTTTTTTTTTTTCTGTTGGTGCTACCTCAGAACCCACCGGCCGTGATTCTTGTAAGCATGTAATTCTAGGTATTTCAGCCACTTCCTCCACCACCTTCTTCAGTTTCTTCGGGTCATATCCCTTGGCTTCAAATCTCTCTGTAAGGACTTTAGATTGAATCCAGAACTGTGTATCTTCAGAGCAGTTTCTTCTTACTCTCATAATCTGTCCTTTTGGGATATTCCGGAGCCATAAAGGATGATGACCGCTTGAGATGGGCAAATAACTGTTCCTGTCTGTTTTTTTAAAATAAACTCTTGTTTCTAATTTATCGTTCACCCTATAAATGGTGACGTCCAAAAAGTTTATTTCTTCTTTATGCCATTCTGAAGTAAGCTTAATATTATTATTATTATTATTCAAGGCCTGTATAAATGCCCCTAATGACTCAGATGTACCATTCCAGATAAAAAACAGGTCATCAATGAAGCGTTTGTAAAATATAAGTTCCGGCCTTTGTTCTGATTACCGCTTTCCCTGATAGGCAGAATATGCCTTATAAAAATGAAAATTTTACCGGTAATCCTGTATTTTCTCAGACACGCCCCGGTTTGGATACCAAAGGCTTACTTCAAGCGTATAGATAGTCTGATAGTCTCATTTTTGTGGACACCTAAGCTTCCCCGGGTGGGTCTCAAAGTTCTCCAGAAACCTAGTGCACAGGGAGGACTAGCGTTACCGGACTGGCATAAGTACTATCTGGCGGGACAAATGGTGTTTGCCCACAGATGGCTACTGGCAGACGATGGGGACGCAGCTACGGTTTTAGAGGCGGCTCATCTCGGGTCTTACGAAAGCCTACGACTGGCCCTATTTAGGGACACTAAAACAGACTTACCACTTACAGAGACAATGATAGCCACAATTAGAGCCTGGGGATTGGCAGTAAAATTAGCATCTCCTAGCTACCTGGGTTTCTCCCCGTCCTCACCATTATGGATGAATCCTTTACTTCCGCAGTTTTATAGTCTCCCGGACCCAATGATATGGGCAGTAAAGGGTATTAAAACACTAAAGGACATCACATCTTTTGGTGAGCTTCTGACTTTTTCACAGCTCAAGACCAGGCACGATTTACCGAACTCTTACCTCTTCCGTTTCCTTCAAATTAGGCACGCATTCCAAAAACAATTCAGGGAGCTGAGGGTGGAGTCCCTGCCTTCGCCTCTCGAATCTCTGTTGACAGACGAGGAATTGCCTAAAGTTCTCTCAGTAACATATAAGGAATTTTTTAAAACTACCCCTAAGGCGGTTCTTAAATGTAAAACCAATTGGGAGACCGAGGTTCCAGAGTTACAAGGGGAGGATTGGGATGACCTATGGACACAACCTTTTAACTACTTAGTTGCAGCAAGAGATAGACTGATTCAATTTAAGTTTTTACATAGAAGCTATTATACCCCAGCTAGACTTGCAAAAATGTATGGTGGAGACACAGCAAAGTGCTGGAGATGTTCTTTCTCTCCAGCAAATACGGAACACATATTTTGGTCATGCTCACTTATTCAAATATATTGGAAGGAAATCACGCAGTGCATCTCAGACCTGATCTCAGTTCCCATCCCAGTGACAATTAAGGTTTGCTTATTGGGGCTGGTAGAGGACCTGGTTCCAACCAGGGCCCTAAGAACGCTAATAACCATTCTCTTATTCTATGGGAAAAAAGCGATCCTCCTTAAATGGAAAAATAAGAATGCTCCAGAGGGTAGGTTTTGGAAACAGTTAGTTAACAATATGCTTCAGTTTTACAAGACAACATATAGAGCAAGGGGTTGCAAGAAAAAATTCGACAAAATATGGAAGGTATGGTGGGAATCTAGCACTACAGTGGGATAAGAGACTTATTCCATGGTTTATACATTTGGTTGGTATGAAACTCAAATAATAAAATATAAAGACTGTGATACCACAAATGTACAAATGTGAAGTATAAGACTAAACAATTATCTTGCTAAGAAATGTCCCTGAGCTGTGACAAGTTTCTGGGAGGGGGGAGGGGGGGTGGAAGTGAAGGGGGTATGGGGTAGGCCTAGATTGTATCTGGTAGGGTTTAGTTATGTAAGGCCCTGCGAGGCCAAGTTTCACTGGGAAGGTGTCACGTTGATGCACCCAGTTGTACACTACTCTATTGAAAAAACTCAATAAAAAGAAATTAAAAAAAAAAAAAAATCCTGACTCGGTTTGCGAGCATTGTCTCACAAAACGAGCAGGATTCAAGCCTCTGGGGTGTACAGTCCTGCATTTGGCCAGAGGTGCGGGGGTGCCGGTGACAATCGGAGCCATTCTGAGCTGCTCGGAGTGAATGCAAGCGGCTCTGAGTGTTAGGGCTGGCTCAGCCCTTCCTGCTCTGAGCTGGACGCTCAGCTGTCAGCTAATTGCCAGCTCTTATCTCTCTCCACAGTTAACCAGCTGTTGTGGATCTGCTCGTCAGTCCTGCCTACTTAAAGATCTCCAGCTCACTTCACTCCTGCCTTCGCCTTGGTCACATCACAGGAAACCATCTCCTACATTCCTGTTTAAAGAAGGCCTTCACAGCAAGAAGCACATGGAAGAGCATCAATGCAGCCTCATCATTGCCCATCAGCTCAGCCTCACCAGTGCCCATCAACGCAGCCTTATCAACGCAGCCTTACCAGTGCCCATCAATGCAGCCTCATCAGTGCTCATCAATGAAGCCTCACCAGTGCCCATCAGTGCAGCCCCACCAGTGTCCATCAATTCAGCCTCACCAGTGCCCATCAATGCAGCCTGATCAGTGCCCATCCAATTTAGCCTCACCAGTGCCAATCAGTGCATCCTGATCAGTGCCCATCAGCGAAGTCTTACCAGTGGAAGGGGGTTTGAGAGAGAGGAGATTTGCCGGATTACACATCATTGGACCAGTGTGCTGTCTATCATAGGAGCTGGTCCAGGAGGCAGGACTTCGCATGACAGCGGCCGCTGGGTAAGTGGGAGATCCCTGCTCTGTGTAATCCAATGGCGCTTGCCCCCTCCCTTCCCCTTCGAGGCAGCCCAATGGGCCCAGTGGGTCCCATGGTAGGGCTGGCCCTGGATGCCCACCCTCTGCCTCAGCTTGGGGCACCTGGGCACCTAGAATCGGCCCAGCTTAGCGGCCCCTGGGCAGGTGGCCTACTGGGAAATAGCCTGCTTTGCCAGTAGGTCAGTCTGGCCCTGCTTTTGTCATCCCCTCCTGTCTAGTGCTAGTTAGTTCATTCCTAGCTAGACCCTCCCTGTTTTTTCTATGTTTCTGCAGTCAGTGTAAGAACTCTGCAGAGGCAGGGCTTAGGGAAGTAATTTTCGAAAGATTGAAAACACATCCCCTTTTTTGCAAGTATCTGAAAAAAATTGTGGTGAATTCAACTCCTGTGCAATTTTGAAGAGTTAAGCTGCCTGTGGGTGGTGCTAAATCAGAAGGTGATCATGCTATCTGGACAGACTGGGACTAAGGCATAAAGTGATATTTAAAACAGAACATGGATAATTTGCAATTTTAGGTCATGAACTGTAGTAACCTAGTTAAATCCTTTGTACCTTTATGACTAGTAAAAATAATCAAAAGTAAATGTTTTTCTCCCAGGTGAACCTGGAACCTGTATAGTCATTAGAGGAAAGATTAGACAATAACATCTTCTGAATGTTTTGTAAGCCCAGTGTGAATATACAGCATGTCAAAAAGGTTCGGGATAGTGGAAAGAACCTTTTTAAAACAGTCTAGTTTATAATAACGTTTTATATCTTGTTTAAAAGAGCCTTATCATCACTATTTTTTCTTATTTCTATTTTTACTCTTAGAACGTATAACCACTTTATTCTTCAAATAACAGATTTACATTTTTATAGGCACAGCTGGTTAGAAATAAAGAGACTATATTAAATAATTTTTTTTGTTAAGAAAATGATTCATATATAATGTGAAAGTCAAACTTCTCCATTATTGTAGACCACTGATTTATTTATATCTTTTCAGGAAGAAAGCACAACACTTTTTTGATGGGTGGGGTTGGCATGTGAAAACTGATTTCACTCTACAGTCAGATTTGAAAGTGCACTTCTAGCAAGCACTACAGGAGTTTAGACAAAAGATATACAACATGATGGATTTGTTTTGTTTTTTTTAAACAGGATAAGACACAATATAAAAAACAGTTATTGCTTGTAAAGAACACAACCCCATGAATGTATTTATTGCTAATGTTTGCCAAGCCCAGTGGTTGGACAAAAAAGGATTTTTAACTTACAAGTAAAGTTAATTATTTGGGAGTACAATACTGGACACAGGATACCATGTATTACACCTCCCACTCCCAGCAAATCTCCATTTTGTACCAAGAAACAAATAACAGGTGTGGGACCTGTGTTTTGTTTTGTACCCCAAGAAAAAGATTTTACAGGTAAGCCTGTTTTCGTAACAGTACAGAACAGGACACTGAAAACAACAGGGTAAGGAGAAGCTTGCATGGGCTCAGAAAAACTTGAAGCACTTTACACCCAAAAATGGCATTGGGGAGGCCTGAATATCCCACTTGGTAAAACTTAACAAATGTGTGAACAGATGACCAGGTGGAAACCTTGCAAAACTGAGAAACAGATGTTTGATGCTAAAAAGCCTGTGTGGTGTTAATGGATCTGGTAGAGTGAGCCTTAACAGAAATGTGAAACGTGGAACCTAGAATATAGTAGGTAGGTTCAAATGATGGCTTTTCTAGGCCTCAAAATAACCTTATATCCTTATGGGATAGCACTTAAAGACCCACTTTGTAATGGTGAAAGAAATAATAAAGGCCACCTTGAGAGCAAGATCAAATAAGGGCTCTCATAGGTTGGAAGGGCAGTCTCTGAATGGATGAGAGAATTAGGTTGAGGTTCCACAGTGTCATTCGAGATCATACAGTGGAGGTAATATGCCTACACAAAAAACTTAGTGTATGGATGAGAGGCTATTCGCCCCTGAAACAGAATGTCCAGGGCTAAGATTTGACCTGTGATGGTACTCAAGGCCAGATGCTTGTCTAGACCAGACTTAAAAAAAGAAGTACATCCTAGGATGAAATTTCCTAGACTCACATCACACAAACCAAGTCTTCCAGATGTCTGTGACAGACGTTGCGAGAAGTCAATGTCCTAACCCTCAAAAACAGAGGAAGCATACAAATGATCAAATATCAAGTCATGCAATTAAAGCCAGTGCCTGAGAAGCAGGATGGTGAACAGGCCCCTGGGAAAAAATATGCTTATAATTTGGAAGGGCCCACATTCTCCTGGGCCAGTTTGACGCAATGTGGATCACTGGAATACCCCCCATCTCAATCCTGTTAAAGTGGAGTTCCACCCAAAAATGGAACTTCCACTTTTTGGAGTCCTCCCCCTTCCAGAGTCACATTTGGCACCTTTCAGGGGGGAGGAGGGAGCATATACCTGTCTAATACAGGTATTTGCTTCCACTTCCTGGCATAGATCACCGCAGAGCTTGCGGTGACCTACGCCACTTCCGGCACCTACGCTCTCCTCCACCGCTGTGTTCTGTGAGATACAGAACACAGCAGGGACCAGAGAGGGTGCGCAGCATGACTTGTGCATGTGCAGTAGGGAACCAGGAAGTGAAGCCCCACGGCTTCACTTCCTTATTCTCTTACCGAGGATGGCAGCAGCCAAGAGCCGAAGGACGGATCGGCTTCGGCTGCCGACATCGCGGGCTCCCTGGACAGGTAAGTGTCCATATATTAAAAGTCAGCAGCTGCAGTATTTGTAGCTGCTGGCTTTTAATATTTTTTTTTTAGCGAACCTCCACTTTAATCTGATAGAGAAGGAGCTGTAGATGGGAAAAGGATACATCAGATGGAACTGATCCCACAGAGTAACCAGGGTCACTGTGAATGCCTGAGAGCTGGACCTGAAAACAAACCTGCCCAGCTTGTTACTGAATGTGGTTACCAAAAGATCAACATTTGGTTCCTCTACTCTCACCCCATCCACCATCTCTCTCTCACCCCCCCACCCCCCTCTCTCACTCATCCCCTTCCCCCCACTTTCACCCCTCCTCCCCCCTCTCTCATCCTCCCTATCCCTCTCTCACCCTCCTCTTTCACTTACTCCCCCATTCTCTCTCACCCCCTTCCCCTCTCTCTCTCACCCACCCTCTCTTTCCCCCCTCTCTCTCACCCCTCCCTCTCTCATATTCCCTCACTCACCCCCTCCCCCTCATCCCAACTTCCCCCTTTCTCTCACTCCCTGTTCCCCCCTCACCCCGCTCTCATCCCACACCCCTCCCCTCTCTCTCACTCCTCCTCTCTCTCACCCTCACACCTGCCTCTCTCTTTCACCCCCTCTCACTCCACCCTCTCACCCCTCCTCTTTCTCTCCCCCTCCCCCTCCCCCTCTAAAACCCCTTTCTCTCCCACCCCTCTCTCTACCCCCTCCCCCTTTCTCTCCCTACCGCTTCCCCCCCTCCCCCTCTCCCCCAAATGCCCCTGGTTGTGCCATAAAGATGGCTTCTACACGGCAGCCATCATTAACCACTTTATGCAAAATCACATACCTGTACATCATTTTGTTGAAGTGATTGTACCAGGGTAATGCTAGCAGCTGCAGGCATCACACCAGTACCGTTTTTTTAGAGCTGACAGTCGGCTTTCTTTTGATAACAACCAATGTGGTTAATCGGTCACTCTGTTGTTATTACAAGCAGTGGGAGGGGACATCCCCACCCCTCCCTCCGCTGCTCTGCTGGGGTCTCCCTTCCCACCGGCTGGCCGGAGACCCAAACGAATTCGGAATCGGCTTTGATTGTGTCTCCGATGTAGTAACCCAGAAGTGACATCACTTCAGGCTTACTCAGCAGCCAACAGCACCAGATTTAATAGATCTAATGTATTCAAAAAATGCAGACCTTGGCATTGTGAATACTTTGAAGTGCAGAGGAGGGGTTTGGGGTCTTTTAGACTCCAGATCCCTCCATAAAGAGTACCTATCACTGCCTATTACTGTCACAAGGGATGTTACAGCTAGCTGCAATAACCCCGGTATCCCCTTCTTCAGCGGGCGGTCCGCTACAAGATAAAAGTGATCTCTGCGTTGGATTCATAGCAAAATCACTTTTATTGGTGGCGGGAGAGGGCCCCCCTCCCGCTGCGATCTGGTGCCCTCCGCCGCTTACCGGAGCCGTCGGGAGCGGCGGAGGCGATCGCGTCCTGTCGTTAGCTGTCCATGGAGACGATTTTTTTTTATTGCATATTAGTCTAAATATGAGATGTAAGGTCTTTTTGACCCCAGATCTCATATTTAAGAGTCCTGTCATGCTTTTTTCTATTACAAGGGATGTTTACAGTGTAAAAATAAAATGTAAAATAAATGATAAAAAGAAGAAGTTTTTTTAAAACGCACCCCGTCCCGATGAGCTCATGTGCAGAAGCGAACGCATACGTGAGTTGCGCCCGCATATGAAAACGGTGTTCAAACCACACATGTGAGGTATCACCACAATCGTTAGAACGAGAGCAATAATTCTAGCCCTAGACTTCCTCTGTAACTTAAAACATCCAACCTACAGAAATTTTTTAAAAGTCGTATGGAGATTTTTAATTGTAAAAGTTTGTCGCCATTCCACGAGCGGGCGCAATTTTGTGTTGGGTATTAATTTACTAGGTGTAACATTATCTTTCACAATATAAAAAAATTGGGCTAACTTTACTGTTGTCTTATTTTTTTATTCAAAAAAGTGTATTTTTTCCCAAAAAAAGTGCGCTTGTAAGACTGCTGCACAAATACGGTGACAGAAAGTATTGCAACGACCGCCATTTTATTCTCTAGGGTATTAGAAAAAAATGTATAATGTTTGGGGGTTCTAAGTAATTTTCTAGCAGAAAATACTGATTTTAACTTGTAAACAACAAATCTCAGAAAGAGACTCGGTCCTTAAGTGGTTAAAAAGTGTCGCATATGGAGATTTTTAGGTAACATAGTTTGTTGCCATTCGAGTGTGCTCAACTTTAAAGCATGACATGTTAGATATCTATTTACTCAGCGTAACATCATCTTTCATATTATACAAAAAAAATAAAAAAAAAAAACTGTAAAGTTAGATCTAATTCAGTGTAAAATATATATATATATATAATGTTTGGGGGTTCTAAGTAATTTTCTAGCAAAAAATACTGATTTTAACTTGTAAGCAACAAGTGTCAGAAAAAGGCTTAGACATAAAGGGGTTAAGGGGGTGCCCAATGCAAAAAAAGAAAATTGTGAAGGACCCCAGGAAATCCAGTTAAGGATAAACCTCATGCAAAAAAAAAAAGAAGACATAAAAACAAATTAAAAATGCCTGAGGCATACCAGATCCTGCAACCATACAGCCTGGGTGACCAGGAAAGACGGGGGAGTGAGTGTGCCCCCTCCTCCTCCTGAGCCATACCAGGCCACATGCTCTAAAAATGGGGATTGCCTTGCCAGGCCCACTGGCATGCCCAGGATAGCACAATGGGTCGTTGTGGAGGGCTTATTAGGTCTTAAAAGTAGGAGGGATCCCCAGAGTACCCCTACTCAATCACAAACAAAAGAAATGTAACATAGAAATAAAGACATCAAAGGTTTTATCAAGTCCTTTATTAAAAATTAAAAAATCCCCCAAAATTGTCCCTCCTTGTAAATCTATCATCAATCACAATGCACGCCGACTTGCTGAAATTAAATACTTTATGAACCCAGCACACATGACTGAACCTGACAGTACTGTTTGCCAAATGAGAGCTCCCTTAGCTGTCACTTGGTTTATAAGGGAAGAGGTAGGGATAGTAATGACATCTTTGCTCAAATACAGCCATGGATAGATTTGGTCAATGTTATTGCCCAAATATGGCCAGTGACCATATCTGGGCAGCAATGTCACTGCTATCCCCACCCTTTTGCTTACACTGCTGGGGCTCCCCGGTGATGTCTGCGGTTGCTAAGGGACGCAACAGGTGCCTGTGTCATCTCATCTCTAATCAGCAACAACTCATTCGAGTGCAAGGGTTTAATTATTTTTTTTTATTTAAAAAAATAAAAGTGGTTTTAAAATTATACTAAAAGCTTTTTTGTTTTTTAACCGGTTCAATACAGGGCATTTTCACCCCCTTCCTTCCCAGGCCAATTTTTAGTTTTCAGCGCTGTCGCATTTTAAACGACAATTGCGCGGTCGTGCGACGTTGTACCCAAAAAAAATTGACGTCCCTTTTTCCCCACAAATAGAGCTTTCTTTTGGTGGGATTTGATCACCTCTGCGGTTTTTATTTCTTGCGCTATAAACAAAAGAAGAGCAACAATTTTGAAAAAAACACAATATTTTTTACTTTTTGCTAAAATAAATATCCCAATTTTTTTGAAAAAAAAACAAATTTTCTCCTCAGTTTCGGCTGATACGTATTCTTCTACATATTTTTGGTAAAAAAATCGCAATAAGCGTATATTGATTGGTTTGCGCAAAAGTTATAGCGTCTACAAAATACGGGATAGATTTATAGCATTTTTTAAAAAAATTATTTATTTTTTTTAGCGGCGATCGCGATTTTTTTTTTCGTGACTGCGACATTATGGTGGACACATCGGACACTTTTGACACATTTTTTGGACCATTCACATTTATACAGCGATCAATGCTATAAAATTGCATTGATTACTGTGTAAATGTGACAGGCAGTGAAGGGGTTAACCATTAGGGGGACACAAGGGGTTAAATGTTTCCTAAGG
This sequence comes from Aquarana catesbeiana, assembly GCF_042186555.1. Lineage (NCBI taxonomy): Eukaryota > Metazoa > Chordata > Amphibia > Anura > Ranidae > Aquarana > Aquarana catesbeiana. Next base: position 189,730,093 of record NC_133327.1, read on the forward strand.
GAGTGTTTCTAACTGTAGGGGGCGGGGACGTACAAGGGGAGGAGACCGATCAGTGTTCCGCTGTACTAGGAACACAGATCGCTTTCCTCACAACTGACAGGACGTGGACACACGCACTGGGTCCCGAGCAACGCGGCGGGTGCGCGCACGCACCCCTGGCGGGCACACGCACTGGCTCCCGAGCAACGCGGCGGGTGCGAGCACGCACCCCCGGCGGCGCGCGCGCCCCCTAGACGGCCGGGAATCCCAGGCCGTCATATGACGTCCACCCAGGATGGGAGATCCCATCTGTGGACGTCATATGTCTATGGCTGGGTAGGGAAGTGGTTAAATAGCAAATATGTTATACTTACCTTCTCTGTGCAATGGTTTTGCAAAGAGCAGGCTGGATCCTCCTCTTCTATTGTCCCCTGCTGGCACTCTGGGCTCCTCCACCCTGTCGAGTGCCCCCCATAGCAAGCCACTTGCTATGGGGGGTACTCGAGCGTGCTTGCTCCCGAGCCCAGCTCTGTGTGTTCATAAGACACACAGAACAGGGCTCGGCCCTGCCCCCAATATCTCCTCACTGGCTGTGACTGACGACAGCAGGAGAATATGGCTCCGCTTCTGTCTCTGATCCAATGAGGAGGCAGAGAGCCAGAAAAGCAGCAGATCTTGTGCACTTCGCTGGATCGGGATCAGGCTCAGGTAAGTATTGTGGGAGGAGCTGCATATTGAAGATTTTTTACTTTCATGCATAGAATGCACAAAGGTAAAACACCTTCAGCCTTTACAAACACTTTAAATGGTAATACACTATACTGCTTATGTAACTGTAGTTTCAGTTGGAGTTTGACTTCAATTTTTAAGTGTATTTAAATCGGCTAGTATATCTAACATACCTTTCCCCCCCAGACTGACAATGCCGGTGTCGAAAGGTGCCCCAGTGCTAATTTAAAGTGTGCGCACTCTAATACCAAAGTTGTGTTACTGGCCGGATCACCAGGTGAAATCGGGGGGGGAGTCTAAGAAAAGGAAAAATGCAGCCATCACATCTAAGGATTTGTAAGTTGCGATATATATAATTTTTGGTTTTAGGTTTAATACCACTTTCATTGTTTGTAATTATATGTGAGGTGTTTTTATGCGCTTGTTTTAACCAGTTCCCGACCGGCCGCCGCAGGATGGCTCCCCTGGGCAAGTCATCGTAGCTATATGCCGGCCCTTTTAGAGGCTGTAGGAGGCGCGCACGTGTCCCTGGAGCCAATGCGCGTGCCTAGCCTGACCGCCGGGCACCCGTGATCACTTGTGACAGAGCGAGAACTGAGATCTATGTGTGAAATCACACAAATCCCGGTTCTCTCAGGGGAGAGGAGGCCGATCGTGTGTTCATACTAAGTATGAATACCGATCGGTCTGCTCCCCTAGTCATTCCCATCTCCCCCAAAGTTAGAACACACCTAAGGAACACAGTTAACCCCTTGATCGTCCCCTAGGTTTTCCCTGCCAATGACATTTATACAGTAATCGGTGCATTTTTATAGCACTGATCGCTGTATAAATGTCACTGGGCCCAAAAATGTGTCAAAAGTGTCCAATTTGTCCAACACAATATCGCAGTCAGGATAAAAATCGCTGATCGCCGCCATTACTAGTAAAAAATAATAATAAAAATCCCATAAATCTGTCCCCTATTTTATAGACGCTATAACTTTTGTGCAAACCAATCAATATAGGCTTATTGTGATTTTTTTTTTTTTTTTACCAAAAATATGTAGAAGAATACATATCGGCCTAAACCGAGGGAAAAATTTGTTTAAAAAAAAAAAAAAAAATCGGATATTTATTATAGCAAAAAGTAAAAGATACTGTGTTTTCTTTCAAAATTGTCACTCTCTGGTTTATAGTGCAAAAAATAAAAACCACAGAGGTGATCAAATACCACCAAAAGAAAGCTCTATTTGTGGGAAAAAAAAGGACATAAATTTTGTTTGGGTATAGTGTCGCACGACCGCACAATTGTCAGTTAAAGCGACGCAGTGCCGTATCGCAAAAAAATGGCCTGGTCAGGAAGGGGGTAAATTCTTCCGGGGCTGAAGTGTTTAAATACCATCGGTTGGTTTTTGGCACTTTTCTTCATTTGTTTTGTTTTTAGGATAAAGCAAAATATTTTATTTCAATCTAAATTTCTTTCATTTTCAAGTGTTCAGGAACTCTTTGCCACTAGCCAATTCATACAAGCCACATACAGTACCTGAAATCTAGAATGTGGGGTGAAAGTGCTTTGGTGTGTGTGTGTGTGTGTGTTTGTATATATATATTATATTTTTATATTATATTTATATTTTTTTTTTTTTAGATTTGTATATTTTCTACAGTTTTTAGATTGTGGCTGCTTCTTATGCTCGGTTCACACTGGGGCGACTTGTCAGGCGACCTAGTCGCCTGACAAGTCGCCTCCCGTTCTGTGCTATGGAACCGTTCTAATCGGAGCGACGCAAGTCGCTCCGACTTAGAAAAAGGTTCCTGTATTACTTTGGGGGCGACTTGGGGCGACTTGCATAGACTTCTATGCAGAAGTCGTCTCGCAAGTCGCCCCGGCAGTCGTTTGCAGGTCGCCTCGCTGAGGCGACCTGCAAGTCGTGCCGCCGATGTGTGAACCGAGCCTTACACAAGTCAGTTCATACCTGTTACCACTGGTTAGAAAAAATAAATAAAAATCAGGTGCTGATTTCTAAACTGCCAAAAAAGGGCGTTTTTTTCCTAGTTATAATGAATCAGATTGGGGTGCTGCTCCTGCTATATATTATGCCAAGCAACAATGTCAAATTTAAAAAAAGTTTTACACATGCAAATTATGGGACGTCGGAAGGCTTTTTCGCTGACACTGTCTGCGAGTACTGTACTGTTCTGTAATACCACATATACCTTAAAGGTATATCCCAAGCATGTTTTAGAAAAGATCAGTGATTTTCCAATATCGCCCAGAAATTGTATACAGAGGATCCTCTGACCGCTGAAAGATATTTTTAAACATTTATTCCTGCAATGATCCCCAACACAGTACCCAGCTACTCATGTCCTTTGTTTGACAATACCTTGACTATTAGCCTCAAAAATTGGCAGAAATTGTTTTCCAGTCCCCCCCCCCCCCCCCCCCAATAGACTTCAATGGGGTTTGGTTTTAAGTTTTTGCAATTTTTCAAAATCTACTATGGGAACAGAATCTAAACCAAAACAAAGTACAGTATATCACATGTTATTGCATCAGTTGAAAGACATTGTGGAGTAAACAGTCCAGGGCCATGGGTTACACTGGGGGACCAGTGGGAGGGAACCAACTGCTGTTTTTATATCAGCAGGCATTGAGTGTGAAAGACCAACTGCCTTGAGAGGACCAGGTTATTAAATACTTATTCAGAGTTTTTCAAATGGTCTTTCTTATTAAAGTATTTCAGTGGTTTTGCACAGAGCAGCACCCATCCTCCTCTTCTTGGGTCCCCCCGCCACAACTTCTGGCTCCTCCTCTTCATCTAGTGCCCCCATAGGAAGCCACTTTCTATGGGGGCACTCATGCGGGCTCACACCACCCAAGCCCCACTGCCTGCATCCATAGACACAGACAGCTTGGCACGCCCACCCCCTTGTCACAAAGTTTGATTGACAGCAGTGGGAGAATGGCTCCTATTGGTATGGATCTGCCCTGTGAGGAGGGTCAGAACAGAGAACTCTGCTACTCTTGTGCACATCGCTGGATTGTGATAGGGTTCAGGTAAGTAAATGAGGGGCTTTGGGGGGGGGAGCTGGATACAGATTTTTTTTTACCTTCATGCATAGATGCATGAAGGTAAAAAACTTCAGCCTTTACCACAAAACTCATATCTTGGCTACACCTGCAAGCACACTTACTCCTTCCACCACCTTCCTCTAACTAATCTCTCTCATAGAAGAAAACGTCCCTTTTACTTGCATAAATCCATAGTCATGTGATGCTCCAGTTCTGCGTCTTTCACTTCTTTTGGGTACAGAAGGCAGATTCCTTCTTCAGGTGTCTACATTACTGCCTGTATAATGGGGACATTTGTTATTGACTGTCTAGCTTGATTACCAATTCCCAGCACCCGGAAACGGTGCCAGTAAGTGACTTCAATGAGCTTAGATGAGTATATCAATGCTGTGTTTAACACTGTATTTAAGAAAACAACAACAAAAAATAATATGTTGGAAAGGATGGGAATTAAGGGTAAAGGGGGGTTTTATTTTTGCCCAGAGATGGGCTTTAGGGTCCATCCTCACTGGACTTCAAAAACGCTGCTTGGAGTTTTGTGTTTTGCCTGTAGAAGCAGTTCTATGTTATCCTATGTGTCCATGCACATTAGGACATTTAAGGCATAGTTTAAGCCCAGCGTTTAGAGGCAGAGAAAAAAAAAACTCCTAGTTTGTATTTTTGGAGGAGTTTTCTGGCAGAAAAAAAAAAATGCTAAAAGCTCCTAAACACCTGTACAAAAATGATCCTGCCAAAAGAACTGGCAATTTTTTTAAGCCCAGTGTGCATGGACCCTAAATCACTTACATTGTTTGTATTTTTATCTCAATTCCAAGTTTTCCTTATTTCCAACATAGCCTTATTTATTTTATTTTTTTACTTTTCTTGGAAATGGCCCTGAAAACTGACCATCTTTACCATGAATTCCAGTAAAATAATTTTTGCTGACTGACAAGTTTGGTGGAGAGAATATAGGATTTGGGGCTCATAGAATTACTTATACAGAAGAATGCAGATCAGGAATGCATTTGGAAGCTGAAAAACAAGTTGATGGCACTAAACTATGTTGCCCTCAGGAAGGTAAAACCAGAGATGAGTTCTTACCTCAAAGCTTTTTTCAGAGACTAGTCTGTACTATGTAGAACCAGGAAAAAGCATTCAAAGACCACCTCCGGGCAAAACAAGCAGTTAACCCCTCGAGTGCGGGCATAACCCCACTGCACAGGGAAAAAAAAAAAAAAATTAACAGAAGTTCTGCTTTAAAACACAAGGTAATCAGAACTTATTGTGCAGCTTATGATTTACGGCCTTAGGTGCAAGTTATCCTTATACCAATCAACCCCGTACTGCAATACAGAAAAAGATATATTAATGCTAATTTAATCTTCTCTTCTATCCTTCCAAGGACTAACCTTTATAACACAGCTATTCCCGTTTTATAAGAAAAATCAGATGCTACAACCTGACAGTCTGTTGCAATTAAGCACTGCCCATCAAATAGTATAGCTTTGAGGCTTGTTTAGCACTATTTGATTATTTTGTTTGTACAATTTCTAAATCTATTCAAAATGAAAAAGGATACCCCAAGTTTTTAAAACTTTTCCTGCAGAACAATCACACCCTTTGAAATTGGTTGACCTTGATTCAATAGATAAGTGCCAACTCATTGAGCCATATAAATGCCTCTGTTATTGTGACACCTTACATCACAGTGTGGAGGATGAATTCACATTTCAACATCTGAAAGCTATTAAGTGATGATTTTGCAGGGAAAATAAGGACATGTCTTAACACTGTTGAAAAAGATTGTAGGGGGAAACCGAGTTTGCTGAAGAAAGCAGAAGCATGTTTGTTCAAAGAAAAAAAGAAACTGCTCATGGCTGGTTGGACTGATGGGGGACGTTTATCACAGCATTGTAAATAAAGGACTTTGCTGTTTTTTTAAGGGAGGATTCAGCTGCATGGACTGTCAGGGGCTGAAGCTTAAATAATTGTTCTAAAAGAAGAAAATGGTGGTGTCTAACAAAAGACACGAACACTGAACGTTTACTTATTTTTCTTTCAGCAGAAGAGGAATGGGGGCCAATGCACCATAAATCCCCTGCTGTGTGGAGACTTAACTCTGCAATTTCACAACAGGCTTCTCTTATTATGTTACAAGCTTTATTTTTTGCTATCATAACTTCTGTAAGATAAAAGAAACACAGACAGTCTTTTAATATAACACTCTGCTAAGCTGCAGGCTCAATTATAAGCAAGTCTATCATGGGCCACTGCTTTAATAATCTTACAACCCTTAGCTACCCTTAAATAGGATGGTAGCTGCAATTTTAGAAGGGTGACCTCGAAATCTGCGGGGGAAAAAAAAAATGGCAATGGTGTGGAAAATAACACCGCATAAAAAAAAAAAAAAAAGGCAAAAAAATAAATTAATCCCAACATTAATTAAATATCTAACTATATTCCCAAATGATGAATGCAGTAAGGAGTTCAGAAGATCGTCCAGTGAGCAATCCATTACTATCCTGGCAAAGTTCCAAAGTAAAAATATGAAAAAAATCCTCAAATTAAAATGGCATTTAAAGTGGCACACAAAGAACAAAAGCGAGTGGAACAGGGAATTTAGCCAAAAAAAAGACAAGGATTTAGAAGAACAATAATGGTGTGCAATAATTCACTAAAATAATTCAGATTAGAAAACCATGAACATTAGTAAGCGGATTACAAAAGCAAAGAGTTGAGTATGTATACAAAATGCTACTATTAAAATGAATTTGAAGAAGGACTACTTAACAAGTCTTATGAATCCTTTCATTCGGGAGGCAGAATGGAATCCAAAAATATATATTTATTCACATTAAAAAAGTAAGACATTTGCAAAAAAAAAAAGTGACAGCTGGGTATACAAAATTTTATGTCAACCATTCAGAATTGATTTGGCAAGCTAGTTTTTAATTGGCTGTCATGGTCTACTGCCCACTATGGGGTTGATTTACTTTGCAAGGGAAGTTGCCTTTGAGCTTAATGAATGCGGTGCAATTTGAATTTACAAAAAATACCCAATCATGTGCAAGAAATTTTAAAAACTGCATTATTGCTTGCACATGATTGGATGAGGAAGTCACCATATTCACTAAGCTCTGGGAAGAACTGCAAAGTGCAACTTCCCTTGCACAGCCTATTTGCCCTTTTGTAAATCAACCCCTATGAGGTCATGTATCGAAGTGCTAAGTACTAAGAAGTATTTTTTCCTTACAGCCATCACTCAAATAAAAGCAGAAGTACAGTACACTGTATCTGAGAAGCACAAATCAAAACACTGTTTAATTCATTTTTAATATTCAAAGCAAACCCACTTACCCCTTTATGTCTCTTCTTTATTTTGCGGAGAAAATACTTTGAAAACCAATACAATATTCCCAATGCACACATTCCTGTAAAGATGGCTGTATTCATAAATGGGTTCTGAAGCAACCAACGGCTGGAACCGTGTATAGACAAAGGAAGTAATGTCACCAGCACACCCGGATCTCTAAAAATGGGTCCAAAACTTTAATCAGCGATCACATAATTACAGCAGAAAGCGACGTTGTCATATACCTGATGAAGGGGTCCTGCGTGGCTCCGACACGTCGCTTTCTGCTGTAATTATATGATTGTTGATTAAAGTTTTGGACCCATTTTTGCAGACCCTGGAGTGCTGATGACATTACTTCCTATCACTTTGAAAACCATACTCATGTCTGGCAGCGGCAATCTTAGGTAAGGGCAGATGACTTATGTAGCATTAACTTCCTGGAGTCCATCTACCCTTAGCTTAGGCATGCAGGCAGGAGGGTGTGCTTAGCTGAGAAAACCCCTCCTCCCCTCCTGGGATGTATAACATCATTTGCCTAGGCCTGATAACCAGGAAGTAACTGAGGAAATGTAAAAAAAATAAATAAAAAGTTTAAAACAAGTAAATATAATATTTCTATTGATTTACTAATGCTAGCAGCATACGGATTAAAAATAGTCAATGTTGACTGAGAGAGTGAAGTTCCATTTTAACCTAGCCTTGAAAGCTAGAATCTGATTTCTGGACATAAGGACAGATCTTTAGTACAGGCAAATTAATGCATAAGGCCATATGTTAATAAACAAGCCCCAGTTAATCATATAAATACAGTGGTCTACACTATCATCATGAGTTATATCCCATAAAGCCAAGTTCAACTTGTTTGTGTGAGATTAATTAGGACAACTAATGTGTTTTCTTTAAAAATGCGTGGGGTCTTCAGAGAAGTATACAAAATGAATTCTAGCATGGTAAAAATAGTCACCACCTGGAGCAGAACAGTTATACATACACAGTCATGCTGCCATATGCTCAGATGAAAAGATCTCATTTGTGTATATTAAAAACAGAGTATTTGAACCACTTGACTTATAAAGTGAATGAAACCACAAACTTGAAGAGTTAGTTCTAATAGGTTCAATATCTACGTCCCTGCTGTACGACATCTTCTCCAATACTTAACAGATGCTATAGAGGTCTGGAGTTATACAATTCCTAACTAGCCTTAGGTTTGTAGTGCATTTTCTCTGCATCATAACTGCATTTTCATATATTTTACCAGCGGTTTGATAATGTTAAAGCATGTTATTAGAGATTTCACATTTTCTTGTTTTCTGCTAAAATGACCAGCTCGCTGCTGACTGGTAAATCAGCACAAAGGGTAGCTAGTTACTGAGTTTCTCTTGTCATCACTGGTCAGTGTATGGATTAATATATGAACGTATCAGAGGGACACAATTGCTCACTAAAGCCCCATACACATTATTAGATTTTCTGCTGATTTTTGTCTTCAGATTTACCAAAACCATATAATATGAGGTCAAACCTTAGGAGTTTCAATTTTGTATGCAATCAGGCAGACCCTTGCACTACATGGTTTTGGTAAATCTGATGACAAAAGTCAGCAGAAAATCTGATAGTGTGTATGGGGCTTTAGATTTCCCAATTTGTTAGAAAAATGATTTAACCAAATAACAGTATATTCTTTTTCTTTTTTTCCCAGTGAATAGGTAAAAGACTTGTCACAAAATGTACACTGCCATTAAAGTGTTACTAAACCCACAACAGTAAAATCAGTCTGTATATGCAGTAAAGCATGCTTGTTGCACTCACTGTGGAACCTAAGGAGTTCATCTTCAACATTGTGTAAAAAAGCTGTTTGATCCTGTCTTCTCTGATCCTCCACTTCTTCCAGTCCCCAATCCATCTGCTGATCGTACAGAGCCTTTGGGGCACTCTACACATGCTCAGTTTGGTGTGTGGAGAGTTTTCTTTTGTTTTTTTTGGGAGGGTGCAAGTGATCGGCACAGGGCCAATCAGCACTGTCTAGACAGAGGGTCAGGGGGCATGCAGCCTCATAGGACAGTCAGAGCATAATGAAATCTCCTACTACAAGCTTTAACCAGTGCTCGGCCAGACACCGATAGAAGTCACAAGACTTGCTATATACTGCTGATGAGAAAAGGTATTTAGCAGGTTATATTTACTAAAATAATTGCATTTCCATGTTCTGTGTATTGTGGGAGACCAGATATAGTGAATGCAGGCTCCTGGGCTTAGTAACACTTTAGGTAATACAGAGTTCAGGAGTCAGTAACAAGTATAATCTGGGTCAGGTAGAGAGAGAGTATCACCACTCCAGGTGGGTCAGATCAAAGTAAAAGGCATCTCCTTCACATCTGGGTCAGGGATAAGTAATCCAGAGTCCAGGGGTTGGTAGAATGTAACGCACAAGGCATGGCTTAGGCATAAGAAATGAAGAGTTCAGGGGTCAGTAATAAGTAACACAGAGTTTAAGTGCTACTGTGTCCAAATGAATGGGGTTGCAGCATGTACATGCTCTCGTCTTTCTTGATGACAGTTATGGCCATTTTTGGTCACCCTACATAGCAGATGATGAGAGCATACTTAGTCTATTTTATGTGGCAGCTAATTTCATTCTTTTTATGCAACTACATTATCCAACTGCTGCAGATAAGCGGTTGGCAGTGGGCGTACATATACATACCGGATGTTTGACTGCAATACTACATGTAAAGCTGTACATGCAGGGAATGATCCATGCATTTGATTTAAGCATCACTTGTGACTATAAGACATGGATCAGAAAGTGATAGCCAATACTTCCAACCATCAAAGCTCATTACCGGACACGGATAGTTTCTACTTGTTGTATGACCATACATAAGTGGTTGCCTTTTCTATCCAGTGAATGAACATTTCAATGCTCTTGTGCTGCTAATGTTGGCCATGTCAGAAAAAAGATAAGAGCAAATCCTGGCTGTCCTGGGATATGTTCAAGGACAGACAGATCTCTAGCTGTCCATTATTTTCATTGACACGTCTGCCACTTAATAGACAGCTTTATATCTACCGCGACACACCTAAAAGTGGCTCACATAAGTGTTAGAAAATGAAAATAAATTAGTTAGAACAAAATGTTCAGCTATGTAGAAATGTGGAAAGCAGGTTAATTATTCCTTTCAACCTTAAATAAATTACCAGGCATTTCATAATTAAAATAGACATGCAAACTTAAATGCAGCAATCTAATGTTACAATATGTAACTGTTTTCTAGCGAGGATGAACATGTCAATCAACACTGCATGACTGCGCATACCTGAAAGCAAAAGGAAAAAAAAAAGGAGACTAATTTACTATATAATAATGCCAATCCAAATATATATTTTTCTTTTCAATTGAAAAGCGAGTTGTTAATGTACTTGTCCATAAACATTTGCCTGTTTTCAATAATAATTATTCTGCTTATCCAAATATTTGCATATAGATTTCCTATTTAAAGCACACCTCTATTATGTCATGCCGATTAGCATTCAATCAAAAAAGGTGTACACTTGTTTATGCTGTGTTTGGAAAACACATTAATGTATGTTACAGAGTTGTCATGCTTTAACAGAACAGCACTGATGGAGAAAAAAAAAAAATTTGCATAGTGTCTTGTCTTGGAGGCTTATATCAAAAGCATGCACTCTAATCAAGGGTAATGAGCAGAACCCTTCTTTTCCTATAAACAGGATGCAGGCTGAAAAATTAACAGCAAGATGATTAAAGTGCAGCTACACCAGGGATCGCTTTTCTTCATGCAAGATGAAAACTAGGGAACCTTTTGCTCTTGCTGTCGTTCACGGTTCTCTACTTTACACGAGTATAAATGAACACTGGCTCGGTGCCCTGAATCTCAGAACTATCATGCTGCTAAGCTAGCTTGACAGTTGCCATATCAAATGGATAAAAGGATGCTGGCTACTTAAAGGTTGCTGCTACCTGAAAACCTAACCAGAGTTGTATCTCAGATAGATCCTAGAAAGGATCTAAAGCCACCTCTTTATCCGATTTATACACATGCAGGCTATTTAATGGGGTACAGCATCCCATAGCAACCAGATGGCATTTTTTGTTAATTGTCAATTGGTATGGATCACTACACTTAATGTAAGTGCATTTGCACTGCCCTACAAAAAAAAAAAAAAAATGTAGCTTTATCATACTACAAAAAAAAGCTACTTTCTTTAGCATGTTTTATTACTTTACGATTGCAATGTAAAATTCCAGAAACACTTGGTGGGGTTGTTGTTTCATTGTTATCCTTCCCCATCTCCTTTCCACCTCGTTGTGTGCATGCAAACATCACAGCATCACCGAGAAACGAATCCCCTTTTTTATTGTGAAAGTTAAAACACATTACGTTTCAGTCAGTCTACAAAACCTGAGAGAGGCTTCAAAATGTCAAGTAACACTGTCTCCATAGGCAAATCAAGTCAATGGCACTGTTAAATTACAGATAAAACAGATTTACTGAACTATATTAAATTACAGATAATGGTACAAAAATAAAACATTTTTCACATGAGCATTAAAACACATACGATACTCCAAACATACACAGTACGTTTAACATAGAGATCACATTTATCCCTTCATATATTCATTTTCGGACATGATATACAGCTACACCATGCCACAGGTCAAGAAAATGATTGTAATATTAGCTGCTAGGCAGCAGGTTAAAAAATAAAAATGGAAAAAAGTCTCGATGTCCAGTTTATAGTTAAGAAATGCGCACACACGTTTGAGTTTCTCAGTAGTTAGTGGTACCAGGGCAAGCTCTGGAGGTCAAAAGGGTATGTTATCTTCCATCCTGCCAGCATACATCCTTCCCATAGTAGCCAAGTTATATATATCGAAACCATCTACTCTCAACTAACATGATTAGTCTTTTACAAACAATCCACTGGTATTTTTGAAGCAAATAGTGCTTAGGTAGGTAGTAATAACCTTTATCATATAGAGCCCTTGTACACAAGGATCCAGATTACTAAGTTTTTTAATTTTTTTTTTTGCTTTGTTCCTTATATCGTTAATATTTTGAAATGCTTTAAAAAAAAATATATATAGGAGTCCTTTCTCTTGTGCAATAAAACTGTCACGGACTATCAATGCTCTTCTAAAGAGCCATAATACAAATTTACGTTCTCAAGTGCCGCATATACAAGTCTAACTGAGATGGGTATGCAATTAACCTTTTGATCACAACAAACATTATCAGTAAAAAAAAAAAAAACATGTTTGGACAACTTTCTTGTCACCCAGCATATTGATATCGGCCAGAGTGTGTTGTCTAGGTTTCTCTTTAATTGACAGTGATAGTTAATATTGAGCAGCTATTCCCTGCTTCCTCCACATATGTTCAATTCTGTCATGTAAGAATATTCTAAAATGAAAAAGTCTTTCCAGAAGATTTAAAAAAAAAACTCCTTTGCTTTAAAGAAAAGCAGGTTCACAAAAATATCAGCTAATTTAGTAATACTTTTTTAAATATCAGCACATAACTTTTATTGAGATACATTCCTTCACCATATTAGCAGTAGTCAAAACATATTCACAGTAAATTCTGGAATAACTTGTTAAAAAAAAAAAATGAAATAGTTTAACTTGTGGAGATACTACAAGAAACAGAGCACCCCTTTTTGTTCCTTTGTGGTGGGAATGCAAATGTCTGTCCCCAAACCATAGAACTTTCTACTTCCTCTTGGATAAATTGTTCTAGCCTGCCTCAGGATGTCAACTGACTTGAACCCGTAAAAAAAAAAAAAAAAAATCTCTACACAGCCATCATTTGAACTAATGCATCCCATAGTGCCAGCAGCTGGGTTTCTTGAGCAATCCAGTTCTTTGTCTTCACAAGCTGGTATCACCATTTTGCTTGTACTCCGATAAGATGTTGAGAGTCATCTCTTCACTCTTAGATTGCACATTCGCTTCGCTTCTTCTAGATGCTTTCCTAGTTGCCCTTGATAGCTTCCGCCGAAAGGTATCTCCTGCCAAGAAATAGAGTATGGGGTCTACGCAGCTATTGAGGCTTGCGAGCCCCCTAGTCACTTGGTAGGTGGCGTAGACCCTGTCGTTGAAGAAGCACATTTCAGGGGACTGGAAATCCAGTCTGGCTCTCAAGTTCAGATTCTTCATCACGTGGAAAGGAAGGTATGAAACTGCAAAGACAGTTAAGACAATAATAACCAGATAAATGGATTTTTTTCTCAGAGGAGCATTGTTCATATCTTTGTAGATCAAAGCTTTAACGATTAATCCATAACATCCCAGAATGAGTATAAAAGGGATGCAGAAGCCAAAGACAGTGGTGCACATACTGTAGATGAAGTAGCTTCTTAAGTAGTCATCAGATGATGTGTCAAAGCATGTAATGGTTTTATTTTTCCTGATCGCTGTCCCAGAGAAAAACAGGATGGGAGAGATACCAGCAATCACAATAAACCAGACCAGAGCACTGATGTAGATGGAGTTTTTCTTCTTAAGCCTCCCAAGTGATTTAAGTGGATGCACTACCCCTGTGTATCTGTGAACACTGATACAAGTCAGAAATAGGATGCTTCCGTACAGGTTGACGTGAAATATAAACCTCTGCAGTTTGCACATGGCATCTCCGAATATCCAGTCTGTTTTATTGAAATAGTAAAAGATTAGGGCTGGGAGGGAGAGGATGTATAAAAAATCTGCCAGTGCCAAATTGAACATGTAGACGGAAATACTGCTCCATGGTTTCATGTGAAAAATGAACATCCATATGGCCACACTATTACCGATAAATCCTGTGATACAAACCACTATATACACAGCGGGGAGGTAATAGAATTGAAAGCCTGTCTTTGTCAGAGTGCATTTTGTGACATTCCCAGTAGATGAGCCACTTGCCAGCAAAGTGCTTTGAGTAACATTTAAAAGAGCTGATAGAAAGACTTCTGTCATGGTCTTTTCAAGTCAAAACAGGCAGGGAGTGGAAAACAACGAGGTTGGTGGCTGCAATCATCTAAAAAGAAAAAAAAAATAGCAAGGAGGGGGTACGGGTTATTACATTAGCAGTCAGATCAAGGTTAGTGCATGCTGGGATTAATAGTGAGCCATGCTTGGTCTAATACGCTCCCTGACAATGTACAGCTATGCAATCATCAAATACATCTATTACAATCAAAAGTCTAATACGGCAAAGAGCAATGTGCAAAACGCAAGAGCCTTTAACAAGCAAAAGGCAAACATCTTTCCTGTTCTAAACTGATGAGCGATGACATGCACAGGGTTGTTAATGGTCCTCCGCTCTGCCCATCTAGTGAATAAACTGGACGGTTTGCAATGGTGATCAGGACTGCTCTAAACTGATGACATGCAAAGGGTTACTAGGGGTTACTCTACTCTGCTCATTTCTTTATTAAATAAACCTGATTGTCTGCAATCGTAATCATGACTGTTCTAAACTGATGAGTGATGACATGCAATTGGTTTCTAAGGGTTCCTCCACTTTGTCCTTTTATTGAATAAACCTGATAGTTTGCAATGGTGATCATGACTATTCTAAACTTATGACATGCAAAGGGTTGTTAAGGGCTCCTCCACTCTGCTTATCTATTAAATGAACCTGATGGTTTGTAATAGTGATCATGATTGCTGTAAACTGATGACAAGCAATGCCTTGCTAGGGGTTACTTTGCTCTGCCTATCTCCATACTGAATAAGCCTGTTTGCAATGGCGATGATGACTATTCTAAACCAATGACATGCAGAGAGTTGCTAGGGGTTACACTCTGCTCTGCCCATTGATTAAATAAACCTAATCATCTGCAATGGTGTCCATGTCTATTCTAAATGGATGACATGTAAATGCTTTTTATGGGCTCCTACACTCTGCTCATCTATTGAATGAACCCGATCGTTTGCAATAGTGATCATGACTGTTCTAAACTGATGACATGTAAAGCCTTGCTAGGGGCTACTCTGCTCTGCCCATCTCCATACCGAATAAGATTATTTTCAATGGAGATGATATTCTAAACTGATGACATGCAAAGGGTTACTATTAGTTACACTCTGCCCATTGATTGAATAAACCTGATCGTCTGCAATGGTGACCATACCTATTCTAAATGGATGACATATAAAAGCTTATGTATTTACAAATGTGATGATTTGCAATGGTGATCATGACTCTTCTAAACTAATGACATGCAAAGGGTTACGAAGGGTTCCTCCAGTCTGCCCATCTCCATATAGCATAAATCTGATGGTCTGCAATGATGATCATGACTCTTCTACACTCACTGATGACATGGAAAAGCTTACTAAGCATTCTTTCACTGTCTATCTATTGAATAAACCTGATGGTTTCCAATGATGATCATGAGTCTTCTAAACTCTTGATACACAAATGGTTACTAAGGGTTCCTCCACTCTTCCCATCTATAAAATAAACCTGATGGTTTTTCATTGATGATTAAGACTCTGACATAGAAAGGCTTACTAGGAGGTTCTTTCACTCTGCTTGTCTAAGGAATAAACCTAATGGTTTGCCATGGTGATTGTAGCTGTTCTAAACTCATGACAGGCAAAGGGTTACTGAGGGTCCCCCCACTCTCCTCATCTATTGAATAAAACAAATGGTTTGCTATGGTGCTTGTAACTGTTCTAAACTGATGCCATGGAATGGAATTACAAAGGATCCCCCCACTCTGCCCAGGCATTGCATAAAGCTGATAGTTTGCTATATGCCTCTCCTACACTGATGACAGGAAATGGAGTTACTAAAGGGTCCCCTGCTCTGCCCATCTATTGAAAAAAACTGATGGTCTGTTATGGTGACTATGCCTCTCCTACACTGATGCCATGGAATAGGGTTACTAAGGGTCCTTCCACTCTGCCCATGCATCCAGTGAAGCTGATGGTTTGCTATGGTGATCATGCCTCTCCTAAACTGATGCCACAGAATGGGGTTACTAAGGATCCCTTCGCTCTGCCTAAGCATTGTGTAAATCAGATAGTTTGCTATAGTGATCATGCCATAGAATGGGGTTGGTAAGGGTCCCCCCACTCTGCCCATGCATCCAGTAAATCAGAAGGTTTGCTATAGTGATCATGCCATAGAATGGGGTTGGTAAGGGTCCCCCCACTCTGACCATACATTGAGTAAATCAGATGGTTTGCTATGGTGATCATGCCATAGAATGGGGTAAGTAAGGGTCCCCCCACTCTGCCCATGCATCCAGTAAATCAGACGGTTTGCTATAGTGATCATGCCATAGAATGGGGTTGGTAAGGGTCCCCCCACTCTGACCATACATTGAGTAAATCAGATGGTTTGCTATGGTGATCATGCCATAGAATGGGGTAAGTAAGGGTCCCCCCACTCTGCCCATGCATTCAGTAAATCAGACGGTTTTCTATGGTGATCATGCCATTGATTGGGGTAAGGGTCCCCCCACTCTGCCAATACATTGAGTAAATCAGATGGTTTGCTATGGTGATCATGCCATAGAATGGGGTTAGTAAGCCCCCCCCCCCCCCCCCCTCTGCCCATGCATCCAGTGAATCAGATAGTTTGCTATGGTGATCATGCCATAGAATGGGGTTGGTAAGGGTCCCCCCACTCTGCCCATGCATCCAGTAAATCAGATGGTTTGCTATGGTGATCATGCCATAGATTGGGGTAAGTAAGGGTCCCCCCACTCTGCACATACATTGAGTATATCAGATGGTTTACTATGGTGATCATGCCATAGAATGGGGTTAGTAAGCCCCCCCTGCCCATACATTGAATCAGATGGTTTGCTATGGTGATCGTACCATAGAATAGGGTTGGTAAGGGTCCCCCACTCTGCCCATACATTGAGAGAATCAGATGGTTTGCTATGGTGATCGTACCATAGAATAGGGTTGGTAAGGGTCCCCCGCTCTACCCATACATTCTCCAATGTCTCCGATCGCTGCCAGTCCCCATAGCCCTGCCATGCCCATACTGTGAGCAGTCCTATGGGCTGGTGTCATTGATCAGGAAGAAGGTGGAAAGGGCACAGTCCTACAAACTTCCACCCACTTGCCTTGGTCGGGTGTGTTGTGTCCCTCCCTGCCCCAGCCATGCCTACCTCCCGGCGTGCTCGCTGCGATCTTCTGCCCGGGCTGTCATCTCAGGAGCCGGCGGAGGTCGGACAAAGTTGCATTGCTGTGTGTGGCCGGTGCAGGATTCTTCCACCTCCTCCCCACCACATTGATTCCTTCACACAGACAACTTCTCCGGAGAATGAGGCGCTCAGAGCTGGGAGGAGGGAGGAGGAGGGAGGGGAGCGATGTGGGTGGAAGCACGGCTCGGCCTCTGTCAGCAGGCGTGGTCTCAGCTCATCCCTCTAAAACAACATACATTCTGATAAGGAGACTTCCCTACTATTCCCTGTGTGATCCCGAGTCCGGGACCGATCATGGCTTGTGTGATGATAGGAGGGCAGCCTGCCAGTGTCACCAGGAGTGCCAGGACAGCCATCTGTCATCACACAGCACTGCCTTCACATACAGATACCATGACCATCAATGATCCATTTCTTACCCTATCCTTATCATACCTTAGGAAAAATCAATCTGTAGTTTGCATCGCACAGGGCACTGGATTTCAATCAATAGTTGAGATGCAATAGTAACTTACAGTTATCAATCACATCTCTGCTTCCAGCATGTAAACTCATAATCTGATCAATCGACATACGATCCTACTTACAAAGTAGCTTGGTACTGTTGATCAGGGCAAAACAAGCATTATTTTTTCACCCTTGTTGTTCAGATCCTTTGGGTCAAATCTGATCTAAATTGATTGCGAGCAAAATTGTGGCTCTTCGATTGTTTGCAGACTTGATCATTTTATTCAGATCGCAAAGGGCTTCATTTACTAAAACTGGAGAGTGCAAAATCTGGTGCAGCTCTGCATAGAAGCCAATCAACTTCCAGGTTTATTTGTCAAAGCTTAAGGCGGTAGTAAACCCCGCTTGGTCATTTTTACCTACAGGTAAGGTTATAATAAGGCTTACCTGTAGGTAAAATCAATATCTCATAAATGTGCACAGTTTAGCAGATATGCACACTGAATACATACCTCCCAACCGTCCCGGATTCCGCGGGACCTTCCCGCAATTTGAAGTAAGTCCCAGGGTCCCACGGATCTGGGCTGGAGTCCTGGAGTCCAGTGCCAGAACAAGCGAGTTCTGACACTGGGCTCCACTCAGTGGGAGTATCCTCACTGCAGCCACATAAGGATTTCTGCCAGCTTCTCCCTGCCCCCTCAATCTTCTTTCCAGTTCTTCTTTAACCTATGACACGCTCTGCGGGTGCGCACTGTGGAGGAAAGAAACACTGTACAGAGCGGCTCTCCCCCCAGCTTCTCCCCACCGACTCCAAGTTGTTCCTAAGAGCAGGGGACAAAGGGCAGACAGTCTCCCTGGAGGCAAAGATTACATAGGAGAAGGGGGGGGGGGGGGGGCATCTCATGGTAGCACCCCCCTCTCCACCATGAAGACTAGAGCACATCTGGCTGTGCTTCCTATAGCACCCCCAGTCCCATCGGCATCGGAGGCACAAGTGATTGCACTTCAGGGTCCTGTGGAGCTGCCCTATGATTTCACTAACCAAACTCTCCTCCTCCTGGCTCCTGCTGGCTGTATTCACTAAAAGAAAGAGAGATCCGCCCCCTCCCCGTATGTAGCAGAGAATGGCAGGAGTCTACACTGAAGTTCAGTTGGTCAGTTTTCATATGCTGTAATGCAGATGTGTGATGTGAAAGGGGGGTGGGGAGGGGTGGCTGCATGGAATGGCTGGGGGGGTCTGTAGTGCTATCTGCTATGGTGGATGTATGGAATAGTTGGGGGGGGGTCTGTAGTGGTATGGTGGCTGCAGGGAATGGCTGGGGGAGGGGATCTGTAGTGCTGTAATGGCTGCATGGAAAGGCTGGGGAGAGAGGGTCTGTAGTGCTATGGTGGCTGCATGGAATGGCTTGGGAGGGGGGGGGGGGTGTAGGGTCCTTTCACACTGGGGCGGTTTGCAGGCGCTATTGTGCTAATAATAGCGCCTGCAAACCAACCCGAAAGTGCCGCTGCTTTCATTCCAGTGTGAAAGCCCCAAGGGCTTTCACACTGGAGCGGTGCACTAGCAGGATGGTAAAAAAAGTCCTGCTAGCAGCATCTTCGGAGCGGTGAAGGAGCAGAGTGTATACTGCTCCTTCACCGCTCCTGCCCATTGAAATCAATGGGACGGCGTGGCTATACCGCCGGCAAAGCGCCTCTGCAGAGGCGCTTTGCGGAGATTTTAACCCTTTCTCGGCTGCTAGCAGGGGGTAAAACCGCCCCGCTAGCGGCTGCATACCGACGGTAAAGCGCCACTAACAATAGCAGCGACTTACCGCCGCTGCCCGCCCCAGTGTGAAAGGGCCCGTAGTACTATGGTGACCGCAATGCTGGAAGAACTTTGTGGCATTATTGCATTGCTACAGTTCCCCCTTCTGCATGCAGACTCCATAGTGTTACAGCCCCATCATTGTAGTCAGTTTGGCAATAGAAGACTGCAGGGAGAGTAGGGAATCTGACTCCAACAATGAGGCTTACTTTAGTGAAAGTAATGATGATTATATTAGGTACTAATGGCAAAGGTGGGACTTATTTAACTCAGACAGCAGCCACTGGGCTTACTTTAGATGCAAAGAGACTGCAATATCCATCAAGCTTCAATGCAAGTATTTAATCTCACAGGTCATGATTTAAGGTGACCTTGTACTAAACAATCTGATTGTACAATCCACTTTAGATCTGCCAAGAACTATATAGTGTAAGGATCTGTTTATTTTATATAAATGCAATGCATTGTTTAGTAGTGTTGTCACATTACATTGTTTTGAGAAGGCTAAAGGAGATTGTACAATGATATTGTGTGTAGTGTATGGCCACCATAAGGCCCTGTTGAGGAAAAGCACATTGAAGGAGTAGGAGAGGGTCTGCTCCTACAGTCTGGCTTTGTGAGTTTGCACTACTTGCAATAAAGCTTCTTGGATATTGAGCCTAGGTTCTTGTGGGTCGATTTGGCATGCGATTTGACATGTTAAATCGCATGCCAAATCGAATCCTATTGCCAGCAATAGCACCATCTGAATCGGTGTGACACTGGCACCGATTCCCAAAAGTAGTTTCTACACTACTTTTGGCAACTTCTGGAGCAATTGGAATAGACATCTGTGCATAAACAGATATCTGTCAAATTGCCCCCGAAGTCAGACTGAGATGCCGGTTTGAAATCAGGTGAGTGCAAGATTTCAAACCCGCCCTCAGTGTGAACCTAGTGTCCAGCAGACTTTCAGCTTAAATGTTTTGGGTCTGGCTTGAAGAAAAGGTGGCAGCCCTGTTCTCCAGAATCCTATCCTACAGCCAGCCCACTGCTCTCCCAGGTACGGTGCTGTAGATCTGGTGCCCAGCTGTAGAGTGATGAGTTGACAGCCACAGTATGCTGCAGGAAGAGGATAAGAAACTGTGCCAATGTATGTGCGGTGTCACTCTCCTCTCTGCTCCCCGGAGGCACACTGCTCAGGTTGTGTGTGAGAGTAGGGAGTGGGTCAGGTGAAGGACATTTCCGCCCCCCCAATCATATCTCCCCCATGGCTCCGATCTCCCTGTGTGTCCCCTAATGCAGCATTGGTGGCTCTCCTCCTCTCCCTCATGCCAGCTGTAGCTGCTGTGGGACACAGGAGGATTAGGTTCAGGATGAAGAGCAGAGGGGCCGGTAAATATGTCATATTTGCCGGCCCCTTCCTTTCCCCAATGAACACATCAAGTGACTGGTACCGATCACACCTGTGTTCATTCATAACTGTTTACTATGCTTCAGTTTGTGAAGCATAACAAAAT
The DNA here is from genome assembly GCF_042186555.1 of Aquarana catesbeiana. Taxonomy (NCBI): domain Eukaryota; kingdom Metazoa; phylum Chordata; class Amphibia; order Anura; family Ranidae; genus Aquarana; species Aquarana catesbeiana. Next base: position 189,751,128 of record NC_133327.1, read on the forward strand.
TCTAAAAACTGTAAAACAAAAAAACAGATAAAGGTTTGTTCACGCTTTGGTCTCTGAAGGGTGATCAACATTTGGATTGCTTTTTAGAGACTATTTGACAGGCAATAAAGAAGTATTGTATCACCTCTTCACCACCTGCTTTAACCACTTCAGCCTCGCACTAGCATGCTGCAGCCGTGTTGCACACAGGTTTGGGGCACTTGCAGAGCAGTGCCATTCACTTGAATGTGTCACATTCAATAGGGGGTGAAGCTGTGAAGCAAAGCATTGTGGATGCAGTATGTTTACACCCCCAAGTGCTGCCTCTGTAGCTAAAGGGGGTAGTGTTAGAGGCACACAGGGGATGCCAGATTGTCCCCTCTCAGCCATCATAATTTAACCACACCCACTTTTAAAACACACCCACCTAGCAGTACGCTCACCACAGGTCAATCTCCCCCCTAAATGTCCCTCATTCTCAGCTTCAAAAGTTGGGAGGTATGCATGCAGCCAGTACCATCACTGGCACATGCGCTCTGAAGGTCCGGCATACCTTGCTAGGACTTCAGAGCTTCGCACTGGAACCAGAGGGCTCCCACGTGCATGCACGGGAGTGATGTCATCGCGGCCAATCACATAGCTGGAGCGTGCGAACCCGGAAGAAAGACCGAAGCCCTCTCAGTGGTGACAGCACAGCGCTGGAGGGCTTTGTTCCAAGGTGAGTAATAATGTGCTAGTATGCAATGCATACTAGCACATTATACCATTGCCTTGCAGGTGTTTTTTTATATAACATCCGCAGTTTACAACCGCTTTAAAGAAGAACCAGCCCCACTGCATGGGTTAACTGCTCGTTTTCACCTAGGAGATTGCAGAGCAGAGATATACTTACCTAATCTGCCAACCACCAGACCAGTCCCTGCCACTCCTGCCCCCCCCCCACAAGCTAGCAGCCTTGTGAATGGACTGTTCCTGATGATGTCATCATGCCCACATATATATATATATATATATATATATATAGTTAGAAGCTGATTGGCTACCATGCACAGCTGTGCCAGATTTTGCACGCTCCAGTTTTAGTAAATCAATCCCAACAAGTGAATAATATCATGGGAGTACTAGAAAATGTCATATTTCACTGCAGGTGTACTTTCCCTTCTATTCCCCCGAACATCAACTGCAGGCTCCTGACAGTCATATATTCTAGTCCTTAAAGCGGGGGTCCACCTATCTATCGTTTTTTTTTTTTTTGAGTTCATTCACAAACTTTTCTTCTTAGCATTACATACTCACATATTGTGTGTAATATGTCTGCCTGTGTCAGATTTCGTCGGAAAGAATAACTTATATTATTCACTGCAGGCGGTTTCCATCTTCATTGTGGGCATTTGAAGCCCACAAGCATTTATTTCCTGGATGTGGTGAATGCTGTGCTCCCAGCATTCACCGCTCGTTCCCGCACATGCTCAGTGGCATCCTGGGAAGCCTGAGACTAGCTCCCAGGAGTCTGGGAGAGGCTAGAAACACGCCTACTCCCACGGGAGGAGAACCAGGAAGTGCAAAGAAGAATAGAAAAATAAAAGGTAATTACGGCGATTTCAATTTTTTTAAATGGCATGTCAGCATCTAGGCAAGGAAGAGAATACATACAGATATTGTTCAAAATTTGGGTGGAACCCCGCTTTAAAATGGAACTTCGCCCAATAGGGGAAGTTCCTCTTGTTTGCACAACCCCCCCCCACCACCACCACCACATTCAATTGCCACATTTGGCACTTTTTGGGAGAGTGGGTACCTGTTTTTTACAGGTACCTGCTCCAACTTTCAGTCAGTTTGCTGTGGAAATCTGAGCATAAGTTCGGCCCCCTCCTTCCTCCCCGCAGCCTACTGGGACATATCACAGATCCCAGAAGACGTCGGGACCATTCAAAAAGTGCAGCGCGGCTTGCGCATGTGCAGTAGGAAACCGGCTGTGAAGCTGCAAGTCTTCACTGCCGATTTCCCTTAGTTAAGATGCCAGCACCTGGACCTGAAGCCTATTGAAGAATCATCCCAGGTGAGGACATCGCTGGATCCCTGGACAGGTAAGTGTCCTTATAGTAAGGTCCTAGGGTAAGTAAGTGTCCTAAAGCTGCGTCATACATTGTATAAGAGAGGATAAAACCAACTTAGACCAGGTTAATATAAGATGACCTCAGATATAAAAAAAAAGGTCTTAATTATTATCAAGAGTATAGTTTTTAAATAAAAATAAAAAAAAGAAATAATTTATTATAGAATCTAAAATCTTAAACTGCATATTGAAACTATGTACAATTGGAATAATGACTACCAAGAAAATAAAAGTTCTGCTACCAGAACTATATAAAGAGTAAATTGAAAGAGGAGAGAGAGAATAGGGGGAAGTAGAGGATTCTAGTTTACAGAGTTGAGTTAAATTAGTGGAGGTCCATGCTATAAAAGATTTAGGGGAAGACCAAGCAGGATAGAAAAGTGGATTTTTAAGAAATGATAAAAATACGGGGAGATTAGTAAATGGACTACAATTAAAATGCATCCCAAATGGCTAGTGTATGTTTAGTTATAGGATTATTCAGTTTTTTACAGTCAGAGGAATTAGACCATACAAGGTTAGTTATTGAAAGTGGGTCGTAATCTGTTGATTCCAGCGCAACCCAAAGTGGAATTTCACGTGATATTTAGGGGTATGGGCTAAGTAAGCTGCATGGTAATAGGTAGTAAAATTAAGAAACCCTAGGCCCCCTTTGGGCTTTGGGAGTTAACAAGTGTGTTTGGGCAGACGAGGTTTCAGGGAGCCACAAACGAAAGTTAATGCCTTACGTTGTAGTATTCTGAGAAAGTACGCTGGAACAGGGATAGGTAAAACTCAAAAAAGATAAAAGAATTTTGGGCAGTATAGCCATCTTTATTACATTAATTTTACCTATCCAAGATAATGGTAGGAAGGACCATTGTGTCAGAAGATTAGATATTTGACGCAAAATTGGAGGATAATTGGCAGTGAAAATGTCAGAAAGATTGGGTGTGACACTATGAGAGTTATCCCTAGGTAAAGAACGCATGAAGTGGACCATGAGAAAGGGAGGAATGTTTGTGCTTGTTGTAAAATATGAGGAGGTAAAGATATATTTAAGGCTATAGATTTTTGAAAGTTAATAATTAGACCAGATACATGGGCAAAGTGATCAAGTTTACTTATAAGATTAGGAGCAGAAATATGAGGGGATGACATAAAGATTAAGATATCATCAGCAAATAGGCAAAGTTTATGTTGGTGACCAGCTAAATCTAGACCTTTAATAGAGGGGTCAGTACGGATAGATTGAGCAAGGGGTTCAATAAGTAGGGCAAATAAGAGTGGGGAAAGTGGATATCCCTGACGCATATCCCTCCAATAGGTTTGATTTATAGCCATCATATTTAACATAAGCTTTGGGATTTTTGTATAATGAGGAGACCCAGCTAAGAAAATGAGGACCAAATCCCCAACGCTGCAGGACAAAATGTAGGTAATGCCACAAAACTGTATCAAATGCTTTTTTTGATATCTAAAGATAAGACACAGATGGGTATTTGTCGTGATTTAGCTGCTTGAATTAGTAAAGTAGTCCTGCGTACATTATCTGCCGCTTGGCGCTGTGGGATAAAGCCGATCTGGTATTTATTTATTAAAGAACCTATTACACTATTTAAGTGGGTCACTAAGACTTTCACTAGTAACTTGTCAAGGTTGAGTAATGATATGGGTCTATAGTTATAACAAGATGTATCATCTGACAGAGGTTTGGGGATCATTGAAATTATAGCCATTAATGTTTTGGGGCAAAAGGATTGATCGTTAAGGAGAGAATTAAATGCGTCTGTTAACATTGGAGCAAGGATATGAGAGAATTTCTTATAGTATAGGTCAGAGAAGCCATCTGGGCCTGGACGTTCATTTGGTTTAAGAGAGTTAATTGCTAATTTAATTTCGATAGCTGTAATGGGGCTTTCAAGACAATTGCGTTGGGCTAAAGGAATAGTAGGAAGTTTGATTTGTGAAAAAAATGATTCTGCTAAAGTTTGATCACAAGATCCTTCCTTTTTATATAAGGATGTAAGAATCGGTTTAAAGGGGCGATTTAGTTTTTAAAGTGCTCGGGCTAAAAGAGTGTCTGGTTTATTCACTTTAAGATAAAATTTATGTTTAGATTTACATAGCATTTTATCTACAGATTCTGATAAAAAAAGGTCAAGGTTTAAACGTGCTTTATCAAGCTGTAATTTAGTCACAGGGGTAGGATTGGATTGAAAGATTATGTGGCATGTATTAAATTCTGCTTCTAATTTTTGTTTTAGTTGTCATTTTTCTCTTTTAGGAAATGAGTCTTGGCGTATACAAACCCCATGGAGAACAGGTTTATTAGCTTCCCATAGGGTCAGTGGGGATATATCAGGGGTCTCATTATTGACCAGGTAATCTTTTATGGCTATTTCTAAATCAGAGGAGTGTGATGGATGAGATAGGATTGAGTCATTAATATGCCATGTAGAATCTTGTGTTTTGGGTATTAGAGAAGTAAAAGTTGAAAGTGCAGCACAGTGGTTAGTCCATGTAAAAGGGATAATAGATGAAGAATGGAGTTCAGGGGTCATGCCTATTGAGATCAAAATGTGATCAATATGGGAAAACGATTTATGGGGATGAAAATAAAAAGTAAACTGGCACCTAGCAAGATTGATTTCACGCCAAGAATCTAGAAGAGTGTTGTTGAAGAAGTTGTTGGAACTTATGAGATTAGAACTAGATGCAATAGGAGTTGGGGATTTATCTAAAAAAGGATAAAGGACTTGATTTAAATCTCCACAGATTAAAAGTGTGCCCGTTTTATGAGTATCAATTACCTGTAATAAATGGGAGAGGAATGAGGATGGAGTTTTGTTAGGAGCACAGTAGGATACCACTGTGATTAGAGAATCAAATAGATATCCCGTGAGTATAAGATAGTGACCTTCTGGGTCTTTGAGCTCTGTCAGAAAGGAAAAGGGTGTAGTACAATGAAACGCTATTAGCACCCCTCGTTGTTTCGTTTGGCAGAGGCTGTGAAAATTTGGGGATAAGCTGAACCAAAATATTTTGGGGTCGCCTTATCTGCGAAATGGGTTTCTTGGAGGAATACAACATGTGCTTTTGAGGAAGCTAAGGAGCGAAAAAATTTAGTTTGCTTTTGTGGGATATTTAGATCTTATACGTTTAACGTAAGGACATTTAAGGGGGTCATCGTTAAATCTTAATGGAAATATTGTAGTATACTGCATTCATAGATTGTGAGTCTACAATTACCCCAGGGGGGGGGGGCAAGAGCCAAGAGGGGAGTAGAGAGGAGAATAAAGAGGAATAAAGAGAGAGTGAGAGTCATATAGTCAAATAATAGTAAGTAAATTGTGCAAATAAGTAAAGTAAAAAGGCGGCGTACTGAGTGCGTGAAAAACGCTAACTCAGAGGCCTAGTATCTATCCAAGGAGGTCCTCCAATAATAGGTCAGAATGGAGGTTTATCCTAAGAAAAGATAGGGGGAGCAGTGAAAATCTCTCGAGACCCCAATGGCCTAGATCAATATACAGAAAAAGAGAAATACTTGGACACCCAAGTTCGGCCTTTGGGAAAAAAAAAAGAAATGAGCAAGGGTAAAAAAAAAAAAAAGGTTAATTAGCTATTAATAACTATATTGTAAGGTGAGTATATATACCTACAGGTAACCCCAGGGAAAAATACATTAAAATAAGAAACTGTATATCTTGCATAGCAGTAACGAAGAAGGAAAATACTGATATTGATAAACAGGATCATTAAATATAAAACAATAGATGTACTTCAATTTAAAAAATAACTAGATTTTTCTCTAAGATAAATATCATAGGATTGCCAGTAACGAAGAAAGAAAATACTGATATTGATAAACAGGATCATTAAATATAAAACAATAGATGTACTTCAATTTAAAAAAATAACTAGATTTTTCTCTAAGATAAATATAAGTGAATAAGGTTATAATCGAGACAATAGGTATCTCATTAGCTTAAGGGGGGGGGGAGGAAAGGGGGTAAATAGATAAAACATAAAATATGTTTATCTGATGTTGTGGGGCTTAAAAGGGGAAGTTCAAAACTTAATAGAACAGTATTATTTTAAATAAGTTTAGTCAGATTATACTGAAGGTGGTAAATTACTTAGTGACCAAAGAAAAGCAAAGCCTTAAGACTGAATAAGCTTTAAAGTGGATGTAAACCCAATGTCATCCTTTCTAAACTACTGCCATAGGGGTTATCTATAAGGATATACATGCCTCCTGCATGTATCTTTACCTGTCAAATGTCTCCCCTCTGTCTGTTATGAGACCTGAAAAACTGCAGATTCTGTGGGTGGGTCTGTTGTCTGGAGCTGGGTGGGTGGAGTCGTGATGTCAGTAGACTCCCCGCCCACCTCTACACTCCCCTTGTCAATATGCATTTTCTCCTGTGTATTTCTAACACTGAACATCTGCTATGATCTCTAACATCCAGTGAAAAGACAGGAAAGTAACCACATGACTTCAGCATGCCAAATCATGCTGAGGTGTGGAACAGCCAATCCTTGCAGAGCTGCTGAAGAAAGGAGTGGGGGTGGGAATTAAAAAACAATGCATGTCTTAGGCTAGTGCACAAGATATGTAAATCACCTGTCACTCACAGCAAGGGGGACCATTGGACAAAGTTTTTCTCTGTTTGTCAAGATTTATCTCATTGAACAATAAAAGAGGATTGCTCAGAGCTGGATTAACTCTTTGTGGCAAGACTGGGCTCAAATGATAGGAAATCTTATACTCTACATTATGACATAAAAAAAAATTCGGGTTTCCATCCACTTTAAGATGAGGAGTGAAATTCATTCAGTCCATTGTGTCTACAGGATCTATATCAGGACAATTGAATCGACTTCTTAGAGAAATTTTGTTGGCCTCTATCTTTTTCAGATTTGGAGGATTCTTGAGGGGAGCTGGATGTTGTCAATGAGGGCTAGTTCTTTTGATAAGATGTAGTTCTTGTAGAGTGTTTTGTAGTTTATCTGAGGATCTACAGGAATGTTTGACACCTTGATAAGGGATCTAGCGTTGCTGTAGATTATGAAGTAAGGGTTTCAGTGCACGTCGTTTAGCCACAGTAATTGGGGAAAGGTCAGCAAAAAGCTGATAAGGATGATCTTGAAACATTAGGGAATCTTTTCCTCTAGCTGCAGACAAGAGTTGTTTTTTGGTGCGATAGAAGTGGAATTTTGCAATAATATCACGAAGGGGACCTTCTGGTTTGCGTGGTGTTAAAGCTCTGTGAATTCTATCTATCTCCAAACGATCGACCGGGATTGACGATAGTAGTTCATGGAAAAGTACGGTCATAGTACAATGAAGGTCAACAATAGTCTCAGGTATTCCTCGTATACGAAGATTTGAGAAAAATAAGGGAAAATCGGGGAAAGGGGAATTTGGGACTTTATATGAAACACAACACTAGGGCAAGCTGAGTCATCAGGTATAAAAAATGTTTTGAATTTATTGATACCACATGAGAATACGAAGATTTGATCAACGTGCTCTATTTTCAAAGTCCTCTAAGCGTGTTTACAGAATAAGGTTTTCTTCCTTAAGACCCCTTTCACACTGCCGATGCCCGGGCGTCAGCAGTAAAGGGGCGCTATTTTTAGCACCGCTTTACTGTCGTTTTAGCAGCGCTATTTGGCCACTAGCTGGACGGTTTTAACCCCCCGCTAGCAGCCAAAAAGGGGTTAAATCCGCCCGCAGAGCGGAGCGGCATTTTGCCGGCGGTATCGCAGCGCTGCCCCATTGATTTCAATGGGGAGTAGCGGTGGAGGATCGGTGAGTTCACCGCCCCTACACTGCTCCAAAGAAGCTGCTGGCAGGACTTTTTCTGATGCCCTGCCAACGCACCGCTCCAGTGTGAAAGCCCTTGGGCTTTCACACTGGAGTGAATGGAGCAGCTGTTTTGGGGCGATTTGCAGGCGCTATTTTTAACGCTATAGCGCCTGCAAAATTCTCCAGTGTGAAAGGGGTCTAAGAGTCTCTAATTCATTACAATGGGACAGTACATTTGTTTCCATGTCATCCACTCTGATTTCTAGGTCAGAAGTGTGCTGGCCTAACTCACAGATTTCTTTTGTGAGACTTTCAGTTATATAGTCTGCGGTCTGCTTTAAGGCTTTCTGTAACATTTTTTCTATTTGTCTCAAAATATTTGTATGTGGGGAATCTGTTTGTTTTTCTTGTGAGGCAGCGCTGTATTCACAGTCAGAGTCATTATAGGCATCCTGAGGTAACTGCAGTTTCTTAGCAGCACGAGATGTGCCTGTGTCTGAGGAAGGAGGCTGTGCCATTTTATAGGGGCCTCTTGACTGTGAATCCTTGGCACTCTTCAGTTTATTTTAACCTCGGGCGGCACCAAAGACCATTTTATTTATCCCAGGGTCACTGAGGAGGCTTATGGTAAGAATATTTTCAGTTTACCATGCCTTGCGGGTGTCTTTATCAGTCGAGGAGTCCCGAGAAATGTGTAGCTTCAGCTGGGCATGTCTGTTGGCGACTCTTGCAGTGTGTCTCTCAAAGCGCTGCAACGCTCAAAATCAATATTCCCATTATATTTAATGTTGATTGAAGTTTGATGCACCAGCTCAAAAAATTACATGAGCTTCTTTGGGACAGAGGGGTCGGTTCACTAATGCCGAGACTTTATGGCAGACTTGGTCCAGAGGACCGGAGTCCATCAGGTAATTTGATCGTGTGTGGGCTCCAGCAGACTTTTTTTCCCCAAAAGTTCGACGGACCTAGAAATTAAACATGTTTCAAATCTTTCCGAAGGACTCTGGTCCAGTCGAAAAGTCAGCACGTCTGTATGCTAGTCCGACGGGCAAAAACCGACACTACGGTAGGGCAGCTATTGGCTACTGGCTATCAACTTCCTTGTTTTAGTCCAGTCGTACGTCATCACGTACGAATCCGTCAAACTTTGGTTGATCATGTGCAGGCAAGTCCGTTCATTCGGAAGGTCCGTCGGAAAGTCCGTCAAAGTCCGCCAGACCTAGTCTGTCGAAAAGTCCGCCCGTGTGTACATGGCATCAGGGCTCGAAGAGTCTAAAATGTAGTGCAGGAAAGCCGCGTTCCTGTGCGCTTTTTCACACTACATTCCAATTGCACTGTCCTTGCAATCTGCAGTGGTTGTCAGTGCAAAATAAATGACACCTCAATGACACCTCAAACACAGGTCGCAAATGCAGTGTGTTAACCCGCACCAAGTACCATGTGATCCGGTTGCAATGCGTTTCAAAAAGTAGTGTATGCACTACTTTTGGTGCAGTGCGATTTCAGCCGATTCAAAATGAAGGGCTGAAATTGCACTGCACAGAACTGCATGTGTGAATGCTGTGCGATTCCTGTGTTGATTCCAATACAATTCCTAGTGGGAATGGGCCCTAACAGTTATTGCATGCAATATTTGTGTCACATGCTATAATTCTAGAGAAATCTCATTAAAGTAATATATAGAATTTGCAAAAAAAAAAAAAAAACTGTAAATATGTGCTGTAAATAATGTATAAAAATTGCAATATAACATTTACCACTTAAAGACCAAGCCTTTTTCTGACATGTGTCGCTTACAAGTTAAAAGCAGTATTTTTTGCTAGAAAATTACTTAGAACCCCCAAACATTATATATATATTTTTTAGCAGAGAGCCTAGAAAATAAAATGGTAGTCATTACAATATTTTATGTCACACTGTATTTGCGCAGCGGTCTTTCAAACACAATTTTTTTGGGGAAAAATACACTTTCATGAATTAAAAAGAAACAAAACTGTAAAGTTAGCCCAATTTTGTTGTATAATGTGAAAGATGACATTATGCAGAGTAAATAGATATCTAACATGTCATTCTTTAAAACTCCGCTCGTAGAGTGGTGACATACTACGGTACTTTAAAAGGCGACGCTTTAAAAAATGTTACAGGTTGCCTTTGTAGAGTTACAGAGGAGGTCTACAATTATTGCTCTCGCTCTAACGATCAAGGCGATACCTCACATGTGTGGTTTGAACACAAATGTGGGCGCAACTTAAGTATGCGTTCACTTCTGCGCACAAGTAGGGAGGGATGGGGCGCTTACATTTTTTTTTCTTATTATTATTTATTTTAATTTACATTTTTTATTTTTACACTGTCCCTTTCATTTTTTGTAAACATCTCTGTGGCAGCAATAGGCACGTGACAGATACTCTTTATGGAGGGATCTGGGTTCTATAAGACCCCAAACCCCTCCTCTGCACTTGAAAGCATTCAAAACACCAAGACCTGCATTTTTAAATACTTTTGATTTTTGAAAACTGGTGCCGTTGGTTCCCAAGTAAACCAGAAGTAATGCCATGATGTCGCTTCCAGGTTACTACATCCGAGACCTGATCAAAACCGATTCCAGCTTTGTTCGGGTCTCCGGCCAGCCGGCGGATGCTTCGGCTGGTGGCTCGGGTCTCTTGGTGGGACGGAAGAGCCCAGGTGAGTGGCAGAAGGCGGCAGGAGGGGAACATCCCCTCCTGCTGCTTGTAATAACAGCAGAGTAGTTGGCATCACCCTGGTACAATCGCTTGAAGCCAAATGACGTACAGATACATGATTCGGCGGCAGTCAATTTTGCTAAAATTGAAAAAATTGTTGTTTATCTCATCGTGTAGGGCTAGGGAGTTGACATTTTTGAAATCTACAAAATAACAGTGAGGGGGAACTCTGCACTGTCCAGTAAGTTAAAAGAAAACAATGTATCAGCATGGAAACATTATGCCCTTAGCTCAGGAATGTAAATAATTTGTAACATTGCCCCAGAGGGAGATCTTCTGTAAATGAAGGCACACTAGAATGATTCATAGTTTCGCAATATTTCTCATTTACATACCTATCTCCCTCTAATTCAAGGTTAGGCACTATGCACGCCAGGAGTCTAGATTTTAGTGCATTTTAGTGCAGTGTCCAACCCCTCTGCCTACTGGCTGTCTAAAGGTCCGTACACACGATCTGACTTTTGGACAACAACGGTCTGACGGACCTGTTTGATCGGACAATCCGACCGTGTGTATGCTCTATGGGACAGTTGTTTTTGATTTTTCAACGGACAAGTGTTCGGTATGCATGCTCTCAAACTTTCCGGCAACAAATGTCCGATGGAGGAGAATCCGATCGTGTGTACATACACTAAAGTCCAAAGTACAAACACGCATGCTCGGAACCAATGCTAAAGATCAGATAACAATAGCAGAAGTTGCCCAAAGGGTGGCAGTAAAGAGCTGCAAAAACCACGTGATTTGGTGAAAGTTGGCTGAAAATGTTCTGCTGTGTGTATGCAGAACTAGTTCACAGCCAACGCCCTTCGGACCAAAATCCATGGAAAAGTCCAATGGAAGTCCGATCCTGTGTATGAGGCTTAAGGTTCCATTCACACCAATGCAGTTTTTCATGCTTTTTGATTTTTGCAGAATTGCAGGACATTTTTTAACATGGATTCCTATGGAACACATTCACATCAATGCATTTTTGTGCCTCTTCATTTTTAAAAAGTGTCAGAGACTTTTTTAAACGCAAAACTGCTTTTTTTTTTTTTTTTTTTGCATTTTTGGTTCAATAGACTTCAATAGAAAAGCTGCAAAATAGCATGTAGAGCACTTTTGCTGTGATTTGCATTTTGCATTTTTTAATCTGCCCAACAACAAATTTTCCAAAAAAAAAGCATAAAAAATTGCAAATCACGCAAAATCGTGGTAGAAAAAAATGCAAAAAGCACTGTAGAAATGTGCAAAAGCAAACTGCATATGTGTGAATGGAGCCTAATGCCGCGTACACGCAATCGGAAATTTGGCCAGCAAAATTCCAGCCAGCAAAAGATTGAGAGCATGTTCTCAATTTTTCAGTTGGAAAAAGTTCCTATCCGAAAATGCGATCGTTTGTAGCAATTCCGACGCGCAAAATTCCTACGCATGCTCGGAAACAATTTGACGCATGCTCGGAAGCATTGAACTCCATTTTCTCGGCTCGTCGTAGGGTTGTACGTCACCGCGTTCTTGGCGGTCAAAAGTTCAGCAGACTTTTGTGTGACCGTGTGTATGCAAGGCAAGCTTGAGCGGAATCCCGTCGGAAAAGCCATCGTATCTTTTTCTGACCAAAATCCCGATCATGTGTACGCTGCATAAGGCCCCATGCACACTGTGCATTTGCCTAGCTCTTCTGAGCACCTTTCTCCTGGCAGGAGAAAAGCAGCATTAAAAACCTGCCCAAGCCAAGTTTTTCAAATATGTTTAGGTCTGTTTAGACGCGTTCAGGCCCATCATGCATTGGGGGACTCAATTACCTCACTGGCCAGAATATTAACATTCAGGACTTAGGGCACAGGGCTGGATCGAGATTGGGCTTAGGTAAGCAATTATGGTGGGGGGGGGGGGGGGGCTGCACCTAAAAGGTTTTTTTACCTTAAAGCGGAGTTCCACCCAAAAGTGGAACTTCCGCTTCAAGCACTCCTCGCCCCCTGACATGCCACATTTGGCATGTCATTTTTTTTGGGTGGGAGGGAGTGTGTACCCTCTTTTTAGTGGGACTTCCTGTCCCACTTCCTCCTTCCGGTTCTTGGCCGCCTAGGCGACTCCTCCTCTTGCCCTAGGCGCCCCCCCGCCAGCGATTTTCTGGGACACAGCACAGGTCCCAGAAGATTGGCTTGCCAATAGCAGAGCGCAACGCGACTCATGCATGCGCAGTGCACGCCCGGCCGTGAAGCCATAATCTGTCACGGCCGGGTGCCCACAGTATCAATGGAGGCGCCGAGGAGAGGAGGGGGAAAGGAGCGAGGCTCTGGGCGGCTGCTTTGCTGGACCATGGGACAGGTAAGTGTCGGTTTATTAAAAGTCAGCAGCTATGCTTTTTGTAGCTGCTGACTTTTAATGAACTAAATAACGGGTGGAACTCCGCTTTAATGAAGAGAATGCAAAATAATAAGAAACCTTTAGTATTTACAGCCACTTTAAACAGGCACTCTCAAACCTGAAAACGTGTGCGCAAATATGCAAAGTATAAAATAAAAAATGCTCCAAAATCGTCTAAAAATGCTCACATTCAAGTGTGACTGGGGGCTAATTGTGCTCATTAAGCACCAATTCCAGAATGCCCTGTTTGAACTCTACCCTCTGAACTCAATGCTGAGTGTCCCCGTTGATGTGTCATTCCCGTCTTTAGCTGTCACTGAATGCAGCATGGTGTACAGAGGCAACTGTTGTTGTTGGCTAATTAATCCACTTGAGCGGCATGGAAAGCTAGAAAATTGAATGCAGATAAGAAGTGAAATGATTAGAAAGCCAGGGAGATCTGCAAATTGTGAACTTCTTTACTGGAATATACAGTATGCACAAAGTTTTGTCCTTCCTGCATAGGAAAATACAGTTCAGGAATTAGGACTGCCAGATTGTGAAATTACAAGGATTTTTGTGGTGTATGATAAGGTCAACATTTTGTGCATGTAAATAGATTAGGTTAGCCTTCCACAACCAGGGTTCCTTTAGAGGTTGCTAGGAGTTCCCTAAGAAATTAGCAAATTTTGTCCTCATACTGTATATGTAACCACTGACACAAGCATCTTTTTGCTATCTCTAAGGAGTGCATTCTCTTCAAGGACCACCAATTTAAGAAACAGTCGTCCAGTTCTGGGAGGTCATCAATAGGCTTCTTCCCAGAACCCCGCCCCCTTCCGACACAGCTGATTACAGATCAAGGTAAAGGGCCAATCACAGTGGCCCTTTACCATGTGATTGGCTGTGTCCAATCACATCTGATCACATGTAAATGGACTTGTTGGTTATCAGCGGACACAGCGTGGGAGGAAAGGAGAGCCATAACAGGCAAGCCTGTCAGCACATCATTTACAATGATGATCAGTGTAGTCCCATCAGTGCCAATCAGTGCAGCCTATCAGTGCCGCCTATCAGTGCCCCCTCATCAGTGGAGTCTCATCAGTGCCCCTCAGTGCAGCCTCATCAGCACACATCAGTGAAGAAGGAATATTACTTATTTGCAAAATTTAATAACAGAAACTAAGAAACTTTTTTTTTCATTTGTTTAGCAAAAAAAAAAAAAAACAGCGATGATTAAATACCACTAAAAGAAAGATCTACAGTATCTGTCTAAAAAAAAGATAAAAATTTCATTTGGGTACAGCGTTGCATGACCAAGCAATTTTTATTCAAAGTGCAACAGCACTAAAAGCTGAAAATTGGCCTAGGCAGGAAGGGGGTTCAAGTGCCTAGTATTAAAGTGGTTAAACTGACCACCAATGAAAGGACCATTTTCCCACTGACCGCCAAGGTAAGAATCATTCTTCCCACTGACCCTCAATGTAAGGGGCATTCTTCCTACTGACCACTAATGTAAGGGGTATCCTTGCCAGTGACCACTAATGAAAGGGACATGGAACGGTAAGAAGGAGGGGTGGAGATGTGACTGTAGTGCTGTGACATGCAACGCTGACAGCCAGAATACCCAAAACGGCATACCCCTGCTTTAATCCCTGAAGAAGGAGTTTTTTTTCGAAACGCGTTGAGATTTGTCCTAATAAATTCAAGCCAAGACAGGATATTGCCAAATTGAGAAAGAAAAGAAAATATCCAGCGGTATTATGGTTTTATACTCCTGATCTGAGGAGATTTCTGCAGATCACAGCCAGCCCAGCAGTCTGCCACGGACCCATTTATGCTGTTTCGGACCCCCTATAATCAAGGGGTCAATTGGATCTGGATATTGCCAAATTGAGAAAGAAAAGAAAATATCCAGCGGTATTATGGTTTTATACTCCTGATCTGAGGAGATTTCTGCAGATCACAGCCAGCCCAGCAGTCTGCCACGGACCCATTTATGCTGTTTCGGACCCCCTATAATCAAGGGGTCAATTGGATCTGGTAAGCGCAATCTCTTTCCATATTTACCGCACGGATTTAAGTTTGTTACCAGTTTCCCCAGAAGAGAGTTATCTGCTACTTTCACCATTTCATATTTAAGGACTTTTGTTATTTCTTAGGATTTATTAGATTATTCAATACTCCATGATTATTAATATTCTTTTGCGCTGCACTTATTTTATCTATTGAATGAAAGGGACAGCTTTTAATAACCACCAATGTAAGGGGCATTCTTTTCACTGACCACCAATGAAAGGGGCATTCTTCCTACTGACCATCAATGTAAGGAGATTTCTTCCCGCTGACCACAAAGGTAAGGGGCATTCTTGCCAGTGGCCACAAATGCAGAGGGCATTCTTGCCAGTGACCACCAATGTAAGGGGCATTCTTGCCAGTGACCACTAATGAAAGGGACATTCTTCCTACTGACCACTAGGGATGAGCCCGATGTTCGAGTCGAACGTAAGTTCGACTCGAACATCGGGTGTTCGCCTGTTCGCCGAACAGCGAACAATATGCAGATTTTTTTTTAAACTTGGCGCAGGATTCCCTTTAATTTCCATATCAAACCCGAAGGGCATGGTATGGATTTTAGGGGGACCCCCACACATTTTTAAAAAAAAATTTGGTTTGGGGTTCCCCTTAATATTCATACCAGACCCAAAGGGCCTGGTAATGGACTGGGGGGGATCCCATGCTCTTTTTTTCAATGAGTTTTATCTATATTGCTGAGACCTGACAATTCATTACAGCCGCAATCAGTTTTAGATGACAATTTTTCCTTTAGAAATGTCATTTTGCTGTGGTACTGTTCTAAACACAGGAAAAATGCACCACTTTACAGGCATACTATAGACACCCCACAGGCACAATATTTAAAGGAATATTTCATTTTTATTGTTTCACTTTAAGCATTAAAAAAATCACTGCTCCCGAAAAAACGGCAGTTTTAAAAAAAAAAAATTGCATTGATACATGGACCCAGGTCCCCAAACACTTTTTATGATAATAACTTGCATATAAGCCTTTAAAATTAGCACTTTTGATTATTCATGTTTATGTCCCATAGACTTTAACGGTGTTCGTGTGTTCTGCCAAATCTGCCAAATTTTTTGCCTGTTTGCATGTTCTGCTGCGAACCGAACAGGAGGCTGTTTGGCTCATCCCTACTGACCACTAATTATTATTACAGTTGTGCTCATAAGTTACCCATACCCTGGCAGAATTTATCATTTCTTGGCGATTTTTCAGAGAATATGAATGATAACACAAAAAAAATTATTTCACTCATGGTTAGTGTTTGGCTGAAGCCATTTATTATCAATCAACTGTGTTTACTCTTTTTAAATCATAATGACAACAGAAACTACTCAAATGACCCTGATCAAAAGTTGACATACCATGGAATGTTTGGCCTTGGTACAGGCACAGAAGGTGGCACACACAGGTTAAAATGGCAATTAAAGGTTAATTTGTAGCTTTTTAAATCACAATTAGTGTCTGTGTATAAATAGTCAATGAGTTTGTTAGCTCTCACATGGATGCACTAAGCAGGCTAGACACTGAGTCATGAGGAGGTAGAAAAGAACAGTCAAAAGACCTGCGTAACAAGGTAATGAAACTTTACAAAGATGGAAAAGGATATAAAAAGATATCCAAAGCCTTGAATATGCCAGTCAGTACTGTTCAATCACTTAATAAGAAGTGGAAAATTTGGGGATCTCTTGATACCAAGCCAAGGTCAGGTAGAGCAAGAAAGATTTCAGCCATAACTGCCACAGGAATTGTTCGGGATACAAAGAAGGACCCACAGGTAACCTCAGGAGAAATACAGGCTGCTTTGGAAAAAGATGGTGTGGTTGTTTTTAAGGAGCACAATACGATAATACTTGAGCAAAAAAGAGCTGCATGGTCAAGTTGCCAGAAAGAAGCCTTTACTGTACAAGTTCCTCAATAAAGCCTGGTTACAATATGCCCAACAACACCTTAACTTGCCCCATTGGCTTTTTTTAGTAAAGGCTTCCTTCTGGCAGCTCAACCATGCAGCTCTTTTTTGTTCAAGTATCGTTGAATTGTGCTCCCTAAAAACAACCACACCGTCTTTTTGGAGAGCAGCCTGTATTTCTCTTGTGGTTACCTGTGGGTTTTTCTTTGTATCCTGAGCAATTCTTCCGCCAGTTGTGGCTGCAATCTTTCTTAGTCTACCTGACCTTGGCTTGGTAACAAAAAAGCCCCTAATTTTCTACTTCTTAATAAGTGATTAAACAGTGCTGACTGGCATATTCAAGGCTTTGGGTATCTTTTTATATGCTTTTCCATCTTTGTAAAGTTTCATTACCTTGTTTACGTAGGTCTTTTGATTGTTCTTTTCTACCTCCTCATGGCTAGGTGTCTAGCCTGCTTAGTGCATCCATGTGAGAGCTAACACACTCATTGACTATTCATACACAGACAATAGGGATGAGCTTCGTGTTCGAGTCAAACCCATGTTCGACTCGAACATCGTCTGTTCGGTCGTTTGCTGAATTGCGAACCATATGGGCCGTTCGCGCCAAATTCGAGTGACGCGTCACAGCCCATAATTCACTGTGGCATCGGAGTGCATTGCTGGCTGATGATTGGCCAAGCATGCACTATGACCCGCATGCTTTACCAATCACAGCGCCGTCTTCTGTACAGAGAGCTGTAATTGGCCAAAGCCAGGGTGGCTTTGGCCAATAATGGCTCAGGGTGTTTAGTACATGCCCCACACTATATAAGGCCACCTGCACGTCGGCCCTGTGTAGTGTATTCCGGCGTTGTGAGACAGAGACAGAGAGACAGTGTCATTTGATTTAAGTTAGATAGATTAGGCAGGACAGTCAGTCAGTTAGCTGCACTTACAGTGTATTGTGTATATATATGCATCCCAGGTGTTGTGTGTATGTATATATATATATATATATATATATATATATACACTTTATTCAGTTTAGCTAGATCCGCTCCTGTTATTATTTTCCTACTGACAGGCAGGCAGGTGTTGTTACAGTATTTATAGCTACCTGAAGAAAATTGCTGGTGTTCTTCTGATCCTATTAGTACCAAAGTCAGGCAGCTACAGTATTTACAGTGCACAGTGTTCAGCTAAAGCTACAAGTTAGTGTAGTGCAACCTCTGCACAGTGTTCAGCTAAAGCTACAAGTTAGTGTAGTGCGACCTCTGCACAGTGTTCAGCTAAAGCTACACGTTAGTGTAGTGCGACCTCTGCACAGTGTTCAGCTAAAGCTACAAGTTAGTGTATTGCGACCTCTGCACAGTGTTCAGCTAAAGCTACAAGTTAGTGTAGTGCAACCTCTGCACAGTGTTCAGCTAAAGCTACCTGTAGAAGATTGGTGGTGTTTTTCTGATCCTATCACTACCGCAGGCAGCTACATTATTTACACGTTAGTGTAGTGCGACCTCGGCACAGTGTTCAGCTAAAGCTACAAGTTAGTGTAGTGCAACCTCTGCACAGTGTTCAGCTAAAGCTACAAGTAAGTGTAGTGCGACCTCTGCACAGTGTTCTGCTAAAGCTACCTGTAGAAGATCGGTGGTGTTTTTCTGATCCTATCACTACCGCAGGCAGCTACATTATTTACACGTTAGTGTAGTGCGACCTCGGCACAGTGTTCAGCTACAGCTACAAGTTAGTGTAGTGCGACCTCTGCACAGAGTTCAGCTAAAGCTACAAGTTAGTGTAATGTGACCTCTGCACAGTGTTCAGCTAAAGCTACCTGTAGAAGATTGGTGGTGTTTTTCTGTTCCTATCACTACCGCAGGCAGCTACATTATTTACATGTTAGTGTAGTGCGACCTTGTCACAGTGTTCAGCTAAAGCTACAAGTTAGTGTAGTGCGACCTCTGCACAGTGTTTAGCTAAAGCTACAAGTTAGTGTAGTGCGACCTCTGCACAGTGTTCAGCTAAAGCTACAAGTTAGTGTAGTGCGACCTCTGCACAGTGTTCAGCTAAAGCTACAAGTTAGTGTAGTGCGACCTCTGCACAGTGTTCAGCTAAAGCTACAATTTAGTGTAGTGCGACCTCTGCACAGTGTTCAGCTAAAGCTACCTGTAGAAGATTGGTGGTGTTTTTCTGATCCTATCACTACCGCAGGCAGCTACATTATTTACACATTAGTGTAGTGCGACCTCGGCACAGTGTTCAGCTAAAGCTACAAGTTAGTGTAGTGCGACCTCTGCACAGTGTTCAGCTAAAGCTACAAGTTAGTGTAGTGCGACCTTTGCACAGTGTCCAGCTAAAGCTACCTGCAGAAGATTGGTGGTGTTCTCATACTAATAATACTACAGGCAGGCAGTTGATTTTTCTAGCTGCAGTATCATGACATGGTGGCTTTGGCCAATAATGGCTCAGGGTGTTTAGTACATGCCCCACACTATATAAGGCCACCTGCACGTCGGCCCTGTGTAGTGTATTCCGGCGTTGTGAGACAGAGACAGAGAGACAGTGTCATTTGATTTAAGTTAGATAGATTAGGCAGGACAGTCAGTCAGTTAGCTGCACTTACAGTGTATTGTGTATATATATTCATCCCAGGTGTTGCGTGTATGTATATATATATATATATATATATATATATATATATATATATATATATATATATATATATATACATATTTATTCAGTTTAGCTAGATCCGCTCCTGTTATTATTTTCCTACTGACAGGCAGGCAGGTGTTGTTACAGTATTTATAGCTACCTGAAGAAAATTGCTGGTGTTCTTCTGATCCTATTAGTACCAAAGTCAGGCAGCTACAGTATTTACAGTGCACAGTGTTCAGCTAAAGCTACAAGTTAGTGTAGTGCAACCTCTGCACAGTGTTCAGCTAAAGCTACAAGTTAGTGTAGTGCGACCTCTGCACAGTGTTCAGCTAAAGCTACACGTTAGTGTAGTGCGACCTCTGCACAGTGTTCAGCTAAAGCTACAAGTTAGTGTATTGCGACCTCTGCACAGTGTTCAGCTAAAGCTACAAGTTAGTGTAGTGCAACCTCTGCACAGTGTTCAGCTAAAGCTACCTGTAGAAGATTGGTGGTGTTTTTCTGATCCTATCACTACCGCAGGCAGCTACATTATTTACACGTTAGTGTAGTGCGACCTCGGCACAGTGTTCAGCTAAAGCTACAAGTTAGTGTAGTGCAACCTTTGCACAGTGTTCAGCTAAAGCTACAAGTAAGTGTAGTGCGACCTCTGCACAGTGTTCTGCTAAAGCTACCTGTAGAAGATCGGTGGTGTTTTTCTGATCCTATCACTACCGCAGGCAGCTACATTATTTACACGTTAGTGTAGTGCGACCTCGGCACAGTGTTCAGCTACAGCTACAAGTTAGTGTAGTGCGACCTCTGCACAGAGTTCAGCTAAAGCTACAAGTTAGTGTAATGTGACCTCTGCACAGTGTTCAGCTAAAGCTACCTGTAGAAGATTGGTGGTGTTTTTCTGTTCCTATCACTACCGCAGGCAGCTACATTATTTACATGTTAGTGTAGTGCGACCTTGTCACAGTGTTCAGCTAAAGCTACAAGTTAGTGTAGTGCGACCTCTGCACAGTGTTTAGCTAAAGCTAAAAGTTAGTGTAGTGCGACCTCTGCACAGTGTTCAGCTAAAGCTACAAGTTAGTGTAGTGCGACCTCTGCACAGTGTTCAGCTAAAGCTACAAGTTAGTGTAGTGCGACCTCTGCACAGTGTTCAGCTAAAGCTACAAGTTAGTGTAGTGCGACCTCTGCACAGTGTTCAGCTAAAGCTACAATTTAGTGTAGTGCGACCTCTGCACAGTGTTCAGCTAAAGCTACCTGTAGAAGATTGGTGGTGTTTTTCTGATCCTATCACTACCGCAGGCAGCTACATTATTTACACATTAGTGTAGTGCGACCTCGGCACAGTGTTCAGCTAAAGCTACAAGTTAGTGTAGTGCGACCTCTGCACAGTGTTCAGCTAAAGCTACAAGTTAGTGTAGTGCGACCTTTGCACAGTGTCCAGCTAAAGCTACCTGCAGAAGATTGGTGGTGTTCTCATACTAATAATACTACAGGCAGGCAGTTGATTTTTCTAGCTGCAGTATCATGACATATATCTATCTATCTATCTATCTATCTATCTATCTATCTATCTATCTATCTATCTATCTATCTATCTATCTATCTATCTATCTATCTATCTATCTAGATCGATATCCCAGCTTAGTGCAGCTACATCTCACTGCAGGCCATTAGTATGTCTGGAAGGCCAACAAGGAGAGGCAGACAGTCACAAGCCAATGAAAGAGGGCAAGCAGGCTCTGTGTCTAGAGGCAACAGTGTTGGTCGTGGACACGGTGCATCCTCATCAGCACGTGGCCGTGGGACACGCTTGGCCTTTCTTTCGGCATCTGGCCGTGTTGAGCTGCAACATGCGGAAGACTTGGTCGAGTGGATGACCAAGCCTTCCTCATCCTCCTCATCCTCTCTCACCCATGCTCAGGGTACTTTGTCTGGCAAAGCAGCTGCCAACCCGGCCTCTTCCCTCGGCTCAATGGGATCAGTCACTCCTTCCCTAGCCCCACCATGTCCTCCTGAGGAGTCCCCTGAACTGTTTGACCACATTGTTGGGTACATGCTCCAGGAGGATGCCCAGTGTTTTGAAGGTTCCGATGATGGTACCCAGCTAGAGGAAGGCAGTAACGTGAGCCCAGACAGAGAGGGTGCCCAAGAAGGACAGCAATCTGGCAGTCATGTTGCCCCTGCTGCAGCATACTGCCAGGTTTGCTCCACTGATGAGGAGGGAGGGGATGATGAGGTCACTGACTCCACGTGGGTGCCTGATAGGAGAGAGGAGGAGGAGGCACATCACCAACGGGGCAGGATGCCCTCCAGGGGCCAGCTTAAGGACAAATGACCCATGTGCCCTGTTTGGCTCACGTCTTTAACTTGGTGGTGCAGCAGTTCTTGGGCAGGTACCCGGGCTTACAGGATGTCCTGAGGCAGGCCAGGAAAGTCTGTGTGCATTTCCGCCGGTCATATAATGCCAGTGTTTGGCTGGCTGACCTCCAAAAGGAATTTAACCTGCCCAAGAACCACCTAATCTGTGACATGCCCACCAGGTGGAACTCAACCTTGGCCATGCTGCAGTGGCTGCACACGCAGCAGAGGGACATCAATGAGTACCTGTGCAACTATGGCACCAGGACAATGTCAGGGGAGCTTGTTTTTTTTCCCTACGCTGGTGGGCCATGATCAGGGATGCACGCACTGTCCTGTCACCATTTGAGGAGGCCACAAGGATGGTGAGCAGTGACAGTGCATGCATCAGTGACACTGTCCCCCTTGTCCACCTGTTGGAGCACACGCTACATGGAATAATGGACAGGGCACTTGAGGCAGAAAAGAGGCAGGAAGAGGAGGACTTCCTTAGCTCTCAAGGCTCCCTTTATCCAGACAGTGTTCCTGCGTTCCCGCTGATCACACAGGAAGAGGACGAGGAGGAGGAAGAGGAGGAAAGTGTCAGCATGGAGGTGGAGCCTGGCACTCAGCATCAGCAGCAGTCTTTAAGGGATCATTTACAGTCCCAAGAAACCCATGGACTTGTACGTGGCTGGGAGGAGGTGGCTGTGGATCATGTCGTCCTTAGTGACCCAGAGGACTCCGGACCGAATGCCTCAGCAAACCTACGCTGCATGGCCTCCCTGATCTTGCAAAGCCTGCAGAAGGATCCTCGTATTCATGGTATCAAGGAAAGGGATCAATACTGGCTGGCAACCCTCCTTGATCCACATTACAAGGGTAAGGTTGCGGACCTTATCTTGCCATCGCAGAGAGAGCAGAGGATGAAACATCTTCGGGAGGCCTTGCAGAAAGGTCTGTGCAACGCGTTCCCAGAGACTGGGAGGTTACAAACTCCTGTTCCTGGACAACATGTTGCTGAGGCTTCGGTCAGTCAAAGAAGGAGTGGTGGAGAAGGTGGCTGTCTGACCGATGCGTTCAGACAATTTTTTAGTCCGCAGCCCCACGGTATGATCGGTTCCAGCAACCATCACCAGCGTCTGTTTTACATAGTGCAGGAATACCTAGGGGCAAGATCTGACTTGGACACCTTTTCCACCGAAAATCCTCTGGGTTACTGGGTCTTGAGGATGGATCACTGGCCAGAGCTTGCACAGTATGCAATTGAGCTACTGGCCTGTCCTGCATCCAGGGTTCTTTCGGAACACACATTCAGTGCTGCTGGAGTTTTTGTAACCGATCACAGGGTGCGCCTGTCCACCGACTCGGTGGATCGACTGACCTTCATAAAAATGAATCAGTCTTGGATCACCACCAGCTACCAAGCACCTGATGCTGATGTAACCAAATAATTTTTTCTGAAATGTCAGATCCCTTCAAGACTGCCTATGCTGATGCTGAGTGACGAGTGACTATCCTGTTATGCTGGGTGACTATCCTCTTCCTCCTCAATGGTCATGCTGATAGCTTGTAAGAATATTTTTGGTTCTGGGCGCCACCACCAGTGCCAAAGGCCCAATTTTTCAGCCCCTGTATAGCAGGGGCGTGTAATTACAATTTTTGATGCAATATTTTACAGGAGGGCTCATTCCTGCGCTCCAACTAGAGTATCTGTGAGGGGTTGCAGTGTTGTGGCACCAGTGCCTAAGGCCCAATTTTTCTGCCCCTGTTCAACAGGGAGATGTAATTACAATTCTTGATCTAATATCTCACAGCAGGGCCCGTTTCTGTGCCCATCAAGAGTAACTGTGAGGACTTACAGTGTTGTGGCAACACCACCACCACCAAAGGCCCAATTTTTCTGCCCCTGTTCAACAGGTGCATGTAATTACAATTCTTGATCTAATATTTCACAGCAGGGCCCGTTCCAGCTCCCACCAAGAGTAACTGTGAGGACTTACAGTGTTGTGGCAACACCACCACCACCACCACCAAAGGCCCAATTTTTCTGCCCCTGTTCAACAGGTGCATGTTATTACAATTCTTGATCTAATATTTCACAGCAGGGCCCATTCCAGCTCCCACCAAGAGTAACTGTGAGGACTTACAGTGTTGTGGCAACACCACCACCACCAAAGGCCCAATTTTTATGCCCCTGTTCAACAGGTGCATGTAATTACAATTCTTGATCTAATATTTCACAGCAGGGCCAGTTTCTGCACCCACCAAGAGTAACTGTGAGGACTTACCGTTTTGTGGCACCAGCACCACCACCACCAAAGGCCCAATTTTTCTGACCCCGTTCAACAAGGGCATGTAATTACAATTCTTGATCTAATATTTCACAGCAGAGCCCGTTTCTGCGCCCGCCAAAAGTAACTGTGAGGGCTTACAGTGTTGTGGCAACACCAACACCTAAGGCCCCAATTTCTGCAGAGTATATAGGGCAGGCCCCTACTTTCAAACATCCAACTTACAAACGGAAGGAGACAACAGGAAGTGAGATAAAATCTACCCCTAGGAAGGGAAATTCTCTCCTGTAAGAGTTAATATGGGAGAAACGTGTCTCCTTTCCACTGATGCTTTATTACCAATCCTTGTTTCACTAAAAACCCCAAATTGTCAAAAAACATTTGTCATTGGGACAGAAAATGAGGTAAAATCTTCTGAAGAGGTGCACAGACAGCAAAACAAATGTCACAGGGGTGATAACCCTTACCTATGTTTTCCAAATAGCTTAAAAATAGATTTTTTGGCTGGAGCTACACTTTAAAAATGTACCAGTTCAAAATTACAAACAGATTCTACTTAACAACAAACCTACAGTCCCTGTCTTGTTTGCACCACCTGTATACTGCTGTTCAGAGGGCCTGGGGCCCCACGCCTTTCCTTTTTTTAATCTGGGTGCGGGGTTCCCCTTAATATCCATACAAGACCAAAGGGGCCTGGTAATGGACGGGGGGGGTTACCCATGCCCTTTGTCTCACTGATTTTCATCCATATTACCGGGACCGGACATTACATTAAAGCTGTAAGCAGTTTTAAATGACTTCTATTCCTTTAAAATGTCATTTTGTGCAGGGACTGTTCTAAGCACGGGGAACATGCGCCACTTTACAGGCATACTATAGACACCCCCCAGGTATGATATTTAAAAGAATATTTCACTTTTTTTTTTCACTTTAAGCATCATTAAAATCACTGCTCCCGAAAAAACATCCATTTTTAAAACTTTTTTTGCATTGATACATATTCCCTGGGGCAGGACCCGGGTCCCCAAACCCTTTTTAGGACAATACCATGCAAATTAGCCTTAAAAATAAGCACTTTTGATTTTGAACGTTCGAGATAGACTTCAATGGGGTTCTAACGTTTGTGCGAATTTTCGGTCCGTTCGCGGGTTCTGGTGCGAACCGAACTGGGGGGTGTTCGGCTCATCCCTAACAGACACTAATTGTGATTTAAAAAGCCACAAATGTGGGAAATTAACCTTAATTGCCATTTTAACCTGTGTGTGCCACCTTCTGTGTCTGTGCCAAGGCCAAACATTCCAGGGTATGTCAACTTTTAATCAGGGTCATTTGGGTAGTTTCTGTTGTCATTATGATTTAAAAAGAGTAAAAAACGTTGATTGATAATAAATGGCTTCATCCAAACACTAACCATAAGTGAAATAATTGTTTTTGTGTTATCATTCATAGTCTCTGAAAAATGGCCAAGAAATTATAAATTCTCCCAGGGTATGTAAACTTATGAGCACAACTGTATTATTATTATTATTATTATACAGGATTTATATCACGCCAACAGTTTGTGCAGCTCTTTACAATGTTAGAGCAAACAGTGCAGTTACAATACAGTTCAATAGAGGAGGAATCAGAGGGCTAATGAAAGGGGCATTCTTCCCACTGACCACAAATGTAAGGGGCATTCTTCACACTGACTACAAATCTAAGGGGCATGCTTTGCAGTGACCACCAATATAAGGGGCATTCTTCCCACACTGACTACAAATGTAAAGGGCAATATTATTATTATACAGGATTTACATAGAGCCAACAGTTTGTGCAGTGCTTTACAGAGTTAGGGCAAAAAGTGCAGTTACAATACAATTCAATACAGGAGGAATCGGAGGGCTAATGTAAGGGGCATTCTTCCCGCAGACCACAAATGTAAAGGGCATTCTTGCCAGTGAAAGGGCAAACAGTGCAGTTACAATACAATTCAATACAGGAGGAATCAGAGGGCTAATGAAAGGGGCATTCTTCCCACAGACCACAAATGTAAAGGACATTCTTACCAGTGACTACCAATGTAAGGGGCATTCTTGCGAGTGACCACTAATGAAAGGGACATTCTTCCTACTGGCCACCAATGTAAAGAGCATTCTTCCCACTGACCATAAATGTAAGGAACATTCTTGCCATTGACCACCAATATAAGAGACATTCTTCCCACTGACCATAAAGGTAAGGGGCATTCTTCCCACTGACCACAAATGCAAGGGGCATTCCTGCTGGTGACCACCAATGTAAGGGGCATTCTTGCCATTGACCACTAATGTAAGAAACATTTTTCCCACAGACCACCAATGTAAGGCACATCCTTAGACTTACCACTAGGCTAATGAACTGTGAGATGTAGATATAGAATTTGTCAGAAGAAGTTCCCTAGAACCTGAAAATTATTTTAAAGAGGTTCCTACGTGTTGAGGTTGAGAAAAGCTCTGGAGTAAGATGTAAAAGATTGTACCATGGAGCTTTTAGGAAAACAATACTGTAATGCCCCGTACACACGGTCGGATTTTCCGACGGAAAATGTGTGATAGGACCTTGTTGTCGGAAATTCCGACCGTGTGTAGGCTCCATCACACATTTTCCATCGGATTTTCCAACACACAAAGTTTGAGAGCTTGCTATGAAATTTTCCGACAACAAAATCCGTTGTTGGAAATTCCGATCGTGTGTACACAGATCCGACGGACAAAGTGCCACGCATGCTCAGAATAAATAAAGAGATGAAAGCTATTGGCCACTGCCCCGTTTATAGTCCCGACGTACGTGTTTTACGTCACCGTGTTCAGAACGATCGGATTTTCCGACAACTTTGTGTGACCGTTAGGGATGAGCTTCGTGTTCGAGTCGAACCCATGTTCGACTCGAACATCGGCTGTTCGATCGTTCATCGAATTGCGAACGATACGGGCTGTTCGCGCCAAATTCGTGTGGCGCGTCACGGCCCATAATTCACTGCGGCATCGCAGTGCATTGCTGGCTGATGATTGGCCAAGCATGCACTATGACCCGCATGCTTGGCCAATCACAGCGCCGCCTGAACAGAGAGCCGTAATTGGCCAAAGCCAAGGAGGCTTTGGCCAATTATGGCTCAGAGGATTTAGTACACGCCCCACACTATATAAGGCCGCCTGCACGGCGGCCCTGTGTAGTGTGTGTTCCGGCGTTCATTGAGAGAGAGAGAGAGACAGACAGTGACATTTGATTTGAGTTAGATAGATTAGGCAGAACAGTCAGTCAGTTAGCTGCACTTACAGTGTATTGTGTATATATATGCATCCCAGGTGTTGCATATATATATATATATATATATATATATATATATACACTGTATTCAGTTTAGCTAGATCCGTTCTTGTTATCTTCCTACTGACAGGCAGGCTTGTCTTGTAACAGTATTTACAGCTACCTGAAGAAAATTACTGGTGTTCCTTTGATCCTATTAGTACCACAGTCAGGCAGCTAGACTATTTACAGTTAGTGCAGTGCGTCCTGCTCACAGTGTTCAGCTAGATCCGTTCCTGTTATCTTCTTACTGACAGGCAGGCTTTGTCTTGTTACAGTATATACAGCTACCTGAAGAAAATTACTGGTGTTCTTTTGATCCTATTAGTACCACAGTCAGGCAGCTAGACTATTTACAGTTAGTGCAGTGCGTCCTGCTCACAGTGTTCAGCTAAACCTACAAGTTAGTGGGGTGCCTCCTGCTCACAGTGTTCAGCTAAACCTACAAGTTAGTGTGGTGCGTCCACCTCACAGTGTTCAGCTAAACCTACAAGTTAGTGCAGTGCGTCCTGCTCAGTGTTCAGCTAGATCCGTTCCTGTTATCTTCCTACTGACAGGCAGGCTTGTCTTGTTACAGTATATACAGCTACCTGAAGAAAATTACTGGTGTTCTTTTGATCCTATTAGTACCACAGTCAGGCAGCTAGACTATTTACAGTTAGTGCAGTGCGTCCTGCTCACAGTGTTCAGCTAAACCTACAGAAGTTAGTGGGGTGTGTCCTGCTCAGTGTTCAGCTAAACCTTCAAGTTAGTGCGGTGCGTCCTGCTCACAGTGTTCAGCTAGATCTGTTCCTGTTATCTTCTTACTGACAGGCAGGCTTGTCTTGTTACAGTATATACAGCTACCTGAAGAAAATTACTGGTGTTCTTTTGATCCTATTAGTACCACAGTCAGGCAGCTAGACTATTTACAGTTAGTGCAGTGCGTCCTGCTCACAGTGTTCAGCTAAACCTACAAAAGTTAGTGGGGTGCGTCCTGCTCAGTGTTCAGCTAAACCTTCAAGTTAGTGCGGTGCGTCCTGCTCACAGTGTTCAGCTAAACCTACAAGTTAGTGGGGTGCGTCCTGCTCACGGTGTTCAGCTAAACCTACAAGTTAGTGTGGTGCGTCCACCTCACAGTGTTCAGCTAAACCTACAAGTTAGTGCAGTGCGTCCTGCTCACAGTGTTCAGCTAGATCCGTTCCTGTTATCTTCTTACTGACAGGCAGGCTTGTCTTGTTACAGTATATACAGCTACCTGAAGAAAATTAATGGTGTTCTTTTGATCCTATTAGTACCACAGTCAGGCAGCTAGACTATTTACAGTTAGTGCAGTGCGTCCTGCTCACAGTGTTCAGCTAAACCTACAAGTTAGTGGGGTGCGTCCTGCTCACAGTGTTCAGCTAAACCTACAAGTTAGTGGGGTGCGTCCTGCTCACAGTGTTCAGCTAAACCTACAAGTTAGTGTGGTGCGTCCACCTCACAGTGTTCAGCTAAACCTACAAGTTAGTGTGGTGCGTCCACCTCACAGTGTTCAGCTAAACATACAAGTTAGAGGGGTGCGTCCTGCTCACAGTGTTCAGCTAAACCTACAAGTTAGTGGGGTGCGTCCACCTCACAGTGTTCAGCTAAAGCTACCTGTAGAAGGTTGGTGGTGTTCTCATACTACAGGCAGGAAGTTGATTTTGCTAGCTGCAGTATCAGTACATATATATATATATATATATATATATATATATATATATATCCCAGCTTAGTGCAGCTACAGGCCATTAGTATGTCTGGAAGGCCAAGAAGGAGAGGCAGACAGTCACAAGCCAATAAGAGAGGGCAAGCAGGCTCTGTGTCTAGTGCTGGTCATGGAGACGGTGCATCCTCATCAGCATGTGGCCGTGGGACACGCTTGGGCTTTTTTTCGGCAGCTGGCTGTGTTGAGCCACAACATGCAGAAGACTTGGTCGAGTGGATGACCAAGCCGTCCTCATCCTCTCTCACCCATGCCCAGGGTACTTTGTCTGGCAAAGCAGCGGCCTCTTCCTTCGGCTCAATGTCATCAGTGACTCCTTCCCTAGCCCCACCATGTCCTCCTGAGGAGTCCCTCGAACTGTTTGACCACAGTGTTGGGCACATGCTCCAGGAGAATGCCCAGCGTTTGGAAGGCTCTGATGATGATACTGAGCTCTATGAAGGCAGTAACATGAGCGCAGACAGAGGGGGTGCCCAAGAAGGACAGCAATCTGGCAGTCATGCTCCCCCTGCTGCAGCATACTGCCAGGTTTGCTCCAGTGATGAGGAGGGAGGGGATGATGAGGTCACTGACTCAACGTGGGTGCCTGATAGGAAAGAGGAGGAGGAGGAGGAGGCGGCACATCAC
The DNA here is from genome assembly GCF_042186555.1 of Aquarana catesbeiana. Classification (NCBI taxonomy): domain Eukaryota; kingdom Metazoa; phylum Chordata; class Amphibia; order Anura; family Ranidae; genus Aquarana; species Aquarana catesbeiana. The sequence goes on from NC_133327.1 coordinate 189,781,010, forward strand.
CAACGAGGCAGGATGCCCTCCGGGGGCCAGCCTAAGGGCAGCACATTGACTGCATCACACCCCAAAGCTCCACATGTGCAGGGCGCTGCAGGGCGCTGCAGTCTCTGCGCGTTATTCAAAAAGTTCTTTGGTGTGGGCCTTTTTTGAGACGAGTGCATCAAATCGGACCGCTGCTATTTGCAACATATGTCTCAAGCGTATCTCGCGTGGCCAAAACATCTCCCGCTTGGGTACCACATGCTTGACCAGACATATGTTGACCTGCCATGCAGTTCATTGGCAAGCGTATCTAAAAGACCCACACCAAAGAACAAAGAGGACCTCTCCTTGTTCCTCATCAGCTGAGATCTCCAACCCCACTATACCTTCAGTCCTCTCTGAGACCTGCACTGAGAGGAATGAAGGTGTAGAATTAGGTGTGTCACAGCCAAGTACTTGTGGGCAATCTGCTTTTGGTACACTGACGTCAGATTGTACCAGGCAAATTTCCCTGCCCCAGCTGCTGCACCGCCGAAAGAAGTTTGCTCCTAGCCATCCACATGAGCAGCGGTTGAATGCTAGCTTGGCAAAATTGCTAGCACTTCAACTGCTGCCTTTTCAGTTGGTAGACTCTGCCCCCTTCCGTGAGTTTGTGGAATGTGCGGTTCCTCAGTGGCAGGTACCTAAACGTCACTTTTTCTCACGGAAAGCGATTCCGGCTCTCTACCGGCATGTGGAAGGCAATGTCCATGCCTCGCTGGACAGGGCGGTCAGCGGTAAGGTGCATATTACCGCTGACTCATGGTCCAGCAGGCATGGACAGGGACGTTACTTAAGTTTCACGGCGCATTGGGTGACTCTGCTGGCAGCTGGGAAGGATGCAGGACAAGGTGCAGTAGTGTTGGAGGTTGTTCCGCCACCACGCCTCCAAAATGCTAATGATTGTGACACACCTCTCTCCTCCACCCCCTCCTCTTCTTCTTCCTCCATGGCCTCTTCCTGTGCTTTGTCCTCGGAACCAGCGGTGCTCCGTAGCCATTCAAGGGGCTACGCAAGTACGCAGGCCAAAAGATGCCATGCGGTGCTTGAGCTGGTGTGCTTGGGGGACAGGAGCCACACTGGGGCAGAGGTTCTGTCAGCTCTGCAGGGGCAGGTTCAGAGGTGGTTGACGCCACGCCAACTTAAGGCAGGAATGGTGGTTTGTGACAATGGCACCAACCTCCTCTCTGCCCTCCGACAGGGACAAATGACCCATGTGCCCTGTTTGGCTCACGTCCTTAACTTGGTGGTGCAGCGGTTCTTGGGCAGGTACCCGGGCTTACAGGATGTCCTGAGGCAGGCCAGGAAAGTCTGTGTGCATTTCCGCCGGTCATATAATGCCAGTGCTCGGCTGACGGACCTCCAAAAGGAGTTTAACCTGCCCAAGAACCGCCTAATCTGTGACATGCCCACCAAGTGGAACTCAACGTTGGCCATGCTGCAGCGGCTGCACACGCAGCAGAGGGCCATCAATGAGTACCTGTGCGACTATGGCACCAGGACAGGGTCAGGGGAGCTTGGTTTTTTTTCCCCACGCCAGTGGGCCATGATCAGGGATGCATGCACTGTCCTGTCACTATTTGAGGAGGCCACGAGGATGGTGAGCAGTGACAGTGCATGCATCAGTGACACTGTCCCCCTTGTCCACCTGTTGGAGCACATGCTGCGTGGAATAATGGATAGGGCACTTGAGGCAGAACAGAGGCAGGAAGAGGAGGACTTCCTTAGCTCTCAAGGCCCCCTTTATCCAGACAGTGTTTCTGCATGCCCGCCGATCACACAGGAAGAGGAGGAGGAGGAGGAGGAAGATTTTGTCAGTATGGAGGTGGAGCCTGGCACTCAGCATCAGCAGCAGTCTTTAAGGGATCAGTCCCAAGAAACACATGGACTTGTACGTGGCTGGGAGGAGGTGGCTGCAGACCATGTCGTCCTTAGTGACCCAGAGGACTCCGGACCGAATGCCTCAGCAAACCTACGCTGCATGGCCTCCCTGATCCTGCAAAGCCTGCGTAAGGATCCTCGTATTCGTGGTATCAAGGAGAAGGACCAATACTGGCTGGCAACCCTCCTTGATCCACGTTACAAGGGTAAGGTTGCGGACCTTATCTTGCCATCGCAGAGGGAGCAGAGGATGAAACATCTTCGGGAGGCCTTGCAGAAAGGTCTGTGCAACGCGTTCCCAGAGACTGGGAGGTTACAAACTCCTGTTTCTGGACAACGTGTTGCTGAGGCTTCGGTCAGTCAAAGAAGGAGCGGTGGAGAAGGTGGCCGTCTGACCGATGCGTTCAGACAATTTTTTGGTCCGCAGCCCCAAGGTATGATCGGTTCCAGCAACCATCGCCAGCGTCTGTTTTACATGGTGCAGGAATACCTAGGGGCAAGATCAGACTTGGACACCTTTCCCACCGAAAATCCTCTGGGTTACTGGGTCTTGAGGATGGATCACTGGCCAGAGCTTGCACAGTATGCAATTGAGCTACTGGCCTGTCCTGCATCCAGCGTTTTTTCGGAACGCACATTCAGTGCTGCTGGAGGCTTTGTAACCGATCACAGGGTGCGTCTGTCCACCGACTCGGTCGATCGACTGACCTTCATAAAAATGAATCAGTCTTGGATCACCACCAGCTACCAAGCACCTGATGCTGATGTAACCGAAACATTTTTTTTTAAATCTCAGATCCCTTCAAAGACTGCCTATGCTGATGCTGAGTGACTATCCCTGAGTAATTATCCTCTTCCTCGTCAATCATCACGCTGATAGCTTGAAAGAACATTTTTGGTTCTGGGCGCCACCACCAATGCCTAAGGGCACAATTTTTCAGCCCCTGTTTAACAGGGGCGTGTGATTACAATTTTTGATGCAATACTTTGCAGCAGGGCTCGTTCCTGCGTTCCAATTAGAGTGTCTGTGAAGGGTTGCAGTGTTGTGGCACCAGCACCAGTGCCTAAGGCCCAATTTTTCTGCCCCTGTTTAACAGGGGCGTGTAATTACAATTTTTGATGCAATACTTTGCAGCAGGGCTCGTTCCTGCGTTCCAACTAGAGTGTCTGTGAGGGGTTGCAGTGTTGTAGCACCAGCACCAGTGCCTAAGGCCCAATTTTTCTGCCCCTGTTTAACAGGGGCGTGTAATTACAATTTTTGATGCAATACTTTGCAGCAGGGCTTGTTCCTGCGTTCCAACTAGAGTGTCTGTGAGGGGTTGCAGTGTTGTAGCACCAGCACCAGTGCCTAAGGCCCAATTTTTCTGCCCCTGTTTAACAGGGGCGTGTAATTACAATTTTTGATGCAATACTTTGCAGCAGGGCTCGTTCCTGTGTTCCAACTAGAGTGTCTGTGAGGGGTTGCAGTGTTGTAGCACCAGCACCAGTGCCTAAGGCCCAATTTTTCTGCCCCTGTTTAACAGGGGCGTGTAATTACAATTTTTGATGCAATACTTTGCAGCAGGGCTCGTTCCTGCGTTCCAACTAGAGTGTCTGTGAGGGGTTGCAGTGTTGTGGCACCAGCACCACCACCACCAAAGGCCCAATTTTTCTGCCCCTGTTCAACAGGGGCATGTAATTACAATTCTTGATCTAATATTTCACAGCAGGGCCCATTTCTGCACCCACCAAGAGCGAGTGAGGACTTACAGTGTTGTGGCACCAGCACCACCACCAAAGGCCCAGTTTTTCTGCCCCTGTTCAACAGGGGCATGTAATTACAATTCTTGATCTAATATTTCACAGCAGGGCCCTGTGAGGGCTTACGTTGTTGTGGCCACAACAACACCTAAGGGCCAAATTTATGCTGAGTATATAGGGCAGGCCCCTACTTTCAAACATCTAACTTACAAACGACTCCTACTTGCAAACGGAAGGAGACAACAGGAAGTGAGATGAAATCTACCCCTAGGAAGGGAAATTCTCTCCTGTAAGAGTTAATATGGGAAAAACATTTCTCCTTTCCACTGATGCTTTCCAATCCTTGTTCCACAAAAAAACCCAAATTTTCAAAAAACATTTGTCATTGGGACAAAAAGTGAGGTGAAATCTTCTAAAGAGGAGGAAAGACAGCAAAACAAATTTCACAGGGGTGATAACCCTTCCCTATGTTTTCCAAAAAGCTTAAAAAAGATTTTTTGGCTGGAGCTAAACACGTTAAAAATGTACCCGTTCAAAATGACAAACAGATTCTACTTAACAACAAACCTACAGTCCCTGTCTTGTTTGCACCGCCTGTATACTGCTGTTCAGAGTATATAGAGCCTTGTGGCCCCACACCTTTCCTTATTTTAATTTGGGTGCGGGGTTCCCCTTAATATCCATACAAGACCCAAAGGGCCTGGTAATGGACTGGGGGGTACCCATGCCGTTTGTCTCACTGATTTTCATCCATATTGCCAGGACCCGACATTACATTAAACCCGCAAGCAGTTTTAAATGAGATTTTTTCCTTTAAAAATGACATTTGGTACAGGGACTGTTCTAAACACGGGAAACATGCGCCACTTTACAGGAATACTATAGACACCCCCCAGGTACGATATTTAAAGGAATATTTCACTTTTTTTTTTTTTACTTTAACCATCATTAAAATCACTGCTCCCGAAAAAACGGCCGTTTTTAAAAGTTTTTTTTGCATTGATACATGTCCCCTGGGGTAGAACCCGGGTCCCCAAATCCTTTTTAGGACAATACCATGCAAATTAGCCTTTAAAATGAGCACTTTTGATTTTGAACGTTCGAGTCCCATAGACGTCAATGGGGTTCTAACGTTCATGCGAATTTTCGGTCCGTTCGCAGGTTCTGGTGCGAACCGAACCGGGGGGTGTTCGGCTCATCCCTAGTGACCGTGTGTATGCAAGACAAGTTTGAGCCAACATCCGTCGGAAAAAATCCTAGGATTTTGTTGTCGGAATGTCCGAACAAAGTCTGACCGTGTGTACGGGGCATAAGGCTGATGTCGAATGGGCAGTCATCAGCAGCAGGAACACTAAAGGCTGTCTCTTTGTCCCTATAGAATCGCTCTCTCTGTAGCTAGACACACTCTGTTGCTTGTCCCGCATGCTGTTGAACCTTGACTGCTAGCGATGGGAGCATTACCTTGCTGCCTCAGATACAAAGTGATTTCATAGTTCAAACAGGCAGTCTCTTAGCTATCCTGCTGCTGATGATTTTGATAAATTGCCAGTTGCAGGATGGCTAGCGACAGCGTATTGCATAACGCAGTGCAGCTCATCGTAGCACGTCACCACACTGCAACTTGATGCAACATGCTAAGGTGCATAAACTTAAATGTTTCATTTTGTGACACTTCAGTAAAAGTGAAAAATGCCACTACCTACATGTTTTAGACCTCATACATACATGACTTTTAATTTACTCTGGCCATTGAAATAAATAAATGCTGAAGTGCTAGCATTTAGGCGCGATTAGACGTGTTTGATGTTTTTTTGTCAAATTATTCCTCTCCTGAAAGCAATTCTTCTGCTTTCAGGAGTGGAGCATTTTATTGCCTCTAAACTCTGCTACTTCTAAATGCCTAAATGTGAGTTTAGAAGCAGCAATCTGCATGAAGCCATAGGCCCCTTTTATGCAGGCTGTCTGATCAGGTCCTCCTGTCAGTTTTTCTGATCGGACCCTCCATTCACACCTATGGAGCAGCGGATGCCAGTGGTGACATGTCCACTGACGTATGCCGCTATCTGATCCGATCCTGTCTGCCAAATCCAGACGGATGGTGGTCCTATTTTGCATCCATCTGGTGGATCAGACTGGATATGATCTAGTGAAAACAAACAGGCAGTCCAGTTTCACCCAATTTCCCCATAGGGGAGAACGAGACTGTGTTCATCTCCGCTCTGCACAGTGAGCGGAGATGGACCTGTCATCTGCCTGCTCAGAGGGAACGACGGAGCAATCCCCCGCTGAGAAAGCAGAGTCCACCAAGCAGAGGCGCCCATGTGCAAGGGGCCTTAGTGTGCAGGCTGGTGTGAATGAGCCCTGAAAAAAGATGTAGCTTGAGTTTCCCCCGTACTGAACTCTATCAACTCATTATAGGCAGGAATGAAGAATGTTCTCCTTGTTATGTGTGTGTGGGGAGGGCATCAATTTCCAAAACTTGTAAATGAAGTTGAGCCTTTTCCCCAATATGCATATAACATGAGCTGATGCAGCTTAGACAGGGGAAGACAATCTGCAATTTTCCATAGAATAAGCAGATCTTCTTCAGATGCTTGTGCTATATCAACCTTCATGCCAGATGGTCATTTATTTGCTAATTCAGATGATTGTTTGATATTTGAGCCAATTGCCCCATGTGTTTATCAAGCATTGACATGCATTTTTGATACATTCAGTCAACACATGACATGAGTTCAATCAACACACGACCCCCATCAGAAGCGAGCTATGTTAATTATTTCCTCCAGACTCATCTGAAGATTTTCCTATGCTTCCAGATGCTGAGGCAGTTGGGAAAGTGTTTAGGACACAATCTCATTGCCTTCTATTACAGACCTTCTGTCATTACTTGCAGGATCCAAATCAAATCACAACATGAAGCAATGGAAGCATCAAAATGTACTCACAGCTTCACTTACATTTGTCTCAGAGTGTTTGAGAATGCTTCATAGACACCTGATGTTAATATCTGTGTGAACAAACCTATAGAGAAGCAACAGTGAAATCCAAAAATTACAATAGCATTTTGCTAGCATTCATCTGTGATTATGTCACAAAGCTCACGTGACATCTCCACAAACCATCACATCAATTCTAATGGCATACACAGCACTGCCTGCGACCATGAAAACATTTTGGCAGACAACATTCAAAAACACCTTAGAGATAATTATCTGTGACCCACGATTTATTGAATTTCAGGGTCTGATGGTATAAAAAATACACTGCACTTTAGTTAAAAGGTGCAGCATTTAAAGTGCCTATATGACCTTGCCCAAAGGCATTTCTTCATTATCAGCTTGAGACCATGTTCTCTCTAGAAATAACTAGAAATAGCAGAAGCTGACTGTGGTGAGTACCACACACTGTGCTAGCCTGTCCACCCTCACCAAAGTGCCGACAGCGTTTGCATTCCCCTGTTACCACTTGGTGGCATGGGTAGCTGAACCAAGTTAGGGTTTGTTTTTGGCAAAGTTCATGGTGCTGAGAACTGTAGATTTGCATTTTTCATGAAAGTAGCATTTTTACACGTTGGAGCACTCACAGTTAACATATTATAGAAAACGTGAGTGGAATTTTGTTATTGATGCAATGGGGCTGATTTATGAAAGAAGTTGAGATTCTTCACTAAAAAATGCATGAATATTCATTTCAATTATCCAATCATGTAAAAAGTATGTACACATGGTTGGGTATTCAAAGTGAACACAAATCCGCTTTATCTTGGATAAATTAAGTAAATATTCACACACATTTTTCTCAGTGAACTCCCAACTTCTTAAATCAACCTTAAAGCCCCGCTCTAGGCACCAGAAAAAGATAAAATAGCCTTGCAATGGGCCCTCTCTTCACTGCAAGGATTAAATGCTCAGTAAGTCTAGGAGTAGAGGAATAGGCTGTTGTTTTTACCGTAAGCCTTGCTCTGGCAGTCTTCTTCCACAGTGTGCAAAAGAAAGTCTCCCATAGCTTCTTCCATAGGTCCCAACTGTCCCTGATTTCGAGGGACTGTGCCTGATTTGAAACCCCTGTCCCCCTGTACTTCTTTCCTCCTCATTTGTCCCTCGTTTTGAGCTGATCTATATAGTTGTATATAAAATGCACTTTTTATCTTAAAAATGTGTTTCTCAGTGCTAAACCTTTCATCCAATTTCTAAATTGCTGCATTTATAAAGTCAAAAGTCAGTATAAAGGAAAAGTAGTGGAGGGCAGCTCAGTGGGTAAGTGGTTAGCACTTTCACCAGGCAGCACTAAGGTTGCCTAGAGTTTGTATGTTCTCCCAGTGCCTGCATGGGTTTCCTCCAAGTACTCCAGTTTCCTCCCACACACCAAAGATATGCTGGAAGGTTAGTTGGATCCTGTCTAAATTGGCCCTAGTATTTTTATGTATGAATGTGAGTTAGGAACCTTAGATTGTAAGCTCCTTGAGGGCAGGGACTAATGTGAAGGTACAATATATGTGAAGCGATGTGTAAATTGACAGCGCTATATAAGTACCTCTAATAAATAATACGTTTTAAAAAAGCACTTGTGAATTTAAGTAATTTTTTTTGTATAATTCTCCTTTAAGAGGGTGTGGCAGGGGGTGTGTCCGATGCCTTCATACTTTTGTTAATAGGTGTCCCTCATTCCCATCTCAAAAAGTTGGAACGTGTACTCTTCTCTAGAGTACTCCAGCCAGGGGTCGCATGCTGATGGTATCACAATGCAGGACCCATGTTTGTGCATTATATGTAACAGCAAGGGCCTGTCCACAACCTGGAGCACTGGAGAAAAAAAGGTGAGTGTTCAAAGCCTGCCAAAGCAAGGAATACCTTAACTTATTCCTCCACTCCTGGACAAAATCAGCATTTAGTTCTTATGCACTGCACCACTGTTACTTTGTTTTTAATCTTGTAGTTCAACTTTAATGCTTCAACAGCCAGGCAACTAGCATATGCAGAAGGGTGTATTTAATATTAATCTTAAACTGAATATGAATTTAAAAAGAAATGTTAAGAAACATTAAATAAGAAATGGTAATGCCTAAGCAGTACCCTTAAAAAATCTAACTTTTGTCTAGAATTCCACCTGAAAAATAGCACTGCACTTCCTGCTATGTGAATGTTCCTAGGCACTTTTATGTCTACAGTCTCCTAGCTCTATATCTGCAGGGTGAGCTCTAAGTAACCAAAGCCTCTGACTGATACCATCCAGTAAGATTTGGTGATGTCACTATGGCTCACTGTTCTCCTTGCTGGAGGCTTTGACATGAGGTAGCAAAGCCTTGCCTCTACCAAGATGGCCACCCCCATACAAAAATACAGTGCGGTACATGGCATGCTAAGTCAGTAATGGGGAAAGATCAGCTGCAGGGAGATGGCAGGCAATAGCGGTGAGTAGTTCTTTACCCTCTGCCTGCCCTGTTTTTGTTACAGCATGCAGAGTTCAGTTCCTCTTTGAGGGTCGTTCACACCATCTCAGCTGAGCTGCATTAACCTGCATAGATCAACACAGGATCCACACCAGGACACATAGAAAGCAATTGTTTTCTATGTGCCCTGTTTACACCATAAATGTGCAGTATGTCTGCATTATTTATGCAGTCCAACTCAATGCAGTGCCTGTTGCTGCACTGCAGTGTGTCACAATACACTGATATACTAGAATTAAATTAAACATAATTTTTATGACATTTCAATAAAACTATAAAAAGAAGAAAAACAATAGTAAACAGTGCCTAGAGTTGCAACAACACAAAGACCTGCCACATAAACAATGGACAGTAGCCTGTGCATGTTTTAAGGTTTTGTGTTTTTCTCTTAGAAAAGGTAGAAAACGTAATTTTCAGTGTTGCTGTTGAATACATTAACTTAGAGTGTACTGAAACCAAAAGCTGCTAAGAAATATAAAGTGCAGGCACCTAGAGGTGCACATATATCTTCTGCAGCTATCAGTACACCATACTTCTTCTGATCGTTGGGTGGTTCTGACAGGCAGAGCTTCAGCCCTTCTTGGAATTTCTTAGGCCATCATAGAAATGGTCCAATAGCAATGTGGAGAAGGGAAGGATACCAGTTATTGACTAGTTTTTCTCTGTCCTCTTCTAGGATCAGAGACCCATCTCTTGCAGTGAACCCCCTTCCACACACAATGGGCCTGATAAACTATTGATGGAGCATCAATGATTTATTAAATACGCACAATAATTATTCTAGTTGAAGGGTTTAAACACTAGAATGAGTCTAATGCTCCAAATGATCAAGAACCCCAAAGTACAACATGTTATACAACAGTCACAACATCTACGCCAAATAAATCAATCATGTCCTAAAAATAGTTTGTCAATATTTGGTGAAATGGAGGTGTGGGGAACTTTGTCAAGAGGATGATAATACAGGCAGTCAAGATCATGGTTTCTGCCCCTAATAAACTATACGCGCTGTGACATAGATGTGCTGTGCAAAATGTTTCTTTCCTCTGCAAACACCAGTTATAGTTTATCATGCCCAATGTGTTAGAGCACATCAGAAGTCCCATTATGCAATACAAGCAATGGAGGAACTTCATGGGAGTGACTGCTTACATAATTTAGGTATGAGAAACTCCTTGTTCCAGCACATCACAGATACCAAAAATGAGGAATATACAAAGCACGGTATACAAGACAAAGTCATAACAGGCTGACACAGGAAGCTGTGCTGCATTCCAAACCAAATGAATGGTAAGCTTTGATGCTGAATTATCACACTACATGCTTTTTACATTAAAATTCCTCTTCAATTCAATTAAACAAAATAAAAAAGGGTCGGCAGGATGTTTAGAGGGAAGCCACTCCGTGAATTGTGTATTGGGGGTTTTATTATGGTTTTTTCTGTATGTAAACACAATTAACTCTGGAAATGGTATCCTGTGTATTCCTTTCTAAATTAATCTCTATAGGCCGTCTGTGCCATTTATCCTGTGTGTGTTTTGTTATATGCTGGCGTTCTATTAGAAAAAAATAAATGGTAAGTCTGCAATTTCTTAACAAGGGGTTAGATATACAGTAGTGTAGCCTAAAAAGTATAATGTCAATATTAATTATCCTTGTGTTATTAGTATGTTCATTTCTTTGTAAAGAACAAACACATTGGACATCTCTAGGTAGAAGAGAGCTTGCCTAGATGAGCTCATAGATCTTAGGAGTTTTAAAGGAGCAATTTTGCAAATCTGAAAAACCTGCTGTCAAAAGGCCTATACTTCCATATGATTTGTGGTATTTCCCAGTGAAAAACGATCAACAACACACCTGTGCTATAGGACACTGCAAAGTACAGGTGGGCGTTATAATGTTCTGCATTGTCAAAATTGTTTCCTGCTTTCGAGGCATGTTGAGAGTCCAGTGAAATGAATAAGTTATGAAGCAATGAGCCTCAATGTACAAAAATGAAAAGCCCCTCTCTGAGATTTGCCTGGTTTATAAACTATTGCTCAGAATTATTGTCTAATACATCCATAATCGGCTCAGTATAGTTTTCAGTTGGATTGCAGAAATAAATATAAAGACTGCTGACCACTCCTAAAAATGCTGGTTGCCTGACTGTCTTATCTAATCATTTCAACACTTCATGGGGCACTGAGCCTCATGAAGCATGCAAATAAGGAGTTCTGCAATCTTCCTTGCACTGCAATGTCATCCTGATCTGCAGTTAGGTCACTTGAGATTGCAATTTAAGTTTCAATAGAGCAACTAACTGGCACTCCACCACCCAACATCGTATGACTTCACTGGGGCCTTAAATGTGTGTGCTCAGTCAGATATAAGAACAAAGAAAAAGTCAGACCGCTCCCAGGATAACCACCATTCAGCCATGAAAAGAGTACTCCCTCAGCCTCACAGGTGCTGGCTCTGCACGATGCATAGAAAACAAATGAGAAAATCTGGATGGCCGCACTTCCGTGAAAAAAAGCACCTTTACTGTAGAAAAAAAGTTTACAGGTCACATCAAGGTGGATACATAGGACAATTCCAAGCTAACGCGTTTCACATCATCAGATGCTTACTCATAGCTTATATTATATTATTATTATTATTATAGCTTATTATACTATGAGTAAGCATCTGATGATGTGAAACGCGTTAGCTTGGAATTGTCCTATGTATCCACCTTGATGTGACCTGTAAACTTTTTTCTACAATAAAGGTGCTTTTTTTCATGGAAGTGCGGCCATCCAGATTTTCTAATTTGTTTTCTGTGTGTGCTCAGTCAATGGGTAATAAAAAGAAACTTAAATTAGGTAATACTCCTTTTAATACGCTATTCTGGCATGTAAGACAATAGTATAAACTGACATTTTTACAAACAGGCAAAGTCTTGCCATGGTGTATGAACTGTGACATAAAACTTGCTTCCACAACCTCACCTTCATAGCAGAATTTGACTGTTCCTCACTCAGGCAAAGATTATATTCATACTTTTAGGGCTGAGCACACACACTTAGGGGCCCATCTATAAAGCAGCAGTATGGCCTTACCACCGTTTTCCAAAAATGTATGTAGCAAAATGTTTTACCTCTCCCAGTCTAATGAGAAACTTCAAGACCAAAGACAGCTGACATCCTTCAATATGTACAGGTTTGCTGTCTCCTATGGGAACAGTATCTAACAGTTCCTACCACAAAACTCAACAGTTCTCTCAGTTTCACTTCAATGTCCAGTTGTAGCTCTTCAGCTCCTAATCTCTCACTGGACTCTCTGATTCACTGACTCTGAATCCCGTGAACTCCTCAAGGCTTTCACGGTGGTATCTCCCTCAAGTGTCACCCACGCTTCCCTGCTGGGTCCCTAGCTTGACACTCCAGATACCTTTCAAACTTCACCCTGCTAAGCCTGAAGTTTCCCGATTCTCCACCGTACCCGTTCAGTGAGAATACTGTTCCGGTACTTGCTTCAGTTACTCACTGTTGTCCCTGATAAAGGTGATTGGTCCCTTAGTGACAGCTTCCCTTCTACCTCCGACCACGACATGTTCTCCGGTCCGCAGAACCATCACTGTTGGTTGAACTGCAAGCCGCAATCCCAACCCTGTGCTGCCTTCTTACTTCTGGATAGGCCCTCACACAGCCTGGTAGCCAGATGCCCCTGGGTCAGTAGGCTGGGTGGCACATCAATTAGATAATATGAGCGCAATACTTTATTCATTTATATACAAATTGTGGGGTGTCACTGATTGATTGCAGCTGTATTATTTTAATTTTATTTATTTTTTCACAATATTATTATTTTCCACTTCAGCGCTTTAGTAACTATATCACTGATCTCACACAGCCTGGCAGCCAGATGCCCCTGGGATAGGCCCAATCTCCAGCCTAGCAGCCCAGGGCGTAGGAAACACGTCCACCCAGACAGTAGGCCGGGTGGCACATCACCTGACTCCACCTGCATATATAGGTCCTCCAAGCAGGCTAAGGGATTTAAGAAAACCCCTGCCCATTGGCTGAGATATCCCATATACCCATAACTTGACCTTGAAATGTTTTTCTCACAACTAATGCCTTCAAGTGCTCAACCACCTAGTGGTAGAAGAGAAAATTACAACAAAGCCAAACTTTGAGAGAAATCAATGGATCTCTAACATCTATCTACAGTAGCTACTCCTAACAATTAATTTGGTGAGGAGCTCCCTGACTAAACCCTAGGGCACTACATCCTCCCCCTGCCCAAGAAACTACATCTCGGAGTTTGCAAAACAATTTGAGCTCCCAAGCCTGAGAACGGATGTCCTGGCAAAAACTGGAATGGGTAGGGAAACAGGGAAAGGGTTAACAGTATAACAAAATGTATGTGGTGTACCACATGAATAAGCATTAGTATCATATGAAATATAATATTCATCATTTTTTCACTTGGTGGATATCATTTTACATTTATATTCACACTATTTTTTCACTCGGTGGACAATTTTTATATTTCATTGTGTGTTTTACTGATCACAACATATATTGTCATTATTATATATTGTCATTTTTATGTATATATAAGCGCTGCATTTCATTACATGATCTATCACATGAAATATAGTTAGTTATGTATGACATTCAAGTATCAAAATAGTTATGTACATCTTGAAAGCGAATAAGCAATAATACTATCACCTATCTACCTGTATCTAATATATACAGTCGTAGCAATATATAGAGGATTAGTGTTGTCATCCGGCTAGATCCCTGTCTCTCCTGAGCCAAGGAAGACACACCGACACAGAAACACCTGAAAGAGAGAAATCAGAACAATGCAAAATACATCCTACCCTATAAACTTAGTGCAATATGTTCACAGTGATTTGAACTGCTCCTCAGCTGAGGGCAGTATGAAAATTCAAAAATATCCTATACATGTCTACATATTTACATTTTGAAAGCAGGTCCCATTCTCTTTAAGAATGCCACCCCCGTTCATAATCAGTATAGAACTATAAAACTTCAGCAATACTTTGATCCAAAAACAGTCCTGACGGATGTATATGAATCCATTATTTGAAGAAATAGGCAATCATTTTCCTATCACAGCCTATTCTAACTAGCTATATGCTCTATGTCCATGACCGGTTACCATCCATTTAACTTTACTTCAGATACACTACATTTCCCAGCAATTCATTATCTTCTTTAAAAGGAACTCCGGGCATAGGGCATGACTGCATTTCAAGCAACAAACAGTCAGGCCAAATCACAAGGTACCACACTTCGGGACACAAGTCCCCTTGCAAAAATATCTTCAGTCTGCCCACATGGCAGCAAAAGACAGAACTTTCTTCATTCTTTTGCAAACAACAACCTGCTGAAAATCACAAATTGCTTTTCAGGCGCTGAAACAGCCCAACAACTTTAATATTTAGCCAACGGGGCTCAAACGATCGCTTCCTGTAACTGCCGGCAGCATTCAGCCCAGCACAGTCCTGGCGTTACAGCTTTCTGGGATATTCCCATTAATAACATTTAATAACATTTTAAATGGGTGTGCAAGGTAACTGTCAGCAGAGCGTTCTTTGGATCACACAACCCATATTTGTAATCCACAAGGTAATAGCATCGCTTTGGTGAGACTTCACCAGTAATATCTGGGATCTGGCTTATCAGTAGTTACGCTGTCCAGATTACGTTTACGGACGAAGCCCCAGACATTTATCACTAAAAGGTGTTCCCCCTTTTAAGAACTTGACACAAAGGACACTAGAGCAGCTTCAGCAGAGTGTCCTTCACTTCATAAGTGCACATTTATAATTCCCCAAGGGAGACGGCCGTGGCATCTCCATAACAATTGCCAGTATTGCCCAGGATTAGGCAGGATCAAGGTTCCTCTTGTAACATTCACCGTAGTGACAAACATTTAAAGTCTCTTTATGGAACTGACATTGTTAACTTCAGTTCAATGAGTAGGCTTGAAGCAACAATGGGGTGTCTGACCCCCAGTTCTTTCCCTCGTTTGGATAGTGACAACTTGGCTTACACTATTCTTAAGACGGTGGAAGTTCTTTTTTCTTTAGTAATTCCATCAGGGATGAACATTTCCTCCCTTAACATTAGGAGCGAACAATACGAGAAAGGTCTTTAAAGTTCAGCGCATCGTAGCAACTACATATCACTGACACTTTAATCATCATGGGCATCCCCCATTCTTTCTTCACTTACCAGCTTCAGGCGCTGCCGGCGAGGGACCCGGGACCATTCTCCTTGCTTCGTCCGTGATGAGCGAATGTACTGAGCCAATGCGAAACCCGAATTAGTGGCCAAGGTAGATGCTTGAGCCTCCTGAATAGAGGGAGGGGGTAACGGCACCACCTGTTCCAGACTATCAGTGACAGTGGGTGTCGCCAAAAGAGTGATGGCAGCTGAAACTAACACTTCTGCTGTAGTGTCTGCAACCACGCCCGACACGTCCAGTTCCTCAGAAGAAGAGTCAGCCTGGGCCAAAGTAGGACTGCCCGACTCGGCAACTTCGGAACTGGAGGTGGGTTCTTCCACAGAGGCATGACTACTGACTAAACCCCAGGGCACTACATCTATATACTGTATGTTTTGGCCATACAGCAAAGTTGCCAAGTGTCCTGGACCCTACAGGACAGTCCCAGGAATTTGGATACTGTTTAGCAGTGTTTCCACCCTGCAGGATCCAGAATAGAGTGGCAGCAAGGTGTCAAGTGCTATGTGTTCTAGAACCTGGTACTGCAGCTGTGACTATTGGGCAGCAGTTTAGGAGCAGGTGTTCAAATAAATAAAAACCTTTACTTGTTCCCACTGACACCAATGATTTTTCTCCTCTGTCACCAACTATTTAGGGTTAATTTGGCACCCAATGACACTAATGATGTAAATGCAATAATATGGTTCTGCGGCTTTAAAACTTCTTTGAGGGTTCATTTATACCTGTGTGTTGCGTTAATGCACATGATACCACAACATGTGGCAAGGAATGTTTTATAGTGTTTTGCAGTAACATTCATTTTGAATAGCACTCCAATGCCCGATTAGGCAACACCCATGCCTTGCAGAATGCCACAATGTACAGCAATGCATCATAGTGCATTCATTACAATATTTGTGTCACTTCCAATTTTCCAAGGGTGGCCTTAAAGCAACACACATTAGCAATGTGACAAAATACGCCTTAAGTGAAGCGTAGGCAACCCCGACCCTCCAGCTGTGTTGAAATTACAAATACCATCATGCCTCTGCCTCTACTCGTCATGCTTGTGATTGTCAGTGTCTTGCAATGTCTCATGGAACTTGTAGTGTCAAAACAGCTCAAGGGCCGAGGTTGCCTACCCCTGACTTAAGGCATGTTTTGTCACATTGCTAATGTGTGTTGCTTTAAGGCAGCCCTTGGAAAATTGAAAGTGACACAAATATTGTAACACTATGGTGCATTGCTGTGCATTGTGGCATTCTGCCTTAAGTGATTTAAAGTCTTGTTTTTTTTCAGTTAAAAATAACAAACATGTTATACTTACCTGCCCTATGTAATGGTTTTGCACAGAGCAGCCCGGATCCTCCTCTTCCCAGGTTCCTCTTTTCCTGGCCCCTCCCGCCTATTGAGTGCCCCCACTTCAAGCAGCTTGCTATGGGGACATGCGCACTGAGCTGCAGCTCCCTGTGTCCATTCAGACATGGATGCGTGGCCCCTCCCCTGATACGCTTCTGAGATCCAATCTCTAGTATTGCCCCCTTTCTCTTGTCATTGGCTGACTGACTTTGATTGACAGCAGCGGGAGCCAATGGAGCCATGCTGCTGTCTCAGCCAATGAGGAGGGAAGTCCGGGCAGCCGAGACAATCCTACAACATCACTGGATCTAGATGGGGCTCAGGTAAGTATTAGGGGGCTGATGCACACGGAAAGCTTTTAATCTTAATGCATAGAATGCATTAAGATAAAAAACCTTATGCCTTTACAACCACTTTAACCTCAAAAATATAAATATGCCATAAGAATGTCTTATGATTTGTCTAAATATGGTCTACCTGTTGTATGATTGTTTATGTAGTCAGGAGCAGCATGGATTTATATTTGATCAAGTCAGTGTTTCAGATATGTCTCCTTGTCTTTTCAGTTCAAAATCAATGTGAACAGCGTTCTCAGAACAGACAAGCTGCTTTCAGTCACTGCTTGGTAACCAAGGAATGCACAATGCCTATAGAGATTTATTGGAAATCATGCCACAGGGTCTTCCTTAGTAACCATTTTTGTCTGAGTTGTTGGAGAGTAGAGATGAGCGAATAATTAAAAATTTGTTCTGCCAGAGTTTGCCTGATACGCTTCTGAGCTCCAATCTCTAGTATTGCACCATACCTCATTTTTTAATACCACTACATTTTTTTATATTGTTTTTAAACATGCAATTTTCCTCACCGGTTTAACAGTTAGCCACACCATACATACAGGATCAAACCTTCATGGCTGAAGAGCTGTATGTACACTGCCTGCCTATCGCAATGATTAAAAATAAATGTATCCTTCATGAACAAGTGTGTGTTTTTTCCTTTGGAAAATAGTATAATTGTACAGGACTATTCAGTCAGGTAATTATACAGGTGTACAGGACTATGCACATTCTGCCCTGCCCCCACAAGACAGCTCTCATACTTTTCGAATAGCTGCTAAGTCAATGAGTACATTAACAGAATGGGTAATTGGCTAAATGATCAGACAAAGAGTAATTCTAACTGGCAGTTCACTAAAAAGGTACAAAGTTAGAATTCATAATGCAAAACAGGTTCAGGATGGCAAAAACATGCATATACTGCAGAAACATTAAAGCTGCACAAATATGGACTCTTCACAGCAATGTCTCTGTGACTGAATCATGGTAACTTGTGGCTGCATAATAATAATATATAATAATTTTGCTAGCTACTAAAATGGTAGTAAACAATAAAGAAGAAAAAAAAATTCTCCCTGAAGGGCAAAGGCATAATGTGCTAGAATGCATTGCATACTAGCACATTATAAAAGACTTACCTTGAAACAAAGCCTCAAACGGCACCCTGTCACTACTGCAGAGGCTTCCATTTTCACCTGGTCTTCCTTCCGGGTTCGCAGGCTGTGTCTCCTTGAATGTTCAAGCTGTGGTGACATCACCACGGCCACGGCACAGAGCTCTGAAAGAAACGGCATGGGTTCCTTCAGAGAGCATGTGCCTTTGAAGTCACCGGCTGCTGCTCACTAGAATATCTTAAACTGTTCACGTTTAGGAGATATTATTTTAAACCTACAGGTAGGCTTTATTATAAGCTTTCCTGTAAGTTAAAATAAAAAGAGCGTTTACTACCACTTTAAGCTCCTGTGTGACTGTACGTTGGTTCTGACAGCAGAGGGCCTTTCACGTTCTCATCTCATGACCAGGTATTTCTGCTTCATCACATGTGACTTCTCTGAGCTGCTGAGAGAGGAAAACTGAGAAACGTATCTTCCCTGGGCATGTCCAGGAACCAGAGTTTCAGGCAAAGGAGTTAAAGGCGCCTGCACCTGCATCTGAGCATGGGCCCTATGTTACAGTACAATGTGGTCCCCCTCACTCATAATTACTGGGAATTTGGTGGAAGATCGAAGTTGAGGGTGAGTTGGAAGGTAAGTACTGACTTTATATGGTTTGTACTTTCAAATAAATTAAACCTGTTAATTTGCTAGTATGGGCAAACTACAGGTTCATTCAAGTGGGCCTGAACTACTTATAAATGAGATACTTAAAGTGGTTGTAAACCCCAATCATGAAATTTGAACTAATCACATATATCTGTCATGTTTACTTTTCTCTCTCCAAAGCTCTAAAGCCCCATATACACTTTCAGATTTTCTGCTGATTTTTTCCTTCAGATTTACCAAAACCATATAATATGAGGTCAAACCTTAGGAGTTTCAATTTGTATGCAATCGGGCAGGCCCTTGCACTACATGGTTTTGGTAAATCTGAAGACAAAAATCAGCAGAAAATCTGATAGTGTGTATGGGACTTAAGTATTGTTTCTCTCTGGTGCTTTGTTCACTTCTGAGACGTTTTCCGACACATGAGATAACATGAGCTAAAATTTGTGTTGGTTAGGGAGATAAGCACACATCTTGTCTATTCAGAATACAGCTCCTCATGTTCCTTCGTTACTCTGCCTATGTGGAGGGGGTGTCCCTTTCCTCCAATCAGCTCTCACATAGTGTTTCAAAGCTGTAACTGCAGTTCTCCACTTCCTTCTTTGTAGTGCTCACAGATGCATAAGGATTTCTTTTTCGTATATCACGGGACACAGAGCCACAGTATTTACTGATGTATAGGCACCACTAGGTGATGGACACTGGCACACCCTAGACAGGAAGTTTAGCCCCCTATATAACCCCTCCCCTTACTGGGAGTACCTCAGTTTTTTTGCCAGTGTCTTAGGTGTTGGTCACGAGTAAAGATGTATTGTGCTGAGCTCCGCTGGAATATTCCTTACTGGGGCAAGCCATGCAACTGGATCCATTCAATGTGCCTTTTCCAGGCCGAATTGAATGGTACCCGGGCCTCGTGTCCGAAGAAACAAGGTGTTACCTGTAACGCTTCTCTTTTTAGAGAGCTGGTCCCCGAGATACAGTATTTGTTTTTTTCAGCCATATTCCTGGTGGGGTGCTTTACAGGCCCAGGGCTGGGATCCCCTGTTTTTAAAAAAAGGGGGCCCCAGTCCCTGAAGGTTTTCTAAATGGAGCCCACCGTGAGAGGTGAAGATTGGGTCTGTTACCACAGAACCCTGTATCTGGATAAGGTAAGGGAGATTCCTAAGGATTTTTTCTAATTCTTGTGGGTTTTCTCCTTTAAGTAAATGTATGCTATGCCTAAAGTCACCACCGGGGGCTGTCAAGAGCACGTACCTTTCCATGCTTGTCAGTCTTGTCTCTGTGTCACAAGCTGCACGCTCCTCTAAGCCCATGCTCCAGGTAGGATGTGGGAAGGGGGGTTTTCTTTTCGGGAATGTCCCCTTATAGCTTCCTTCAGGCTAAAAGCCATAGGGCAATTGGCGGATGCTGCACCGCCTCCCACCGCCGCTGCCATTATGGTGGTTCTTCATCCACTGGCCCTCCTCTCTCCTCTGCCCCAACCTCCCCTCCATGTGCGATCTGATCGGAGCCCTCGGCTCACGCAGGAAGAGCGGTCTTTTTGAAAAAGACGAGGGGGCGGCGGAAGGGGTGGTCGGAGAAGGGGGCGGAGCTTTAGCGTAACGCCCACAAAGAGGGTTATACAAAGCTATAGAGTGTACTCTTTTGCAGGTGCACACAGCTCAAGGAGGGACACAGAGCAGGTGGGGGCATGTGAGTGTGGGTGACACAGGCATTCCCAGGCAAACATTTACTTAGCATCAGACTGAGTCTTGATAGCAGTAGCAGTTGCTGGACTATATTGCATTGCAATGGGTGCGTTTTTGGTAGTACCTCTGCATTTTGTGCTTGGCACTATGGGCAGAAGGAGAGGTACAAATACCCCGAGAAGTAGGAGCTCAAAGGGATCTCCCTCAGGCTCTGAGGACCCCCCTCTGCAGCACCATCTCCCCCTGAAGGACCTAGGGAGGCTGGTAAGAGTGAGCCATCGGGGTCAGTGGCTGCAACTACTTCTGGCATTTCAGCCCCTGTATATATTACTCAGGAGGTTTTTTTCCTCAACCATAAGTGGATTAGAGGAAAGATTAATGGCCTTAATCGCATCTTCACAAAGTGGAAGAAAACGCATTAGGTCTCTGTCTACCACCCAGGACTCTCAAACAGAGGAACTCTGGGAAAGAGGAGACGAATCCCCCTCAGAGGACAGGGATGAGACTGATGACTCCTCTTCTGAGGAATCAAGTGGGGAAGGATCCTTTTCAGCCTCACAGGATGAGAAATTGCTGGTGCAAACTCTTGCTGAAATGGTCCACTCCACATTTAAGTTACCTGTAACTGAGTCGGTTGAAAAACCCACGTCTTGTTTGGGTTCACTGAAGCCTTCTCAAACTGTGCATGCCTTTCCTGTTCATTTCTTGCTGGAAAAGCTTATTTATTCTGAGTGGGATCACCCAGATAAACATTTTTCCCTTCTAAAAAGTTTTCAACTCTTTATCCTATGGAGGAAAAATTCACAAAGATGTGGGGAAACTGACGCCGCTATATCCTCTGTGAATAAAAGTCTGACTTGTCCTGTTGACATCGCTCAAACGCTTAGAGATCCAACGATAAAAAATTGGAATTCCTGTTAAAAAACATTTTTTCCTTGGCAGGTTCAATAGCTCAACCTGCAGTGGCGGCAATTGGGGTATGTCAATCCTTGAGAGACCACTTGAAGCAGGTACTCAAGGTTTTCCCTGAACAGCAGGCCCTGGAGTTAGCCAACCTGCCAGCGGCTTTGTGTTTTGCAGTTGACGCAATCAGAGATTCTATCCTTCAGACCTCTCGCCTTACGCTTGGGTTGCATATGCATAGAATCTTATGGCTGAAAAATTGGTCAGCCGAAATGCCATGTAAAAAGCTCCTGGCTGGTTTTCCCTTCCGTGGTGTAAGGCTGTTTGGGGAGGATTTGGACATTTATATCCAAAAAATCTCAAGTGGCAAAAGTACCCTTTTGCCAGTTAAGAAAAGGAGTAAACGTCCCTCATTTAAACAGGCTCTTTCTCCAGTGCCAGGGGCATCAGCCTCCAGGCAGTCGCGACGGCCTCCACTGTCAGGTTCAAGAGGTAAAACTCAGAGTCAACCCCAAGGACAAAAGAAGTCCTGGGGAAAAAATATACAAGACAGAATGTTAAAGCCTCTTTATGAAGGGGCGCCCCCGCTCGTTCGAGTGGGGGGAAGACTGCTACAGTTCTCAAGGGTCTGGCAGGAGGATTTTCAGGAGAGATGGGTGGTCTCCACAATAACTATAGGTTACAAACTAGAGTTCAGAGAATTCCCATCTCCTCGTTTCCTCAGATCAAATGTTCCCAAAGATCCAGAGAAAAAGAAGTCTCTCTTTCAAGCATTGGAGCGACTTTTATCGCAAAAAGTAATCAAGAGCAGGGATTAAGCAAGAGCAGGGATTGGGGTTTTATTTAAATCTTTTCACTGTGCCAAAGCCAAATGGAGATGTCAAACCCATAATAGATCTCAAAGATCTATACCGTTCCTAAAAATTTGATCTTTTCGCATGGAATCAATCTGATCAGTAGTCTCCATCCTACAAGGAGGAGAACTTCTGACATCAATAGACATCAAGGATGCATACCTGCATTGACCTATTTTCCCCGCTCATCAGAAATATCTGTGCTTCGAAGTGGAAAAACATAATTTTCAGTTTGAAACTCTGCCTTTCGGTCTAGCTACGCCACCTCGGGTGTTCACAAAGGTCCTGGCTCCTCCTCTGGCCAGATTAAGGGCCCAGGGTATAACGGTTATAGCGTACCTAGACAACCTGCTCTTAATAGACCGGTCAGTAGCCCGCTTAGACCAAAGCTTGGTCACCACAGTCAACTACCTGGAATATCTAGGTTGGGTCCTCAACTTAGAGAAGTTTTCTTTAAAACCAATAAGAAGAATAGAGTACTTGGGTCTGGTCATAGATACAACCCAGAAGAGGGTTTTTTTACCCCAGGCAAAAATCAAGCCCATAAAGGAGCTGGTTGAGGTAGTCAGGGCGAAGAAGGGTCCTTCTATTCGTCTCTGTATGAGGTTGTTTGGAAAGATGGTGGCTTAATTCGAAGCAGTTCCCTATGCTCAGTTTCATTTGAGGCTGCTGCAAAACAGTATCTTGTCTGCCTGGAACAAGAAAGTCCAGGCGCTAGATTTTCTGATGCGCTTGTCACCAATAGTGCGTCAGAGCCTCAGTTGGTGGTTGGTACCCGAGAATCTGCGGAAAGGGAAATCCTTTTTACCAGTTATCTGGAAGGTGGTAACAACTGATGCCAGTCTTTTGGGTTGGGGAGCAGTTCTGGAAGAGACGACTGTCCAAGGGAGATGGTCGAAAACCGAGAGGACCTTGCCCATCAACATTCTAGAGATTTGTGCGGCATACCTAGCCCCAAAGGCCTGGACATTCAGGTTGCAGGGTTGTCCTGTCAGGATTCAATCTGACAATGCCACAGCAGTGGCTTATATCAATCACCAAGGGGGCACCAGGAGACGTGCAGCCCAGGGAGAGGTAAACCAGATCCTAATCTGGGCAGAAAAGCATGTGCCATGCATATCGGCAATCTTCATTCCAGGGGTACAGAACTGGCAGGCGGACTACTTAAGTCGCCAGTAGTTGTTCCCAGGGGAATGGTCTCTTCACCCCGACATCTTCCTGGCTATATGCCAAAGATGGGGGATCCCGGATGTAGATCTGTTTGCGTCCAGGTTCAACAACAAGATTGACAACTTTGTGTCAAGAACAAGGTGACTTTGTGGCATCGGTTCTCACTGATTTATGCATTCCCTCCTATTCTGCTGCTACCACGACTTCTTTGCAGGATCAAACAGGAAAAGAAGTCGGTGCTTCTAGTGGCCCCAGCATGGCCCAGAAGATCTTGGTATGCAGAAATAGCGAAGATGGCGATAGGGTCCCCATGGACCCTACCACCACGTCCAGACCTGCTATCGCAGGGACCAGTGTTCCATCCTACCTTACAAACGCAAAATTTAACGGTTTGGCTATTGAAACCCACATTCTGAAGAGTCGTAGGCTTTCAGGCCCAGTAATTTCTACCTTGATTAATGCAAGGAAGCCATCTTCCAGAGTCATTTATTATAGAGTCTGGAAGGCATATGTCTCCTGGTGTAAATACAAGGGTTGGCGTCTCAGAATGTATGTCATAGGGAGGATCTTTGCTTTTCTGTAAATGGGGTTAGAGATGGAGCTGGCCTTGAGTACTATCAAGGGCCAGGTCTCGGCCTTGTCGGTATTGTTTCAACGTCTGATTGCTGTGCATTCTTTGGTCCGAAGCTTTATACAGGGGGTAATGCGGCTTAATCCACCGGTTAGAGCACCCCTGAACCCCAGGGACTTGAATTTAGTTCTGTCGGGATTACAGAAACAGCCTTTTGAGCCGAGACGACATATTCCCTAGGTCCTTTTGACAAGGAAGCTAATTTTTCTGGTAGCCATTTCTTCTGCAAGAAGGGTATCAGAATTAGCGGCTTTTTCTTGTAAAGAGCCATATTTAATCATGCACAAGGATAGGGTAGTATTGCGTCCTCATCCTAGCTTTCTACCGAAGGTGGTTTCAAGTTTTCATCTAAACCAGGATATTGTTCTGCCTTCATTTTTTCCAGATCCCTGTTCTACGGAAGAACCTGAAGGTCCTAAAAAAGGACAAAATCTACCATTGCTAAGTGGATTCAAACAGGTAATTGTTCAAGCTTATGGTTTGAAGAGGAAAGTTCCACCTTTTCAAATCAAAGCGCACTCCACAAGGGCTGTTAGTGCTTCATGGGAAGTGCATCACCAGGCCTCCATGGCTCAAATCTGTAAGGCCGCAACTTGGTCTTCAGTCCATACATTCACCAGATTCTATCAGGTGGATGTGAGAAGACATGGGAATACCGCCTTTGGGCGCAATGTGCTGCATGCAGCGGTACAAGGTCCTCAGGTCTGATTGCTCCCTACTTTTGTTGTGTCTCCCTCCCCTCAAATAGCATTGCTCTGGGACATCAAATCAGTAAATACTGTGGCTCTGTGTCCCGTGATGTACGAAAAAGAAAATAGGATTTTTATAACAGCTTACCTGTAAAATCCTTTTCTTCGAGTACATCATGGGACACAGAGGTCCCTCCCCTCTTCTAATACACATATATTGCTTTGCTACAAAACTGAGGTACTCCCAGTAAGGGGAGGGGTTATATAGGGGGCTAAACTTCCTGTCCAGGGTGTTCCAGTGTCCATCACCTAGTGGTGCCTATACATCAGTAAATACTGTGGCTCTGTGTCCCATGATGTACTCGAAGAAAAGGATTTTACAGGTAAGCTGTTATAAAAATCCTATTTTTATAACTTTGAAGGGGTGTAGACAAGGGAAGACTGCAGTTAAACAAGTAAAACCTATGTAGGATGATTTATTTATTCTCTGTGTATCACCCGAGGCTATTTACTTCACTGGGTATATGTGAGGGTTTACAACCACTTTAACAATGCAGAGAAATCAGTTCGGCACAGGATGTAGCAAAATTACAGGAAGTCCTGTAGGGGAATAGGCAGCTACATGAAAAATGTGGTTCAGTATTGGGAAATATATTGCACATGGGTGCTTAAAATATGCAAGCAAAATACTCATTAGAAGGAGCTCCTCTGGGAGAATCACTGATAGCAAAAGATTTGGGTGTCCCTGTAGATCACAGATTTAGCAATAGCATGCAACAACAAGCTGCAGTTAATAAAGTTAGCAAAATGATCTCTAGTATTAAAAGGGCTTACAAAGCACTGTTTTGGCATCATCTTGATATATTAAGTTTAGTTTTGGTCACCAATTCACAGGATGCTCTTGAACTAGAAACTCTAAGTTCCCTGAAGAAGGCTTGTGACCATGATTTGAGGTTGGATAAGGGGGTTTCATTTTATCAATATAAAATAAGAGGTTCTTTATTGATTCTTTTGCTATTGGAGTAGTGAAAATGTGGAACTCTCTTCCCCAGGAAGTGATATTAGCTGAGAATGTTTATAAATAAAATAAAAAATGCAGATGTCTTCCTCAGTGAGCATAATATCCAGGGGCACGAGTATTTTTAAGAGACTCAAACACACACAAATATTCCAAAATCACACCTAATGCCCTGTACACACGGTCGGAATTTCCAACAGAAAAAGTCCGATGGGAGCTTTTCATCGTATATTCCTACCGTGTGTATGCCACATCGGACTTTTTACGTCGAAAATTCAGATGGACTTAGATAGAGAACATGTTCTATATTTTTCCGATGGAACAAATTCCTATCGGGAAAACGCTCGTCTGTATGCTATTCCGACACACCAAAAATGACGCATGCTCTGAAGCAAGTACGAGATGTCGTACGTATTGTCCCGTCGTACGTGTTGTACGTCGCCACGTTCTTGACGGTCGGAATTGGTTGTGACCGTGTGTATGCAAGACAGCTTGAGCGGAATTCCGTCAGAAAGACCTTCAGAGTTTATTCCGACGGCAAAACCGGTCGTGTGTACAGGGCATTATACTTAATAGTTTTGTGAATCTTTGGGACAGTTACCTCTGGTGCCAGGCCTCAGCAACTGTGCACAGCTTTATATGGGAATAAGAGCGATTGGCTACCTCTATCTAGACAGCCAGGCAGTAGCACTTCCAACTATAGATGAGCCAAACACCCCCCTATTTGGTTCGCAGAAGAACTCCCAAACAGGGGAAAAGTTCTAACCCAAATGGCGAACCCCATTGAAGTCTATGGGAGTCGAACAGGAAAAATAAATCAAAAGTGCCCATTTGAAGGCTTATATTGGCCATAAAAGGGGTATGGGGGTCCGGATTCTGCCCTGGGGGTCATGTACCAATGCAAAAAAAATGTTTTAAAAACAATAATTTTTTCAAGAACAGAGATTTTAATGATGCTTAAAGTGCACCATTAAAAACAAAAAAATATTTTAAATATAGTGCCTGGGGGGTTCCCCATTAGTCTACCTGTAAAGTGGCACATTTGTAGCATGCATAGAACATGCTGTAGCAAAAAATTACATTTCTAAAGAAAAAAAAAGTCAGATCCCATTTAAAATCACTCGCGGTTGCAATTGCAAAAAAACGTCCTGCGCCCCCCCATTTTGGGTCTGGTATGGATTTTGAGGGGAACCCCATGCCAAACATAAAAAAAGTGTGGTGCCCCCCCAAAATCCATGCCAGATCCTTATCTGGGCATGTAGCCTGGCAGGTCAGGAAAGGGTAAGAACGAGCGAGTGCCCCCTCCTCCTGAACCATACTAGGCCACATGCCCTCAATTGCATTGCACAGAGGGTAGCACTCTAGACCAAATTGCACTGATTGATACTTTCCTTCATGCTAACACCAGTCACAATTAATTGCACGGTGGTGTAACAAGTAATTCTGCGCTGCCTTTAAGAGATAGCAGCTAACACAGCAAATTGGATAAATGGCAATGCAAAGGTATGGATAGTGCGACCTACATATTGTTTCCTACATGGGCAGGTAATAAGGTATAGTGCAGAACTGTTTGATGGAATGTTTCTTGTTAGTAACAGAAGATGTAAAATTGACATACTTATGTACAACTCCAGAATTATCCTGGCACACAATACATTTTCTGCACGAGAAAAAAACATTCAATTCATGGAAAAAAGACTGGCGAACAGGGGGATTAATGATGTTAGGAGCTATTCTGCTTTGTAATGTGGGGGCTCCTCTAAAAATAACCTTAGCCTGATCAGGCAAAGAGGAATTAAGAATACGGTCACTTTTAAGAATGCCCCAATGTTTAGCAAAAATTGCTTTAACTTGTTGATGTTGAGTGGAAATTTTTTTTTTGACTCACAGAACATATGCTCTTGTGGGTTCAAACGCTTCTGTAAGCCTCCCAGTTTTCGGTGGTGGTACTTCTCTCTTTAGTTATATATCCTGGTTCACAGTTGGGATATTCACATGAAGTTTTGAACCATATATTGATTCCACTTGAGACTTTGA
Source organism: Aquarana catesbeiana (assembly GCF_042186555.1). NCBI lineage: Eukaryota > Metazoa > Chordata > Amphibia > Anura > Ranidae > Aquarana > Aquarana catesbeiana. The sequence continues at coordinate 189,808,779 of NC_133327.1, forward strand.
ACCACATTCTGAATATTTTCACTTGGATTTTTTCTTGGACATTTAGCATCTGTTATAGTGTTCACTATATCTGCATATGTTTTTTTAATTTTTAGTGGTGATCATTTGGGCTTATCACCCTCTGTTTGATACATATGTTAAGTCACGTTTTTTAAAAGCGCTATACTATTTGTATTCCTTTACAATTAATTACATGCACTTGCTACTTTTTTGCACCTAACGAGTGACTACCGATGATGCTTAAATACTCCCCATATGCAAAAGTTCCCTATCCCCATGACTAAGCTCTGGGGGGTGGAGTGAAACGTGTTGGGGGCATGGCCTGGGGGTGTGTCAGGGTGTGGCCTGGTTGGAATACAGGCTGAGGTTGCCACTCCATTCATTGCAGCAACTTCCAGGGGTCACCCTTCCTTGATCCTTTGCAGGAGCCAGGACAGGCTCCATCCCCTGTCAGCACTCTAGCAGCAGCTGCAGATGTCCTGTCCACATACCCTCTCCCTATCGAGCCTAAGCGGCCCACACACTTTTCCCCGGCCACATGCCCTCAACATGGCCGGGTGGGTGCTTGGGAGCAGGGGGGCTCTTCCCCCTGCCACAAAGCACCTTGTCCCCATGTTGATGGAGTCAAAGGCCTCATCCCTACAACCGTGGCCGTTGGTTGTGGGGGTCTGTGAGCAGGGGCTTATCGGAATCTGGAAGCCCTCTTTAACAAGGTGGCCCCCAGATCCCGCCCCCATGTAAATGAGTATGGGGTACATAGTAAAAAAAAGTGTCAAAAACTAATAAAAACACAGAGACAGTTTTTGACGATTCCTCCTGATGTAAACCCATCATCAATCACGCCGACCGCCGCACCTGAAAAATAAATAAACAAAAATGCTCTCACCATCTATGAAGGCTGGCCGCCCACTGCAGGCTCTGTCATTTGACATTTCTTATATAGATAAGGGCAGGGCGGGTAAGGGGGGCACCACCCCCCTTGGGACGTCACAGACCGGTGCATGCTGGGTCGGCAACGTCACAAGCGGGCGGTGCCACCAGGTGATGTCAAACAGTTAAGCCTGCAGTAGGCGGCCAGCCTTCATAGAAGGCGGGAGTTTTTTTGTTTTTTTATTTTTCCATTGTGGTGTGCGGCGTGATTGATGATGGATTTACATTGGGGACATTATTTTTTAATTTTTTAATAAATGGAGAGGGCGAGATATGGGGACCCCCTTGTTAAAGGGGGCTTCCAGATTCCGATAAGCTCCCCGTCCGCAGACCCCCACAACCACCAGCCATGGTTGTGGGGATGAGGCTCTTGTCCCCATCAACATGGGGACAGAGTGCTTTGGGGTGGGGGGGGCAGAGCCTGGTATGTGGGCATGTGGCCTGGTATTTTTCAGGAGGGGGGGGCACTTGCTAGTCCCCCCCCTTCCTGACGAGCCAGGCTACATGCCATGAGTTTTGTCAACTACACTATCTGCAAATTGGTCAATCACACCCAAAGCCCATAACAGTTTGTGTAGGTTTAGAATCTGAAGATTGTAGTAGAGGTAGCAGAATTTAATTCTCCCTTCCATGGCTTTACCATGACCAGGCAATGACTACATGGCCAGCTCCTATGTCTGGCCCATGTGCCTAAGACAGCAGTTATTTTCTATGGCTAGACTTGTCGAATGTGTGACATATTAATTTGCCACCAAAACAATGCCAGCTGTAAACACTGTCCAGCCTAGGGCACGCTATTACAGAGTAAACATGGAAATGTCTGCATATGAGATCTGGACAAGCATACTTGAAGCAATGGGATATGGGGTTCTTCTTAAATGTAAAGCTGTCTGTACTATTGTATTGAAGTTATGAAATTAAACTTTAGGTCTGTATTTCCCATGTATTAAGTGGAGTTAAAGTAACACAAAATTCAAATAACGTGAAAAAAAAATGTAAACAAGGGCTCCTCCTCCTCATGATTGGACGTTCAGAGCTAACATGGTTCTCTTCACTTTGCTTCACTTTTTTCAGTGTTTAGTAAACCAGTCTTTGTCTCAATAGAACAAAAGGTGGAACTAAAGGTGTCAGCTAAGCAAATCTTTGTGTTGTGGCTAGTATGTTATTAAAATGCAAGCAAACACAGATATGTATATATATATATATATATATATATATATATATATATATATATATATATACACACAGTATATACAGTATGGATATATATACACTGTATATACATAATTATAATTCTGTACATTTAGATATACATATATTTTCTTTTACTACATTAGATAACAGTAAATTCATTCACTATCACAGTCAGCTGTTTTCAGAACATAGAAAAAATCCACTACAACAAAAGTCAACAAAGGACAAGCCCTACTTCCCAATGTGGGTTTGAATAAATAGCTCCAAATACACTATAATTAATTGCAAACATTACAACTGCAAACAGAAGCAAAATGCATTTCTGCTGGCTTTACGGAAAACCAACTAAATACACACAAGAATGAACATGAAGGCACAGGCATAGTCACAGCACAAAGAGACACACACCCATAAAGAGGGAACAACAGCTTGTGAACTAAATAAGATTACCCAGCACGAATCCAAGATTGCTCACGTGTGGGAATAATTTGTGAAAAGGAAACAAAAGTCATGGTCAGACTATAGAAACACACTTACACAATTGCTTCTCCAGCCTGCAGTCACTGACACCTTTTTTGCCACAGCTTTAGGCCTTGGATAGAATAACCGTGATGAAAACAATTATTAGCACTAAAGAAAATGTCACTACACTGCAGAAATCAAATTAAAGCAGAGTTCCATTCAAAATGGACCTTCCGCTTTAAGTGACGGTGACCCCCTGACATGCCACATTTGGCATGTCATTTTTTTTGGGGGGGGAGGGGGAGCGGATACCCTCTTTTTAGAGGCACCCAGCTTCTACTTCCTCCTGGGGCTCCGCGGCACCAGAAGTAAGTTCACCTCTCCCCCTTCCCTCCCTGCAATCTTCTGGGACACATCACAGGTCCCAGAAGGTTGCCTGGCTATTCACAGCGCGCAAGGCGGCTTGTGCATGCGCCCACAGTAACAATGCCTGTGCTGTAGAGATGAGGGGGAGAGGAGCAGGGCTTCCTGCGCCCGCATCCCTGGACTGTGGGACAGGTGAGTGTCTGATTATTAAAGGTCAGCAGGTACACTTTTTGTAGCTGCTGACTTTTCTTTTTTTTTTTTTTTTTTTTTTTTTTGGGCGGAACTCCGCTTTAACATATATGATATAACTTGTGATATACTGTATGTTGTTTGCAGATGTATTAGAACTAAAATGCTTTGGGCCCCATTTATTGAAGTCTCCAAAATAATAAGGGCCCGGTTTCCAGCTGCTGTTAGAATACTATCAAAGCAATGTAAAACAAGGCCTAACAATATTGCTCATTGAAGAAATACAATAGAAATGTTCATTTATTCTCCAACACTGCCCCAAGGGTGACCATGCATGTTACAATCTGATTGTATAGTCTCTATACAGCCTTTAGGCTGGGTTCACACTGGTCCGACAAACGCTCCGACATTGGGAGCTCATGTCGCATGACGTGTGAAATTTAATGTTTCCCTATGGGAGCCGTCCTAACTGGTCCGACACAAGTCGTTCCGACTTTAGAAATGCTCCCTGTACTACTTTGGTCCGACTTTGATCCTACTTCAGCCTATTGACTATCATTGAAGTCGGATCAAAGTCGGATTGCCGTCTTGCATGATCCGACTTCGGCACGCGACTTGTGCTCAGATGTTCTTGAGGGGGAACTCCACGCCAAATTTTAAATAAAAAACCGGCATGGGTTCCCCCTCCAAGAGCATACCAGGCCCTTGGGTCTGGTATGGACCTTGAGGGGAACCCCCTACGCCGATAAAAATGGCGTGGGGGTCCCCCCCAATCCATACCAGACCCTTATCCGAGCACGCAGCCCGGCCGGACAGGAATGGGGGTGGGGACGAGCGAGCGCCCCCCCCCCTCCTGAACTGTACCAGGCCGCATGCCCTCAACATGGGGGGTTGGTGCCTTGGGGGAGGGGGCGCGCTGCGGCCCCCCACCCCAAAGCACCTTGTCCCCATGTTGATGAGGACAAGGGCCTCTTCCCGACAACCCTGGCCGTTGGTTGTCGGGGTCTGCGGGCGGAGGGCTTATCGGAATCCAGGAGCCCCCTTTAATAAGGGGGCCCCCAGATCCCGGCCCCCCACCCTATGTGAATGAGTATGGGGTACATGGTACCCCTACCCATTCACTAGGGAAGTGTCAATAAAAAAAACCACAGTACACAGGTTTCAAAATTAATTTATTGGGCAGCTCCGGTATCTTCTTCCGACTTCTCCCGGTGTTCCGCCTCTTCTCCCGGGCCCCACCGCTATCTTCTTCCAGCTCTATTGCCAGCGAGGGGCCCGGTCTGCTACCGCTGTCTCGCCGCTGTCTCGCCGCTTCTTCTCTTCATCTCTTCTTCCGATGTTGACACGACGCTCTCCCCGGCTGGAATGCTCTCTGTGCGCTCTGCTCTGACTTATATAGGCGGTGACCCCTATGCTGGGACTGTGACGGCATAAGGGGGCGTGGTCATCGGGTGATGACCACGCCCCCTAAAACGTCACAGTCCCAGCATGCCCAGAGACTGTGACGGCATAAGGGGGCGGGGTCACCGCCTATATAAGTCAGAGCAGAGCGCACAGAGAGCATTCCAGCCGGGGAGAGCGTCGTGTCAACATCGGAAGAAGAGATGAAGAGAAGAAGCGGCGAGACAGCGGCAAGAAGACAGCGGCAGCAGACCGGGCCCCTCGCTGGCAATAGAGCTGGAAGAAGATAGCGGCGGGGCCCGGGAGAAGAGGCGGAACACCGGGAGAAGTCGGAAGAAGATACCGGAGCTGCCCAATAAATTAATTTTGAAACCTGTGTACTGTGGTTTTTTTTATTGACACTTCCCTAGGTGAAAGGGTAGGGGTACCATGTACCCCATACTCATTCACATAGGGTGGGGGGCCGGGATCTGGGGGCCCCCTTATTAAAGGGGGCTCCTGGATTCCGATAAGCCCTCCGCCCGCAGACCCCGACAACCAACGGCCAGGGTTGTCGGGAAGAGGCCCTTGTCCTCATCAACATGGGGACAAGGTGCTTTGGGGTGGGGGGCCGCAGCGCGCCCCCTCCCCCAAGGCACCAACCCCCCATGTTGAGGGCATGCGGCCTGGTACGGTTCAGGAGGGGGGGGGGCGCTCGCTCGTCCCCACCCCCATTCCTGTCCGGCCGGGCTGCGTGCTCGGATAAGGGTCTGGTATGGATTGGGGGGGACCCCCACGCCGTTTTTATCGGCGTAGGGGGTTCCCCTCAAGGTCCATACCAGACCCAAGGGCCTGGTATGCTCCTGGAGGGGGAACCCATGCCGGTTTTTTATTTAAAATTTGGCGCGGAGTTCCCCCTAAAGATTCATACCAAACACAGTGCCGGGCATTGGCGGGGATCCAAGTCGGATCCCCGTTCATTGAAAGTCGGACACATGCCGGCTTCATGTCGTAGGGCAAAGTCGGATCCAAAGTAGGACGGCTGTCGTGTCGCACCAGTGTGAACCCAGCCTCAAACCAGTGGTTCTCAACTCCTGTCCTCAGGACCCACTAACAGGCCAGATTTTAAGTATTACCTTGGGCAGATGCAGACTAAAATACTGCAATCACTGAACAGCAAATGATCTCACCTGTGATGTATTTCAGTTATCTTGCAAACCTGGCCTGTTAGTGGGTCCTGAGGACAGGAGTTGAGAACTACTGCTTTAAACACACCATAATTTATGCAATTTGAGGACAAACCATACAATACCAATCAAACCATCAATTAGAACAATCATACAATCAACATCATGCAATGTCAATCATACCATAACAATCCATCCGGTTTGTATCCGATGTGCAGGTCCTTACATTAAATACAGTAGTTTGTGGTAGATCTAAAGGAGATTGTATGGTGTGCTTAAGAAAGTGATGATATTGAATCTGTTTGCAACATACTTAAAGCATATCTAAACCTAAAAACTAGCAGTGAAAATTTGCCTGACATTTTGGCAAGGCGATCCGCTTCCTGATTGTCAGGAAGGAGATTTAGTGTGAAAATAGTGAATATTCATTCGCTATTGCCACCCTTTTTTGAAGCCTATTAGAGCCTCTGGCTCTAATCACGTGCTTCAAAAAAACAACCCCCCTCATTGGAATCCATAGTCTGGCACCCTGTATGTAGATCAGGGGGCCGGACTCATCGACAGGGGGGCGGCGCCCATGTTCCTCTAATGGACGGGCAGCCACTGGTGGTTGCATTAGTTTTGTTTTTCATGCCTTTTTTACTTCAGTTGGTGGTCCTGCCAATAACACACCTCCTGTTCTAGGCTGACAACCCTCACTCCACTATACCTATGGAGGAGCAGTATGTCATCCTAGGCTGTTTTTCCGATTTGGAATACAAACAGCTTCTCCTCTCTTCATCTTGTTTATATAGGGGGGAGTTGTTGTGTAGTTTGTAGAAGAGAGCTTGGAAAGTGGATTGCAGTGATTACACATGATTTCAGTTTAGTATACAGGAGGTTACAAGGATAGTGATACTTGATTTTTAACAGAATCACCAGGTATTTCCTCTACTTTCAGAAATGTACTTTGCCTGAAAAATAAAATAAATGGCCTTAACTACACTGAAGGATGGGTATGCTACAATATTTTAGATACAGCAAACTTGAAATATGGTCACTACCTTTTGCCTTCTCCTTGCAGTCTTTTGGGAATCGCGCTATTTATTGAACCTTTAATATCTGAATTTGATCTACAGTATATGACATACTGAATTACTTGATGACCAGTCATTTGGTTACCATGTCTGTGTAAATGTCAGTCACTTTACTGAAGGGTAGACTGTAGGGACAATATTAAACCAAAGCCATGTTTATAATAGAAATGCACTGTCAACATAGAGTAACCAATTTTATTACCTGAAGTTATTAAGCATACATAGAAACCTGGCCATGTTAGTCGAGAAACGATAAGCATAGCTCCCAACTGCCCCTGCTTTTTATGGACTGTCCCTGGTTTTTATGGACTGTCCCTGATTTGGAACAAAGTCCCTCTGTCCCTCTTTCCTCCTCATTTGTCCCTCATTTTGGTCTGGTCTATATAGTTGTATATAAAACACAATTTTTGTCAAAGTGTTTCTCAGTGCTAAACCTTTCATCTAATGTCTAAATTGCTGCCTTTGAAAATTTTAAAAGCCAGAAAAAAAAGGACTTATGGGTTTAACGGATCATTTTTTGTATACTTCCCCTTTAAGGGGGCGTGCAGGGGGTGTGTCCTTTTTCTAAATATTTTTGCTAATAGGTGTCCCTCATTCCCATCTCACAAAGTTGGGAGGTATGCATAAGGCAAAAAAGAAAGCTTTGAAAAAACTAAGTAATCAAAATAGATCATCTGTACACCATACCAATACTGTACCAGAATGTGTTTTGAAGTTTGTGTGAGATTTAACTTGTTAAGTGAACACTTTGTGAAAAAAATTATTTACTTTTATATTTTTTCAAAGGATTTTAGCAAAAAAGGACTTTAATCTTCCCAAAAAGGGGTCATTTGGGGGTTGTGTTCTGTCCTGGCATTTTAGGGCCTGAAGAAATTAGATTAGTCAGTCAATACATCAGGGCTGAATACTTTTCAGATATACAGTATGTATACAGTATGCACCTAAGTTTGTAGGCTTAATAACTTTCACTAACATATTGTGACTTGGGTTATTTTTACCAAAGAAATCTAGCAGAATGCATTTTGACCTAAATTTATGAACAAGAATTATTTATTTGCAAAATCTTATAGCACGAACAAAGAAAAACTTGTTTTTTCATAATGTTCAATATTTTTCTCATTTATAGAGCAAAAAATAAAAGCCCAGTGGTGATTAAATACCCCCCAAAATAAAGCTCTATCTCTCTAAAAAAATTTTTTATAAAAGACAGTGCTAAAAGCTGAAAATCGGCCTGGACAGAAAAGGGGTGAAAGTGTTCAGACTTTAAGTAAAATTTCTTTACTGGATAAATAACTAATTAGGTGTTTTTTCTCTTTGGAGTACAGCTTTCAAAATGTTTGTCCTTTCAGTGTCCTCCTGAGTATGGTGACACCACATGTGTGGGACTTTTTCACAGCTTAACCACATAGAGGGGCCCAACATCCAATAAGCACCTTCAGGCATTCTAGGGGCATATCGCACATTTAGTTTCCTGACTATCTTTCACATTTTTGGAGGCCCTGGAATACCAGGAAAGTAGAAACACCCACAAAATGATAACATTTTGGAAGATAAACACTCCAACATATTTTGTAAGAAGCATAAGAAGTCTTTTGAAATGGTAATTTTTTGCAATGTTTTTGGAAAATGTGGAAAAGTGTAAATGATTAAAATGGTTGTATACCGCTGGATGTTTTATTTCTCCCCTGCAAGGTAAAGTCATAATGTGCTAGTATGCATCACATACTAGCACATTATGTGAAACTTACCGTAAAACAAAGCTGTTCCAATGCCTCATTGTGAGCGCTGCAGGGGCTCCCATCTTCACCCGTCTTGCTTTTGGGTTCGCCGGCTCTGTGACTGGTAAGAGCAGCAATGACGTCACTCCTGCGCATGTGTGTGGCAGCCACCGTTCACAGCACAGGGTTCTGAAGGAATGGTGCGGGTGGCCATTCTTTCAGAGCGCGTGCACCAGTGATTTCACTGGCTGCATGTAATGTAAATATCTCTTAAACGGTCCACGTTTAGGAGATATTTATACTACCTATAGGTACACACAGCATGGACATACTGAGAATCAAACCTTAAGACACATTCAGCTACTCCTCCCGAGTATGGGGATACCATTTGTAAGACCTTTTCAATGTTTGGACTGATTATGCACCAGACATTGCAACCTGCATGTCACAAAAATCAAGTACAAGTGGTCAGTGAATATAGCATAGTGTAGCTTCACCTACAGCAGTCCCTGTTCATAAAAGGCAAGCAGGCCTAATCTACTGGTAAGTGGCTGCCCCATAGCACAATGCTTTGTTTACTGGCCAGCAAGTACAGGAGGTTCAACAGAGGGTAAACAAAAGAGTATCTGTGGTTTCAGTAGTGAAGTTGTCTGCAGAGGATGGGTAGCACTGGTGTCTCGCAGGAACATAGCCATTGGGATGTGCAGATGGGTCAGTACTGGTGCCAGGCAACGCTATGGTCAGCAAACAGGCAAAGCAGTGGTCCAGGTAGAAGACAGAAACAGGCCAGGGTCAGTACAGGCAGAAGGCAGGGCCATGGTGTCAGGGCTGGGCTTAGCCCTTCCTCCTCTAAGCTGGCAGCTCAGCTGTCGGCTAATTGCCAGCTCCTTTCTCTCCACAATGACTCACCTGTTGATGATATCCTGCTCATTAGTCCTGCCTACTTAAGCCGTCCAGCCCAGATGATATCCTCCTTCACCTTGGTCACATCTCTAGAGATGCTCTCCTGTGTTCCTGTTAAAGACTTGCTTGGCTGACATTACTTTTGGCTCCAGATCCTGCTTGCTGTTTTTTTATGCTCATCTCTGGCTCCCTGACATTTTAGCTTGTCTGACTATCCGTTCCAGTTCTTGAACTCTGGCTATGTTTTGACTACGTTTACTCTGTTTACCATTTTTATCATTATTAAACAAGTGTGATCTAACTGTACTTCTGTCTCAGTCTGAACCATGGTTTCTGGTAGTAGGCGCAGGCCATGAATTTAGAAAATGCAGTCAATCCACTTGTTGGTAATATTTTTTCCAGATTGGATGAGCAGGATCACTGCATGGATCAGTTTGCCATGGTGTTAGAAACGCTTCTGAGTCACATGGCTCACCTGGAATCTCCCACTGTGGCTGCTCCGGTACAACCTGTGTTGCAGGTCGTTCCTGCTGCTGCTCAAGTCTCTGTGCAGGAACCCGCCTCGAGTATTACCTCTATAAGAGGTATGTCTGGGTCTGCTTCCCCAAGGTTTTGGGGAGCGATCCAGTCCAATGCAGAGGGTTTCTTAACCAGGTTGAGATATACTTTGATATGCTGCCCCATACGTTTCCCACGGACAGAAGCAAAGTAGGTTCTGTGATATCTTTGCTTTCTGAGAGAGCCTTGGCCTGGGCAAACCCTCTATGGGAGACGCAAAAACCTATTGTCTTGAGTTACCCTGAGTTTGTGGCTTCTTTTAAAAGTGCATTTGACGTTCCTGCATGCTCCACTTCTGCTGCCAAGTGCCTCATGTCCATCAAACAGAGTACGAGAACTGTTACTGACTACGCCATTGAATTCCGTACTCTGGCAGCAGAGGTTGCTTGGAACAATGAGGCCCTCGTGGCTGCTTTTTCTCATGGTCTCTCGGATAGCATCAAGGATGAGATAGCAGACCGAGATATACCCACTAAGCTGGAGAAGTTGATCATCCTCATTGACTCTAGACACAGAGAAAGACTTCCTTTTAAGGAGTGCTTGTGGAAGCCTCCTGTACATTTGTCTCCAAACTTTGCAGTCCCACCCTTGCCTCCCTCAGCTCCCATGCCTCCTGGTACCGAGTCGGTCTGTGAAGATGAATCCATGCACTTGGGCTTCACGTGTCTCTCTGTCGATGAGAGAACCATTAAGAGGAGGGAGAGGTTGTGCCTTTGTTGTGGCCAGGCAGGTTACTTTTTGAAGTCTTGTCCTACCCGCCCAGGGAACACCCGAACCTTGAGGTCCTGTCACGAACAGACCTTAGGTGGCGTTGTTTTATCCCTAGTTATTCAGAAGAATAAGCCTCTGGTTTTGGTTACCCTTTCTTGGGCTGAGTCGTCCGTCGAGATACAGGCTCTAATTGACTATGGGGCTGCAGGCATGTTCATTGAAGCTGCGTTTTTATTGAAGCACTCGATTCCTCTGCAGCAGCGTGACTCCACTAGCCATTGAGGTTCTTGATGGGAGACCTCTACAGCCGGCCCATGTGACTCATGAGACTGTTCCATTGTCCATGGCCGTAGGGGCTCTTCACCATGAGATAATCCAATTCCAAGTTATTTCCTCACCTAAGTTTCCTCTGGTTATTGGTTATCCTTGGTTACAGAGGCACGACCCCTCTTTTGATTGGCTCTGTGCTGAGGTTCTCTCGTGGTCACCACAATGCAGTAAGACATGCTTCCAGAAGGTAGTCAAGGTCCTGTGCACCTCTTCACTCTCCTCCCTGGTGCCTCCACACCAGTCGTATGATTGCGCAATTGACCTTCAACCTGGTGCCATACCCCCTCGTGGCCAGGTTTATCCTCTGTCAGTCTTTGACAAAGGTCAAGCCAGTAGTTTGGCCAGAAGGTAACCAAGGTCCTGTGCACCTCTTCACTCTCCTCCCTGCCAGAGGAATACTTCGATTTTAGCAATGTCTTTGACAAAGGTCAAGCCAGTAGTTTGCCTCCACACCAGTCGTATGATTGCGCAATTGACCTTCAACCTGGTGCCATACCCCCTCGTGGCCAGGTTTATCCTCTGTCAGTCTTGGAGAATAAGGCCATGGAGGAGTATGTTGCAGACGCACTTTCTCGAGGTTTCATCTACAAATCCTTGTCTCCTGCTGGTGCTGGTTTATTCTTTGTGAGGAGGAAGAGTGGTGAACTGAGACATTGTATTGATAGGGGTCTCAATTGTTTCACAATTAAGAATGCCTTTCCGATAACATTGATTACAGAGTTATTTGACTGCCGCAAAGGAGCAACGGTTTTCACAAAGCTTGATTTGAGAGGGGCATACAATCTTGAGAGCATTAAGGAGGGCGACGAGTGGAAAACTGTGTTTAATACCAGAACAGGCCATTATGAGTACCTCGTAATGACTTTTGGCCTTTGCAACGCCCCAACAGTTTTCCAGGAATTCATTAACGATCTCCACAAAGATTTGTTGCAGTTATGTGTGGTGTTTTATCTCAACGATATCCTCATATTTTCCAAGTCCCTGGAGAGCCACCACACAGATGTCTGTCGTGTGCTTCAGAAACTAAGAGGGAACAATCTCTATTGTAAATTGGAGAAGTGCAAATTCCATCGTGAACAGGTTAAATTCCTGGGTTATGTCATTTTCACTGCTGGTTTTTCGATGGACCCAGAGAAACCTTCAGCAGTCCTACAGTGGCTCCAACCCATGGATTTACGTCCTCTGCAGTGTTTTCTTGGCTTCGCCAACTATTATTGGAAGTTTATTCGGAACTTCTCGTCTCTGGTCAAGCCCCTGACTGATATGACCAGAGAGGACAGGAACCCACAAAGTTTGTCTCCGGAGTCCATTAAGGCCTTTGAGAGTCTCAAAGCTGCCTTTGTTTCTGCTCCTATGTTGGCATATCCTGATCCTAGGTTATCTTTTATCCTTGAGGTTGATGCTTCTGAGACTGGAGTTGGCACCCTTCTGTCTCAACATCCTACCTCTGAGAGCGCTATGCATCCTTGTGGCTACTTTTCCAAGAAATTGTCACCTGCAACCTTTAACCTGTAACCTTCTATTATTTGTTAAAATTGTCACCTGCAGAAGAGCCCTGAAAGCATGTAGACATCTCCTCGAAGGTACCACTGTGCTGGTTCTCATTTTTACTGACCATAAGAATCTCACATTCTTGTCTGAGGCTAAACGCCTCTCTCCCAGAATGGCGCTATGGGCTCTTTTCTTGTCTAGTTTCAACTACATTGTCTCATTCTTACCCCGTGCTAAGAATGTAAGGGCTGACGCTTTGTCACGACAATTTTCCTTCACTTCCAAAATGGAGTCGGTTCCGATTCCTGTATTTCCTCCTGATTGTATTCTGGCTACAGTTCGCACCAGTCACACTTCTCTTTTGGGTGACAAAATTCTTGCTACTCAGGTTCTTGTGACCGCTGCTTTGTCCCAGAGAGTCTCCGTACTGCCGTGCTCAAGACTTAAAATTTTCTCAAGGCTGATGGCTACCCTGGGAAGAATCAACTCTTTTGGGCCATTTCCCAACAATTCTGGTGGCCTATTCTAAGTGCTGATGTAACTGCCTTCGTAGCTGCCTGTTCCGTGTGTGCTCAGAGTAAGACTCCACGACACCTTCCAGTGGGCCTCCTACAACCCATACCCAATGGAGAAAGGCCCTGGACTACGGATGAGCTTCGAGTTCGACTCTAACATCGGCTGTTCGACCGTTCGCTGAATTGCGAACATTATGGGCCATTCGCGCCAAATTCGAGTGGCGCTTCACGGCCCATAATTCACTGCGGCATCGCAGTGCATTGCTGGCTGATGCTTGGCCAAGCAAACACTATGACCTGCATGCTTTGGCAATCACAGCGCGGTAAGAACGGAGAGCCATAATTGGCCGCAGGCAGGGTGGCTTTGGCCAATTATGCCTCAGGGGATTTAGTACATGCCCCACACTATATAAGGCCGCCTGGACGTCAGCCTTGTGTAGTGTGTTCCGGCATGCTGAGAGAGAGAGAGAGAGAGAGAGAGAGAGAGAGAGAGAGAGAGAGAGAGAGAGAGAGAGACATTGTCATTTCATTTGAGTTAGATAGAGTAGGCAGGCAAGTCAGTTAGCTGCAGTTAGTGTATTGTGTATATATATATATATATATATACATATATATATATGCATCCCAGGTGTTGTATGTATGTATATATATATATATATATATATATATACACTGTATTCAGTTTAGCTAGATCCGTTCCTGTTATTCTCTTCCTAATATACTTACAGGCAGTCAGCTGCAGTATTTTCAGTCAGTGTACTGTATCCTGCGCACAGTGTGCAACTAAAGCTAACTGCAGACAATTGCTGGTGTTCTCTTTCTAATGATACCTCAGGCAGGCAGCTGCAGTATTTTCAGTCAGTGTACTGTATCCTGCGCACAGTGTGCAACTAAAGCTAACTGCAGCCAATTGCTGGTGTTCTCTTCCTAATATACTTACAGACAGGCAGCTGCAGCATTTTCAGTCAGTGTACTGTATCAAGGGCACAGCGTGCAACTAAAGCTAACTGCAGCCAATTGCTGGTGTTCTCTTCCAAATATACTTACAGGCAGGCAGCTGCAGTATTTTCAGTCAGTGTACTGTAACCTGCGCACAGTGTGCAACTAAAGCTAACTGCAGTCAATTGCTGGTGTTCTCTTCCTAATATACTTACAGGCAAGCAGCTGCAGTTTTTTCAGTCAGTGTACTGTATCCTGTGCAGTGTTCAACTAAAGCTAACTGCAGACAATTGCTGGTGTTCTCTTTCTAATGATACCTCAGGCAGGCAGCTGCAGTATTTTCAGTCAGTGTACTGTATCCTGCACACAGTGTGCAACTAAAACTAACTGCAGCCAATTGCTAGTGTTCTCTTTCTAATATACTTACAGGCAGGCGGTTGCAGTATTTTCAGTCAGTGTATTGTGTATATTAGGGATGAGCCGAACACCCCCCTGTTCGGTTCGCACCAGAACTTGCGAACAGGCAAAAAATGTGTTCAAACACGCGAACACCGTTAAAGTCTATGGGACACGAACATGAATAGGGATGAGCCGAACACCCCCCGGTTCGGTTCGCACCAGAACCTGCGAACGGACCGAAAGTTTGCACGAACGTTAGAACCCCATTGACGTCTATGGGACTCGAACGTTCGAAATCAAAAGTGCTCATTTTAAAGGCTAATTTGCATGGTATTGTCCTAAAAAGGGTTTGGGGACCCGGGTCCTACCCCAGGGGACATGTATCAATGCAAAAAAAACTTTTAAAAACGGCCGTTTTTTCGGGAGCAGTGATTTTAATGATGCTTAATGTAAAAAAAAAAAAAAAAGTGAAATATTCCTTTAAATATCATACCTGGGAGGTGTCTATAGTATGCCTGTAAAGTGGCGCATGTTTCCCGTGTTTAGAACAGTCCCTGCACCAAATGTCATTTTTAAAGGAAAAAAAGTCATTTAAAACTGCTTGCGGGTTTAATGTAATGTCGGGTCCTGGCAATATGGATGAAAATCAGTGAGACAAACGGCATGGGTACCCCCCAGTCCATTACCAGGCCCTTTGGGTCTTGTATGGATATTAAGGGGAACCCCGCACCCAAATTAAAATAAGGAAAGGTGTGGGGCCACCAGGCCCTATATACTCTGAACAGCAGTATACAGGCGGTGCAAACAAGACAAGGACTGTAGGTTTGTTGTTAAGTAGAATCTGTTTGTCATTTTGAACGGGTACATTTTTAACGTGTTTAGCTCCAGCCAAAATATCTTTTTTAAGCTTTTTGGAAAACATAGGGAAGGGTTATCACCCCTGTGACATTTGTTTTGCTGTCTTTCCTCCTCTTTAGAAGATTTCAACTCACTTTTTGTCCCAATGACAAATGTTTTTTGAGAATTTGGGTTTTTTTGTGGAACAAGGATTGGAAAGCATCAGTGGAAAGGAGAAATGTTTTTCCCATATTAACTCTTACAGGAGAGAATTTCCCTTCCTAGGGGTAGATTTCATCTCACTTCCTGTTGTCTCCTTCCGTTTGCAAGTAGGAGTCCTTTGTAAGTTAGATGTTTGAAAGTAGGGGCCTGCCCTATATACTCAGCAGAAATTTGGGCCTTAGGTGTTGTTGTGGCCACAACAATGTAAGCCCTCACAGGGCCCTGCTGTGAAATATTAGATCAAGAATTGTAATTACATGCCCCTGTTGAACAGGGGCAGAAAAACTGGGCCTTTGGTGGTGGTGGTGGTGGTGCTGGTGCCACAACACTGTAAGTCCTCACTCGCTCTTGGTGGGTGCAGAAATGGGCCCTGCTGTGAAATATTAGATGAAGAATTGTAATTACATGCCCCTGTTGAACAGGGGCAGAAAAATTGGGCCTTTGGTGGTGGTGGTGGTGGTGCTGGTGCCATAACACTGCAACCCCTCACAGACACTCTAGTTGGAACGCAGGAACGAGCCCTGCTGCAAAGTATTGCATCAAAAATTGTAATTACACGCCCCTGTTAAACAGGGGCAGAAAAATTGGGCCTTAGGCACTGGTGCTGGTGCCACAACACTGCAACCCCTCACAGACACTCTAGTTGGAACGCAGGAACGAGCCCTGCTGCAAAGTATTGCATCAAAAATTGTAATTACACGCCCCTGTTAAACAGGGGCAGAAAAATTGGGCCTTAGGCACTGGTGCTGGTGCCACAACACTGCAACCCCTCACAGACACTCTAGTTGGAACGCAGGAACGAGCCCTGCTGCAAAGTATTGCATCAAAAATTGTAATTACACGCCCCTGTTAAACAGGGGCTGAAAAATTGTGCCTTAGGCACTGGTGGTGGCGCCCACAACCAAAAATGTTCTTACAAGCTATCAGCGTGATGATTGAGGAGGAAGAGGATAATTACTCAGGAATAGTCACTCAGCATCAGCATAGGCAGTCTTTAAAGGGATCTGAGATTTTAAAAAAAATTATTCAGTTACATCAGCATCAGGTGCTTGGTAGCTGGTGGTGATCCAAGACTGATTCATTTTTATGAAGGTCAGTCGATCGACCGAGTCGGTGGACAGACGCACCCTGTGATCGGTTACCACGCCTCCAGCTGCACTTAATGTGCGTTCCGAAAGAACGCTGGATGCAGGACAGGCCAGTAGCTCAATTGCATACTGTGCAAGCTCTGGCCAGTGATCCATCCTCAAGACCCAGTAACCCACAGGATTTTCGGTGGGAAAGGTGTCCAAGTCTGATCTTGCCCCTAGGTATTCCTGCACCATGTAAAACAGACGCTGGCGATGGTTGCTGGAACCGATCATACCTTGGGGCTGCGGACCAAAAAATTGTCTGAACGCATCGGTCAGACGGCCACCTTCCCCACCGCTCCTTCTTTGACTGACCGAAGCCTCAGCAACACGTTGTCCAGAAACAGGAGTTTGTAACCTCCCAGTCTCTAGGAACGCGTTGCACAGACCTTTCTGCAAGGCCTCCCGAAGATGTTTCATCCTCTGCTCCCTCTGCGATGGCAAGATAAGGTCTGCAACCTTACCCTTGTAACGTGGATCAAGGAGGGTTGCCAGCCAGTATTGGTCCTTCTCCTTGATACCACGAATACGAGGATCCTTCTGCAGGCTTTGCAGGATCAGGGAGGCCATGCAGCGTAGGTTTGCTGAGGCATTCGGTCCGGAGTCCTCTGGGTCACTAAGGACGACATGGTCCGCAGCCACCTCATCCCAGCCACGTACAAGTCCATGTGTTTCTTGGGACTGATCCCTTAAAGACTGCTGCTGATGCTGAGTGCCAGGCTCCACCTCCATACTGACACAATTTTCCTCCTCCTCCTCCTCCTCCTCCTCCTCCTCTTCCTGTGTGATCGGCGGGCACGCAGGAACACTGTCTGGATAAAGGGGGCCTTGAGAGCTAAGGAAGTCCTCCTCTTCCTGCCTCTGTTCTGCCTCAAGTGCCCTGTCCATTATTCCACGCAACGTGTGCTCCAACAGGTGGACAAGGGGGACAGTGTCACTGATGCATGCACTGTCACTGCTCACCATCCTCGTGGCCTCCTCAAATGGTGACAGGACAGTGCATGCATCCCTGATCATGGCCCACTGGCATGGGGAAAAAAAAACAAGCTCCCCTGACCCTGTCCTGGTGCCATAGTCGCACAGGTACTCATTGATGGCCCTCTGCTGCGTGTGCAGCCGCTGCAGCATGGCCAACGTTGAGTTCCACCTGGTGGGCATGTCACAGATTAGGCGGTTCTTGGGCAGGTTAAACTCCTTTTGGAGGTCCATCAGCCGAGCACTGGCATTATATGACTGGCGGAAATGCACACAGACTTTCCTGGCCTGCCTCAGGACATCCTGTAAGCCTGGGTACCTGCCCAAGAACCGCTGCACCACCAAGTTAAGGACGTGAGCCAAACAGGGCACATGGGTCATTTGTCCCTGTCGGAGGGCAGAGAGGAGGTTGGTGCCATTGTCGCAAACCACCATTCCTGCCTTAAGTTGGCGTGGCGTCAACCACCTCTGAACCTGCCCCTGCAGAGCTGACAGAACCTCTGCCCCAGTGTGGCTCCTGTCCCCCAAGCACACCAGCTCAAGCACCGCATGGCATCTTTTGGCCTGCGTACTTGCGTATCCCCTTGAACGGCTACGGAGCACCGCTGGTTCCGAGGACAAAGCACAGGAAGAGGCCATGGAGGAAGAAGAAGAGGAGGGGGTGGAGGAGAGAGGTGTGTCACAATCATTTGCATTTTGGAGGCGTGGTGGCAGAACAACCTCCAACACTACTGCACCTTGTCCTGCATCCTTCCCAGCTGCCAGCAGAGTCATCCAATTCGCCATGAAACTTAGGTAACGTCCCTGTCCATGCCTGCTGGACCATGAGTCAGCGGTAATATGCACCTTACTGCTGACTGCCCTGTCCAGCAAGGCATGGACATTGCCTTCCACATGCCGGTAGAGAGCCGGAATCGCCTTCCGTGAGAAAAAGTGGTGTTTGGGTACCTGCCACTGAGGAACCGCACATTCCACAAACTCACGGAAGGGGGCAGAGTCTACCAACTGAAAAGGCAGCAGTTGAAGTGATAGCAATTTTGCCAAGCTAGCATTCAACCGCTGCGCATGTGGATGGCTGGGAGCAAACTACTTTCAGCGGTGCAGCAGCTAGGGCAGGGAAATTTGCCTGGTACAATCTGATGTCGGTGTACCAAAAGCAGATTGCCCACAAGTACTTGGCTGTGACACACCTAATTCTACACCTTCATTCCTCTCAGTGCAGGTCTCAGAGAGGACTGAAGGTATAGTGGGGTTGGAAATCTCAGCTGATGAGGAGCAAGGAGAGGTCCTCTTTGTTCTTTGGTGTGGGTCTTTTAGATACGCTTGCCAATGAACTGCATGGCAGGTCAACATATGTCTGGTCAAGCATGTGGTACCCAAGCGGGAGATGTTTTGGCCACGCGAGATACGCTTGAGACATATGTTGCAAATAGCAGCGGTGCGATCTGATGCACTCGTCTCTAAAAAGGCCCACACCAAAGAACTTTTTGAATAACGCACAGAGACTGCAGCGCCCTGCACATGTGGAGCTTTGGGGTGTGATGCAGTCAATGTGCTGCCCTTAGGCTGGCCCCTGGAGGGCATACTGCCTCCTTGGTGATGTGCCGCCTCCTCCTCCTCCTCTCTCCTATCAGGCACCCACGTTGAGTCAGTTGCCTCATCATCCCCTCCCTCCTCATCACTGGAGCAAACCTGGCAGTATGCTGCAGCAGGGGGAGCATGACTGCCAGATTGCTGTCCTTCTTGGGCACCCCCTCTGTCCGTGCTAATGTTACTGCCTTCATCAAGCTCAGTATCATCATCAGAGCCTTCCAAACGCTGGGCATCCTCCTGGAGCATGTACCCAACACTGTGGTCAAACAGTTCGAGGTACTCCTCAGGAGGACATGGTGGGGCTAGGGAAGGAGTCACTGATGCCATTGAGCCAAGGGAAGAGGCCGTGTTGGCAGCTGCTTTGCCAGACAAAGTACCCTGAGCATGGGTGAGAGAGGATGAGGAGGATGAGGACGGCTTGGTCATCCACTCGACCAAGTCTTTCGCATGTTGCGGCTCAACACGGCCAGCTGCCGAAAAAAAGGCCAAGTGTGTCCCACGGCCACGTGCTGATGAGGATGCACCGTCTCCACGACCAGCACTAGACGCAGAGCCTGCTTGCCCTCTATTATTGGCTTGTGACTGTCTGCCTCTCCTTCTTGGCCTTCCAGACATACTAATGGCCTGTAGCTGCACTAAGATGGGATATATATATATATATATATATATATATATATATGTACTGATACTGCAGCTAGCAAAATCAACTGCCTGCCTGTAGTATGAGAACACCACCAACCTTCTACAGGTAGCTTTAGCTGAACACTGTGAGGTGGACGCACCCCACTAACTTGTAGGTTTAGCTGAACACTGTGAACAGGACGCACCCCACTAACTTGTAGGTTTAGCTGAACACTGTGAACAGGATGCACCCCACTAACTTGTAGGTTTAGCTGAACACTGTGAGCAGGACGCACCCCACTAACTTGTAGGTTTAGCTGAACACTGTGAGCAGGACGCACTGCACTAACTGTAAATAGTCTAGCTGCCTGACTGTGGTACTAATAGGATCAAAAGAACACCAGTAATTTTCTTCAGGTAGCTGTATATACTATAACAAGACAAGCCTGCCTGTCAGTAAGAAGATAACAGGAACGGATCTAGCTGAACACTGTGAGCAGGACGCACTGCACTAAACTTGTAGGTTTAGCTGAACACTGTGAGCAGGACGCACCCCACTAACTTGTAGGTTTAGCTGAACACTCTGAGCAGGACGCACCCCACTAACTTGTAGGTTTAGCTGAACACTGTGAGGTGGACGCACCACACTAACTTGTAGGTTTAGCTGAACACTGTGAGCAGGACGCACTGCACTAACTGTAAATAGTCTAGCTGCCTGACTGTGGTACTAATAGGATCAAAAAAACACCAGTAATTTTCTTCAGGTAGCTGTATATACTGTAACAAGACAAGCCTGCCTGTCAGTAAGAAGATAACAGGAACGGATCTAGCTGAACACTGTGAGCAGGACGCACCCCACTAACTTGTAGGTTTAGCTGAACACTGTGAGGTGGACGCACCACACTAACTTGTAGGTTTAACTGAACACTGTGAGCAGGACGCACCCCACTAACTTATAGGTTTAGCTGAACACTGTGATCAGGATGCACCCCACTAACTTGTAGGTTTAGCTGAACACTGTGAGCAGGACGCACCCCACTAACTTGTAGGTTTAGCTGAACACTGTGAGCAGGACGCACCGCACTAACTTGTAGCTTTAGCTTTACACTGTGAGCAGGACGCACCCCACTAACTTGTAGGTTTAGCTGAACACTGTGAGCAGGACGCACCCCACTAACTTGTAGTTTTAGCTGAACACTGTGAGCAGGACGCACTGCACTAACTGTAAATAGTCTAGCTGCCTGACTGTGGTACTAATAGGATCAAAAGAACACCAGCAATTTTCTTCAGGTAGCTTTATATACTGTAACAAGACAAGCCTGCCTGTCAGTAAGAAGATAACAGGAACGGATCTAGCTGAACACTGTGAGCAGGACGCACTACACTAACTGTAAATAGTCTAGCTGCCTGACTGTGGTACTAATAGGATCAAAAGAACACAAGCAATTTTCTTCAGGTAGCTGTATATACTGTAACAAGACAAGCCTGCCTGTCAGTAAGAAGATAGCAGGAA
This sequence comes from Aquarana catesbeiana, assembly GCF_042186555.1. NCBI lineage: Eukaryota > Metazoa > Chordata > Amphibia > Anura > Ranidae > Aquarana > Aquarana catesbeiana. The sequence goes on from NC_133327.1 coordinate 189,830,018, forward strand.
CGGATCTAGCTGAACACTGTGAGCAGGACACACTGCACTAACTGTAAATAGTCTAGCTGCCTGACTGTGGTACTAATAGGATTAAAAGAACACCAGTAATTTTCTTCAGGTAGCTGTATATACTGTAACAAGACAAGCCTGCCTGTCAGTAAGAAGATAACAGGAACGGATCTAGCTGAACACTGTGAGCAGGACGCACCCTACTAACTTGTAGGTTTAGCTGAACACTGTTATCAGGATGCACCCCACTAACTTGTAGGTTTAGCTGAACACTGTGAGCAGGACGCACCCCACTAACTTGTAGGTTTAGCTAAACACTGTGAGCAGGACGCACCGCACTAACTTGTAGGTTTAGCTGAACACTGTGAGCAGGACGCACCCCACTAACTTGTAGGTTTAGCTGAACACTGTGAGCAGGACGCACCCCACTAACTTGTAGTTTTAGCTGAACACTGTGAGCAGGACGCACTGCACTAACTGTAAATAGTCTAGCTGCCTGACTGTGGTACTAATAGGATCAAAAGAACACCAGCAATTTTCTTCAGGTAGCTGTATATACTGTAACAAGACAAGCCTGCCTGTCAGTAAGAAGATAACAGGAACGGATCTAGCTGAACACTGTGATCAGGACGCACTGCACTAACTGTAAATAGTCTAGCTGCCTGACTGTGGTACTAATAGGATCAAAAGAACACAAGCAATTTTCTTCAGGTAGCTGTATATACTGTAACAAGACAAGCCTGCCTGTCAGTAAGAAGATAGCAGGAACGGATCTAGCTGAACATTGTGTGCAGGACGCACTGCACTAACTGTAAATAGTCTAGTTGCCTGACTGTGGTACTAATAGGATCAAAAGAACACCAGTAATTTTCTTCAGGTAGCTGTATATACTGTAACAAAACAAGCCTGCCTGTCAGTAAGAAGATAACAGGAACGGATCTAGCTGAACACTGTGAGCAGGACGCACTGCACTAACTTGTAGGTTTAGCTGAACAATGTGAGGTGGACGCACCCCACTAACTTGTAGGTTTAGCTGAACACTGTGAGCAGGACGCACTGCACTAACTGTAAATAGTCTAGCTGCCTGACTGTGGTACTAATAGGATCAAAAAAACACCCGTAATTTTCTTCAGGTAGCTGTATATACTGTAACAAGACAAGCCTGCCTGTCAGTAAGAAGATAACAGGAACGGATCTAGCTGAACACTGTGAGCAGGACGCACCCCACTAACTTGTAGGTTTAGCTGAACACTGTGAGCAGGATGCATCCCACTAACTTGTAGGTTTAGCTGAACACTGTGAGGTGGACGCACCACACTAACTTGTAGGTTTAGCTGAACACTGTGAGCAGGACGCACCCCACTAACTTGTAGGTTTAGCTGAACACTGTTATCAGGATGCACCCCACTAACTTGTAGGTTTAGCTGAACACTGTGAGCAGGACGCACCCCACTAACTTGTATGTTTAGCTAAACACTGTGAGCAGGACGCACCGCACTAACTTGTAGGTTTAGCTGAACACTGTGAGCAGGACGCACCCCACTAACTTGTAGGTTTAGCTGAACACTGTGAGCAGGACGCACCCCACTAACTTGTAGTTTTAGCTGAACACTGTGAGCAGGACGCACTGCACTAACTGTAAATAGTCTAGCTGCCTGACTGAGGTACTAATAGGATCAAAAGAACACCAGTAATTTTCTTCAGGTAGCTGTATATACTGTAACAAGACAAGCCTGCCTGTCAGTAAGAAGATAACAGGAACGGATCTAGCTGAACACTGTGATCAGGACGCACTGCACTAACTGTAAATAGTCTAGCTGCCTGACTGTGGTACTAATAGGATCAAAAGAACACAAGCAATTTTCTTCAGGTAGCTGTATATACTGTAACAAGACAAGCCTGCCTGTCAGTAAGAAGATAGCAGGAACGGATCTAGCTGAACATTGTGTGCAGGACGCACTGCACTAACTGTAAATAGTCTAGTTGCCTGACTGTGGTACTAATAGGATCAAAAGAACACCAGTAATTTTCTTCAGGTAGCTGTATATACTGTAACAAAACAAGCCTGCCTGTCAGTAAGAAGATAACAGGAACGGATCTAGCTGAACACTGTGAGCAGGACGCACTGCACTAACTTGTAGGTTTAGCTGAACAATGTGAGGTGGACGCACCCCACTAACTTGTAGGTTTAGCTGAACACTGTGAGCAGGACGCACTGCACTAACTGTAAATAGTCTAGCTGCCTGACTGTGGTACTAATAGGATCAAAAAAACACCCGTAATTTTCTTCAGGTAGCTGTATATACTGTAACAAGACAAGCCTGCCTGTCAGTAAGAAGATAACAGGAACGGATCTAGCTGAACACTGTGAGCAGGACGCACCCCACTAACTTGTAGGTTTAGCTGAACACTGTGAGCAGGATGCATCCCACTAACTTGTAGGTTTAGCTGAACACTGTGAGGTGGACGCACCACACTAACTTGTAGGTTTAGCTGAACACTGTGAGCAGGACGCACCCCACTAACTTGTAGGTTTAGCTGAACACTGTTATCAGGATGCACCCCACTAAGTTGTAGGTTTAGCTGAACACTGTGAGCAGGACGCACCCCACTAACTTGTATGTTTAGCTAAACACTGTGAGCAGGACGCACCGCACTAACTTGTAGGTTTAGCTGAACACTGTGAGCAGGACGCACCCCACTAACTTGTAGGTTTAGCTGAACACTGTGAGCAGGACGCACCCCACTAACTTGTAGTTTTAGCTGAACACTGTGAGCAGGACGCACTGCACTAACTGTAAATAGTCTAGCTGCCTGACTGAGGTACTAATAGGATCAAAAGAACACCAGTAATTTTCTTAAGGTAGCTGTATATACTGTAACAAGACAAGCCTGCCTGTCAGTAAGAAGATAACAGGAATGGATCTAGCTAAACACTGTGAGCAGGACGCACTGCACTAACTGTAAATAGTCTAGCTGCCTGACTGTGGTACTAATAGGATCAAAAGAACACCAGTAATTTTCTTCAGGTAGCTGTATATACTGTAACAAGACAAGCCTGCCTGTCAGTAAGAAGATAACAGGAACGGATCTAGCTAAACACTGTGAGCATGACGCTCTGCACTAACTGTAAATAGTCTAGCTGCCTGACTGTGGTACTAATAGGATCAAAAGAACACCAGTAATTTTCTTCAGGTAGCTGTATATACTGTAACAAGACAAGCCTGCCTGTCAGTAAGAAGATAACAGGAACGGATCTAGCTGAACACTGAGAGCAGGACGCACTGCACTAACTTGTAGGTTTAGCTGAACAATGTAAGGTGGACGCACCCCACTAACGTGTAGGTTTAGCTGAACACTGTGAGCTGGATGCACTGCACTAACTTGTAGGTTTAGCTGAACACTGTGAGCAGGACGCACCCCACTAACTTGTAGGTTTAGCTGAACACTGTTATCAGGATGCACCCCACTAACTTGTAGGTTTAGCTGAACACTGTGAGCAGGACGCATCCCACTAACTTTTAGATTTAGCTAAACACTGTGAGCAGGACGCACCGCACTAACTTGTAGGTTTAGCTGAACACTGTGAGCAGGACGCACCCCACTAACTTGTAGGTTTAGCTGAACACTGTGAGCAGGACGCACCCCACTAACTTGTAGTTTTAGCTGAACACTGTGAGCAGGACGCACTGCACTAACTGTAAATAGTCTAGCTGCCTGACTGTGGTACTAATAGGATCAAAAGAACACCAGCAATTTTCTTCAGGTAGCTGTATATACTGTAACAAGACAAGCCTGCCTGTCAGTAAGAAGATAACAGGAACGGATCTAGCTGAACACTGTGAGCAGGACGCACTGCACTAACTGTAAATAGTCTAGCTGCCTGACTGTGGTACTAATAGGATCAAAAGAACACAAGCAATTTTCTTCAGGTAGCTGTATATACTGTAACAAGACAAGCCTGCCTGTCAGTAAGAAGATAGCAGGAACGGATCTAGCTGAACACTGTGAGCAGGACACACTGCACTAACTGTAAATAGTCTAGCTGCCTGACTGTGGTACTAATAGGATTAAAAGAACACCAGTAATTTTCTTCAGGTAGCTGTATATACTGTAACAAGACAAGCCTGCCTGTCAGTAAGAAGATAACAGGAACGGATCTAGCTGAACACTGTGAGCAGGACGCACCCTACTAACTTGTAGGTTTAGCTGAACACTGTTATCAGGATGCACCCCACTAACTTGTAGGTTTAGCTGAACACTGTGAGCAGGACGCACCCCACTAACTTGTAGGTTTAGCTAAACACTGTGAGCAGGACGCACCGCACTAACTTGTAGGTTTAGCTGAACACTGTGAGCAGGACGCACCACACTAACTTGTAGGTTTAGCTGAACACTGTGAGCAGGACGCACCCCACTAACTTGTAGTTTTAGCTGAACACTGTGAGCAGGACGCACTGCACTAACTGTAAATAGTCTAGCTGCCTGACTGTGGTACTAATAGGATCAAAAGAACACCAGCAATTTTCTTCAGGTAGCTGTATATACTGTAACAAGACAAGCCTGCCTGTCAGTAAGAAGATAACAGGAACGGATCTAGCTGAACACTGTGAGCAGGACGCACTGCACTAACTTGTAGGTTTAGCTGAACAATGTGAGGTGGACGCACCCCACTAACTTGTAGGTTTAGCTGAACACTGTGAGCAGGACGCACTGCACTAACTGTAAATAGTCTAGCTGCCTGACTGTGGTACTAATAGGATCAAAAAAACACCCGTAATTTTCTTCAGGTAGCTGTATATACTGTAACAAGACAAGCCTGCCTGTCAGTAAGAAGATAACAGGAACGGATCTAGCTGAACACTGTGAGCAGGACGCACCCCACTAACTTGTAGGTTTAGCTGAACACTGTGAGCAGGATGCATCCCACTAACTTGTAGGTTTAGCTGAACACTGTGAGGTGGACGCACCCCACTAACTTGTAGGTTTAGCTGAACACTGTGAGCAGGACGCACCCCACTAACTTGTAGGTTTAGCTGAACACTGTGAGCAGGATGCACTGCACTAACTGTAAATAGTCTAGCTGCCTGACTGTGGTACCAATAGGATCAAAAGAACACCAGTAATTTTCTTCAGGTAGCTGTATATACTGTAACAAGACAAGCCTGCCTGTCAGTAAGAAGATAACAGGAACGGATCTAGCTGAACACTGCGAGCAGGACGCACCCCACTAACTTGTAGGTTTAGCTGAACACTGTGAGCAGGATGCACCCCACTAACTTGTAGGTTTAGCTGAACACTGTGAGGTGGACGCACCACACTAACTTGTAGGTTTAGCTGAACACTGTGAGCAGGACGCACCCCACTGACTTGTAGGTTTAGCTGAACACTGTTATCAGGATGCACCCCACTAACTTGTAGGTTTAGCTGAACACTGTGAGCAGGACGCACCCCACTAACTTGTATGTTTAGCTAAACACTGTGAGCAGGACGCACCGCACTAACTTGTAGGTTTAGCTGAACACTGTGAGCAGGACGCACCCCACTAACTTGTAGGTTTAGCTGAACACTGTGAGCAGGACGCACCCCACTAACTTGTAGTTTTAGCTGAACACTGTGAGCAGGACGCACTGCACTAACTGTAAATAGTCTAGCTGCCTGACTGAGGTACTAATAGGATCAAAAGAACACCAGCAATTTTCTTCAGGTAGCTGTATATACTGTAACAAGACAAGCCTGCCTGTCAGTAAGAAGATAACAGGAATGGATCTAGCTAAACACTGTGAGCAGGACGCACTGCACTAACTGTAAATAGTCTAGCTGCCTGACTGTGGTACTAATAGGATCAAAAGAACACCAGTAATTTTCTTCAGGTAGCTGTATATACTGTAACAAGACAAGCCTGCCTGTCAGTAAGAAGATAACAGGAACGGATCTAGCTAAACACTGTGAGCAGGACGCACTGCACTAACTGTAAATAGTCTAGCTGCCTGACTGTGGTACTAATAGGATCAAAAGAACACCAGTAATTTTCTTCAGGTAGCTGTATATACTGTAACAAGACAAGCCTGCCTGTCAGTAAGAAGATAACAGGAACGGATCTAGCTGAACACTGAGAGCAGGACGCACTGCACTAACTTGTAGGTTTAGCTGAACAATGTAAGGTGGACGCACCCCACTAACTTGTAGGTTTAGCTGAACACTGTGAGCTGGATGCACTGCACTAACTTTAAATAGTCTAGCTGCCTGACTGTGGTACTAATAGGATCAAAAGAACACCAGTAATTTTCTTCAGGTAGCTGTATATACTGTAACAAGACAAGCCTGCCTGTCAGTAAGAAGATAACAGGAACGGATCTAGCTGAACACTGTGAGCAGGACGCACCCCACTAACTTGTAGGTTTAGCTGAACACTGTGAGCAGGACGCACCCCACTAACTTGTAGGTTTAGCTGAACACTGTGAGGTGGACGCACCACACTAACTTGTAGGTTTAGCTGAACACTGTGAGCAGGACGCACCCCACTAACTTGTAGGTTTAGCTGAACACTGTTATCAGGATGCACCCCTCTAACTTGTAGGTTTAGCTGAACACTGTGAGCAGGACGCACCCCACTAACTTTTAGATTTAGCTAAACACTGTGAGCAGGACGCACCGCACTAACTTGTAGGTTTAGCTGAACACTGTGAGCAGGACGCACCCCACTAACTTGTAGGTTTAGCTGAACACTGTGAGCAGGACGCACCCCACTAACTTGTAGTTTTAGCTGAACACTGTGAGCAGGACGCACTGCACTAACTGTAAATAGTCTAGCTGCCTGACTGTGGTACTAATAGGATCAAAAAAACATCATTATTTTCTTTAGGTAGCTGTATATACTGTAACAAGACAAGCCTGCCTGTCAGTAAGAAGATAACAGGAACGGATCTAGCTGAACACTGTGAGGAGGACGCACCCCACTAACTTGTAGGTTTAGCTGAACACTGTGAGCAGGATGCACCCCACTAACTTGTAGGTTTAGCTGAACACTGTGAGGTGGACGCACCACACTAACTTGTAGGTTTAGCTGAACACTGTGAGCAGGACGCACTGCACTAACTGTAAATAGTCTAGCTGCCTGACTGTGGTACTAATAGGATCAAAAGAACACCAGTAATTTTCTTCAAGTAGCTGTATATACTGTAACAAGACAAGCCTGCCTGTCAGTAAGAAGATAACAGGAACGGATCTAGCTGAACACTGTGAGCAGGACGCACTGCACTAACTTGTAGGTTTAGCTGAACAATGTGAGGTGGACGCACCCCACTAACTTGTAGGTTTAGCTGAACACTGTGAGCAGGACGCACTGCACTAACTGTAAATAGTCTAGCTGCCTGACTGTGGTACTAATAGGATCAAAAAAACATCATTAATTTTCTTTAGGTAGCTGTATATACTGTAACAAGACAAGCCTGCCTGTCAGTAAGAAGATAACAGGAACGGATCTAGCTGAACACTGTGAGCAGGACGCACCCCACTAACTTGTAGGTTTAGCTGAACACTGTGAGCAGGATGCACCCCACTAACTTGTAGGTTTAGCTGAACACTGTGAGGTGGACGCACCACACTAACTTGTAGGTTTAGCTGAACACTGTGAGCAGGACGCACCCCACTAACTTGTAGGTTTAGCTGAACACTGTGAGCAGGATGCACTGCACTAACTGTAAATAGTCTAGCTGCCTGACTGTGGTACTAATAGGATCAAAAGAACACCAGTAATTTTCTTCAGGATGCTGTATATACTGTAACAAGACAAGCCTGCCTGTCAGTAAGTAGATAACAGGAACGGATCTAGCTGAACACTGTGAGCAGGACGCACCCCACTAACTTGTAGGTTTAGCTGAACACTGTGAGCAGGACGCACCCCACTAACTTGTAGGTTTAGCTGAACACTGTGAGGTGGACGCACCACACTAACTTGTAGGTTTAGCTGAACACTGTGAGCAGGACGCACCCCACTAACTTGTAGGTTTAGCTGAACACTGTGATCAGGACGCACCCCACTAACTTGTAGGTTTAGCTGACCACTGTGAGCAGGACGCACCCCACTAACTTGTAGGTTTAGCTGAACACTGTGAGCAGGACGCACCGCACTAACTTGTAGGTTTAGCTGAACACTGTGAGCAGGGTGCACCCCACTAACTTGTAGTTTTAGCTGAACACTGTGAGCAGGACGCACTGCACTAACTGTAAATAGTCTAGCTGCCTGACTGTGGTACTAATAGGATCAAAAGAACACCAGCAATTTTCTTCAGGTAGCTGTATTTACTATAACAAGACAAGCCTGCCTGTCAGTAAGAAGATAACAGGAACGGATCTAGCTGAACACTGTGAGCAGGACGCACTGCACTAACTGTAAATAGTCTAGCTGCCTGACTGTGGTACTAATAGGATCAAAAGAACACAAGCAATTTTCTTCAGGTAGCTGTATATACTGTAACAAGACAAGCCTGCCTGTCAGTAAAAAGATAGCAGGAACGGATCTAGCTGAACACTGTGAGCAGGACGCACTGCACTAACTGTAAATAGTCTAGCTGCCTGACTGTGGTACTAATAGGATCAAAAGAACACCAGTAATTTTCTTCAGGTAGCTGTAAATACTGTAACAAGAGAAGCCTGCCTGTCAGTATGAAGATAACAAGAACGGATCTAGCTAAACTGAATACAGTGTATATATATATATATATATATGCAACACCTGGGATGCATATATATACACAATACACTGTAAGTGCAGCTAACTGACTGACTGTTCTGCCTAATCTATCTAACTCAAATCAAATGTCACTGTCTGTCTCTCTCTCTCTCTCAATGAACGCCGGAACACACACTACACAGGGCCGCCGTGCAGGCGGCCTTATATAGTGTGGGGCGTGTACTAAATCCCCTGAGCCATAATTGGCCAAAGCCTCCTTGGCTTTGGCCAATTACGGCTCTCTGTTCAGGCGGCGCTGTGATTGGCTAAGCATGCGGGTCATAGTGCATGCTTGGCCAATCATCAGCCAGCAATGCACTGCGATGCCGCAGTGAATTATGGGCCATGACGCGCCACACGAATTTGGCGCGAACGGCCCATATCGTTCGCAATTCGGCGAACGGGTGAACAGACGATGTTCGAGTCGAACATGGGTTCGACTCGAACACGAAGCTCATCCCTAAACATGAATAATCAAAAGTGCTAATTTTAAAGGCTTATATGCAAGTTATTGTCATAAAAAGTGTTTGGTGACCTGGGTCCTGCCCCAGGGGACATGGATCAATGCAAAAAAAAGTTTTAAAAACAGCCTTTTTTTCAGGAGCAGTGATTTTAATAATGCTTAAAGTGAAACAATAAAAGTGTAATATCCCTTTCATACCTGGGGGGTGTCTATAGTATGCCTATAAAGGGGCACATGTTTCCCGTGTTTAGAACAGTCTGATAGCAAAATGACATTACAAAGGAAAAAAAGTCATTTAAAACTACTCGCGGCTATTAATGAATTGCCGGTCCGACAATACACATAAAAGTTCATTGATAAAAACAGCATGGGAATTCCCCACAGGGGAACCCCGAACCAAAATTAAAAAAAAAAAATGACGTGGGGGGTCCCTCTAAATTCCATACCAGGCCCTTCAGGTCTGGTATGGATATTAAAGGGAACCCCGGCCAAAATTAAAAAAAAAAAAATTGCGTGGGGTCCCCCTCAAAATCTATACCAGACCCTGCAAGTCTGGTATGAATTTTAACCACCTCAATACAGGGCACTTTCACCCCCTTCCTGCCCAAGCCATTTTTCAGTTTTCAGCGCTGTCGCACTTTGAATGACAATTGCGCGGTCATGTTACACTGTACGCTAATGAAATTTTTATCATTTTTTCCCCACAAATAGAGCTTTCTTTTGGTGGTATTTGATCACCTCTGCGGTTTTTATTTATTGCGCTATAAACAAAAGAAGAGGGACAATTTTGAAAAAACACAATATTTTTTACTTTTTGCTATAATAAATATCCAATTTTTTTTTTTTTTTTAACAAATTTTTTCCTCAGTTTAGGCCGATACGTATTCTTCTACATATTTTTGGTAAAAAAAAATTGCGCTAAGCGTATATTGATTGGTTTGCGCAAAAGTTATAGCGTCTACAAAATAGGGGATAGATTTATAGCATTTTTATTATTTATTTATTTTTTACTAGTAATGGCGGCGATCTGCAATTTTTATTGTGACTGCGATATTGCGGCGGACATATCGGACACTTTTGACACATTTTTGGGACCATTCACATTTATACAGCGATCAATGCTATAAAATTGCATTGATTACTGTGTAAATGTGACTGGCAGGGAAGGGGTTAACACTAGGGGGCGCTCGAGGGGTTAATGTATTACCTAAGGAGGTGATTCTAACTGTGGGGGGAGGGGACTGACTGGGGGAGGTGACCGATCGCTGTCCCTATGTACAAGGGACACGCCATCGGTCTCCTCTCCTCTCTGACAGGACGTGGATCTGTGTTTACATGCACAGATCCACGCTCCTGCTCTGTTACCCGGCAATCGCGGGTGCCCGGCGGACATCACGGCCGCCGGGCACGCGCACCGGGTCCCGAGCGACGCAGCGGGCACGCGTGCGCGCCGCCGGCGGCGCGCGCGCGCCCCCTAGTGGCTCGGAAGGCGAGGACGTCATATGACGTCCTCCCAGAACAATAGAAGCCTCGTCCAGCCGTCATATGACGGTGGGCGGTGGCTTAGCGGTTAAGGGGAACCCTGCGCCAAAATTAAAAAAAAAAAACGGCGTTGTGTCCTCCCAAATATCCATACCAGACCCTTATCCAAGCACGCAACCTGGCAGGCCGCAGGAAAAGAGGGGGGAAGAGAGAACGCCCCCCCTCCTGAACTGTACCAGGCCACATGCCCTCAACATTGGGAGGGTGCTTTAGGGTAGCCCCCAAAACACCTTGTCCCCATGTTGATGGGGACAAGGGCCTCATCCCCACAACCCTTGCCTGGTGGTTGTAGGGGTCTGCGGGCTGAGGGCTTATCAGAATCTGGAAGCCCCCTTTAACAAGGGGACCCCCAGATCCCAACCCTCCCCCCTGTGTGAAATGGTAAGGGGAACAAAGTACCCCTACCATTTCACAAAAAAACTGTCAAAAATGTTAAAAATGACAAGAGACAGTTTTTGACAATTCCTTTTTTTAAATGCTTCTTCTTTCTTCTATCTTCTATCTTCTTTCTTCTATCTTCTATCCTCTATCTTCCTTCGGTTTCTTCCTCCATCCTCTTCTTCTTCTGGTTCTTCCTCTGGTGTTCTCGTCCGGCATTTTCCTCCGCGGCGTCTTCTTATCTTCTTCTCCTCGGGCCGCTCTGCATCCATGATGGCATGGAGGGAGGCTCCCGCTGTGTGATGCTTCTCTCTTCATCTTTTTCTCTTCATCTTCTTCTCTTCATCTTCTTGTCTTCATCTTCTTTTCGGGCCGCTCCGCATCCATGATGGCATGGAGGGAGGCTCCCACTGTGTGACGCTTCTCCTCTTCTGACGGTTCTTAAATAATGGGGTCGGGGCCACCCGGTGACCCCGCCCCCTCTCTGACGCACGGGGACTTGATGGGGACTTCCCTGGGGCATTCCCCGTGATGTCAGAAGGGGTGGGGTTATGTAACGGGTGACCCCCCTGACATCACGGGGAATGCCACAGGGAAGTCCCCGTCAAGTCTCCGTGTGTCAGAGGGGGGCGGGGGTCACCAGGTGGCCCCGCCCCCGTTATTTAAGAACCGTCAGAAGAGGGGAAGCATCACACAGCGGGAGCCTCCCTCCATGCCATCATGGATGCGGAGCGGCCCAAAAAGAAGATGAAGACAAGAAGATGAAGAGAAGAAGATGAAGAGTAAAAGATGAAGAGAAAAAGATGAAGAGAGAAGCATCACACAGCGAGAGCCTCTCTCCATGCCATCATGAATGCGGAGCGGCCCGAGGAGGAGAAGATAAGAAGACGCCGTGAAGGAAGATGCCGGACGAGAACACCGGAGGAAGAACCAGAAGAACCAGAAGAAGAAGAAGATGGAGGAAGAAACCGAAGGAGGATAGAAGAAAGAAGATAGGCGATAGAAGATAGAAGAAGCATTTAAATAAAGGAATTGTCAAAAACTGTCTCTTGTCATTTTTAACATTTTTGACAGTTTTTTTGTGAAATGGTAGGGGTACTTTTGTACCCCCTTGCCATTTCACACAGGGGGGAGGGCCGGGATCTGGGGGTCCCCTTGTTAAAGGGGGCTTCCAGATTCCGATAAGCCCCCGCCCGCAGACCCCCACAACCACTGGGCAAGGGTTGTGGGGATGAGGCCCTTGTCCCCATCAACATGGGGACAAGGCGTTTTGGGGGGCTACCTCAAAGCACCCTCCCAATGTTGAGGGCATGTGGCCTGGTACGGTTCAGGAGGGGGGGCGCTCTCTCATCCCCCCTTCTTCTCCTTCAGCCTGCCAGGTTGCGTGCTCGGATAAGGGTCTGGTATAAATTTTTGGGGGGACCCCACGCTGTTTTTTTTTTAAATTTTGGCGCGGGGTTCCCCTTAAAATCCATACCAGACCTGAAGGGTCTGGTATACATTTTGAGGGGGACCCCACACCATTTTTTTAAAATTTTGGCCGGGGTTCCCCTTAATATCCATACTAGACCTTAAGGGCCTGGTATGGAATTTTGGGGGAACCCCCACGTCATTTTTTTTTTTAAAATTTTGGTTCGGGGTTCCCCTGTGGGTAATTCCCATGCCGTTTTTATCAATGAACTTTTATGTGTATTGTCGGACCGGCAATTCATTAATAGCCGCGAGTAGTTTTAAATTACTTTTTTTTCCTTTGAAATGTCATTTTGCTGTCAGACTGTTCTAAACACGGGAAACATGCGCCCATTTACAGGCATACTATAGACACCCCCCAGGTACAAAATTTAAAGGGATATTACACTTTTATTGTTTTACTTTAAGCATTATTAAAATCACTGCTCCCAAAAAAAAAATTTTTTTTGCATTGATCCATGTCCCCTGGGGCAGGACCCAGGTCCACAAACACTTTTTTTGACAATACCATGCATATAAGCCTTTAAAATGAGCACTTTTGATTTCTCCCATAGACTTTTAAAGGGTGTCCCGCGGCATTCGAATTTGGCGCGAACACCCCAAATTGTTCGCTGTTTGGCGAACTGGCGAACAGCCGAACTCGAAGCTCATCCCTAGTGTATATATATGCATCCCAGGTGTTGTGTGTGTATATATATATATATATATATATATATATATATATATATATATATACACTGTATTCAGTTTAGCTAGATTCGTTCCAGTTATTCTCTTCCTAATGTACTTACAGGCAGGCAGCTGCAGTATTTTCAGTCAATGTACTGTATCCTGCGCATAGTGTGCAACTAAAGCTAACTGCAGCCAATTGCTGGTGTTCTCTTTCTAATATACTTACAGGCAGGCAGCTGCAGTATTTTCAGTCAGTGTACTGTATCCTGCGCACAGTGTGCAACTAAAGCTAACTGCAGTCAATTGCTGGTGTTCTCTTCCTAATATACTTACAGGCAAGCAGCTGCAGTTTTTTCAGTCAGTGTACTGTATCCTGTGCAGTGTTCAACTAAAGCTAACTGCAGACAATTGCTGGTGTTCTCTTTCTAATGATACCTCAGGCAGGCAGCTGCAGTATTTTCAGTCAGTGTACTGTTTCCTGTGCACAGTGTGCAACTAAAGCTAACTGCAGACATTTGCTGGTGTTCTCTTCCTAATATACTTACAGGCAGGCGGCTGCAGTATTTTCAGTCAGTGTACTGTATCCTGTGCAGTGTGCAACTAAAGCTAACTGCAGACAATTGCTGGTGTTCTCTTCCTAATAATACCTCAGGCAGGCAGTTGATTCAGCTAGCTGCAGTATAGTAGTGTACTGTATACTGGGCACAGTGTGCAACTAAAGCTAACTGCAGACAATTGCTGGTGTTCTCTTTCTAATAATACTACAGGCAAGCAGGTGATTCAGCTAACTGCAGTATAATCAGTATATATACATCCCAGCTTTGTGCAGCTACATCTCACTGCAGGCCATTCCTTGTGTACCTATTCCAATACATCAAAGACAGTATGTCTGGAAGGCCAACAAGGAGAGGCAGACAGTCACAGGCCAATAAAAGAGGGCAAGCAGGCTCTGTGTCTAGAGGCAACAGTGCTGGTCGTGGACACAGTGCATCCTCATCAGCAAATGGCCATGGGACATGCTTGTCCTTTTTCTTGGCAGCTGGCTGTGTTGAGCCACAACATGCCAAGGAGTTGGTAGAGTGGATGACCAAGCCGTCCTCATCCTCCTCATCCTCTGCCAATGCAGGTGCCAAAGCGGCCTATTCCTTAGACTCGAGGTCATCATCAGTCACTACTTCCCTAGCCCCACTAGAGGAGGCACCCGAACTGTTCGACCACAGTGTCGGGTACATGCTGCAGGAGGATGCGCAGTGTTTTGAAGTCTCCGATGATGGTACCCATCTTGAGGAAGGCAGTAACGTGAGCCCAGAGAGAGGGGTTGCCCAAGAAGGACAACAAACTGGCAGTCCTGTTCCCCCAGCTGCAGCATACTGCCACTTTTGCTCCAGTGACGAGGAGGGAGGGGATGATGAGCTCACTGATTGTATGTGGGTGCCTGATAGGAGAGAGGAGAAGGAGGCGGAGGAGGAGGAGGCACATCTCCAAAGAGACAGGATGCCCTCCAGGGGCCAGCTTAAGGGCAGCCAACCGACTGCATCAAACTGCAGAGCTCCGCAAGTGCAGGACGCTAGTGACTCCACGCATTATTCCAAAAGTTCTTCGGTGTGGGCCTTTTTTGAGACGTGTGCAGCAGATCGCACCGTTGCTATTTGCAACATCTGTCTGAAGCGTATCAAGCGTGGTCTAGACAGTAAGCGCTTGGGCACCACATGCTTAATCACACATATGTCGAGCTCCCATGCAGCCCGTTGGCAACACTACCTAAAAGACCCACATCAAAGAACAAAGCAGACCTCTCCTTGCTCCTCCTCATCAGCTAGGATCTCCAACCCCATTATACCTTCAGTTCTCTCAGAAACCTGCACTGAGAGGAATGAAGGTGTAGAATTAGGTGTGCCACTGCCAAGTACTTGCGAGAAATCTGCTATCGGTACACCAACGTCTGATTCAAGCAGGCAGATTTCCCTACCCCAATTGCTCCACCGGCGAAAGAAGTTCACTTCCAGCCATCCACATGCCCAGCGGTTGAATGCTAGCTTGGATAAATTGCTAGCACTTCAACTGCTGCCTTTTCAGTTGGTAGAATCTGCCCCCTTCCGTGAGTTTGTGAAATGTGCGGTACCTCAGTGGCAGGTTCCCAAACGCCACTTTTTTTCACGGAAGGCGATTCTGGCTCTCTACCAGCATGTGGAAGGCAATGTGCATGCCTCGCTGGACAGGGTGGTCAGCGGTAAGGTGCATATTACCGCTGACTCATGGTCCAGCAGGCATGGCAGCTGTGTTGGAGGTTGTTCTGCCACCACGCCTCCAAAATTCTACTAGTGGTGATTCTGCCACACCTCTCTCCTCCACCCCCTCCTCTTCTTCTTCCTCCATGGCCTCTTCCTGTGCTGATTTTTCCTCGGAACCAGCGGTGCTCCGTAGGCGTTCAAGGGGCTACGCAAGCACACAGGCAAAAAGATGCTATGCGGTGCTTGGGGGACAGGAGCACTGGGGCAGAGATTCTGTCAGCTCCGCAGGGGCAGGTTCAGAGGTGGTTGACGCCACGCCAGCTTAAGCCAGGAATGGTGGTTTGCGACAATGGCACCAACCTCCTCTCCGCCCTCCAACAGGGACAACTGACCCATGTGCTCTGTTTGGCTCATGTCCTTAACTTGGTGCAGCGGTTCTTGGGCAGGTACCTGGGCTTACAGGATGTCCTGAGGCAGGCCAGGAAAGTTTGTGTGCATTTCCGCCGTTCATATAATGCCAGTGCTCGGCTGGCTGACCTCCAAAAGGAATTTAACCTGTCCAAGAACCGCCTCATCTGTGACATGCCCACCAGGTGGAACTCAACGTTGGCCATGCTGCAGTGGCTGCACATGCAGCAGAGGGCCATCAATGAGTACCTATGGGACTATGGCACCAGGACAGGGTCAAGGGAGCTTGTTTTTTTCCTCACGCCAGTGGGCCATGATCAGGGATGGCACTGTCCTGTCACCATTTGAGGAGGCCACGAGGATGGTGAGCAGTGACAGTGCATGCATCAGTGACACTGTCCCTCTTGTCCACCTGTTGGAGCACACACTGCATGGAATAATGGACAGGGCACTTGAGGCAGAACAGAGGCAGGAAGAGGAGGACTTCCTTACCTCTCAAGGCCCCCTTTATCCAGACAGTGTGCCCGCCGATCACACAGGAAGAGGAGGAGGAGGAGGATTGTGTCAGCATGGAGGTGGGGCCTAGCACTCAGCATCAGCAGCAGTCTTCAAGGGATCATTTACAGTCCGAAGAAACCCATGTACTTGTACGTGGCTGGGAGGAGGTGGCTGCGGATCATGTCGTCCTTAGTGACCCAGAGGACTCCGGACCGAATGCCTCAGCAAACCTATGCTGCATGGCCTCCCTGATCCTGAAAAGCCTGAGTATCGTGTTTGGTATCAAGGAGAGGGATGATTACTGGCTGGCAACCCTCCTTGTTACAAGGGTAAGGTTGCGGACCATATCTTGCTGTTGCAGAGGGAGCAGAGGATGAAACATCTTCAGGAGGCCTTGCAGAAAGGTTTGTGCAACGCGTTTCCAGAGCCTGGGGGTTTACAATTTCCTGGTCCTCCGAACAACGTGTTGCTGAGGCTTCAGTCAGTCACAGAAGGAGCAGTGGAGAAAGTGGCCATCTGACCGATGCGTTCAGACAATTTTTTAATCTGCAGTCCCAATCGGTTCCAGCAACCATCGCCAGCATCTGATACACATGGTGCAGGAATACCTAGGGGCAAGACCAGACTTGGACACCTTTCCCACCGAAAATCCTCTGGGTTACTGCGTCTTGAGGATGGATAACTTGCCAGAGCTTGCACAGTATGCAACTGAACTACTGGCCTGTCCTGCATCCAGCATTCTATGGGAACACACATTCAGTGCTGCTGGAGGCTTTGTAACCGATCACAGGGTGTGCCTGTCCACTGAATCAGTCGATCGGCTGACCTTCATAAAAATGAATCAGTCTTGGATCACCAGCTACCAAGCACCTGATGCTGATGTTACCGAATAATTTTTTTTTAATGTGAGATCCCTTCAAGACTGCCTATGCTGATGCTTAGTGACTAACCTGTTATGCTGAGTGACTATCCTCTTACTCCTCAATGTTCATGCTGATAGCTTGTAAGAACATTTTTGGTTCTGGGCAGTCCAGTGGCTAAGACCCAATTTTTCTGCCCAGCTCATTCCTGCGCTCCAACTAGAGTATCTATCTGTGAGGGGTTGCAGTGTTGTGGCACCAGCACCAGTGCCTAAGGCCCAATTTTTCTGCCCCTGTTTAACAGGGGCGTGTAATTACAATTTTTGATGCAATACTTTGCAGCAGGGCTCATTCCTGCATTCTAACTAGAGTATCTGTGAGGGGTTGCAGTGTTGTGGCACCAGCACCAGTGCCTTAGTCAAAAATTTTCAGCCCCTTTTTAACAGGGGCATGTAATTACAATTCTTGATTTAATATTTCACAGCAGGGCCCGTTCCTGCACCCACCAAGAGTAACTGTGAGGCCTTACAGTGTTGTGGCAACACCACCACACCGTCCACCACCAAAGGCCCAATTTTTCTGACCCTCTTCAACAGGGCCATGTAATTACTATTCTTTATCTAATATTTCACAGCAGGGCCTGTTTCTGCACCCACCAAGACTAACTGTGAGGGCTTACAGTGTTGTGGTAACACCAACACCTAAGGCCCAAATTTCTGCAGAGTATATAGGGCAGGCCCCTACTGTACTTTCAAACATCCAACTTACAAAGGACTCCTGCTTGCAAACGGAAGGAGACAACAGGAAGTGAGAGGAAATCTACCTCTAGGAAGGGAAATTTTCTCCTGTAAGAGTTCCTTGTTTCACTAAAAACCCCAAATTTTCAAAATCCAATTGTCATTGGGACAGAAAGTGAGGTGAAATCTTCTGAACAGGTGCACAGACAGCAAAACAAATGTTACAGGGGTAATAACCCTTCCCTATGTTTCCCAAAAAGCTTAAAAATAGATTTTTTGGCTGGAGCTACACGTAAAAAATGTACAAGAACAAACCTACAGTCCCTGTCTTGTTTGCACTGCCTGTATAGTGCTGTTCAGAGTACATAGAGCCTGGGGGCCCCACGCCTTTCCTTTTTTTTATTTGGGTGTGGGGTTCCCCTTAATATCCATACAAAACCCAAAGGGGCTGGTAATGGGATGGGGGGGGTTCTCAATGATTTTCATCCATATTGCCGGGACCAGACATGACATTAATGCAAGCAGTTTTAAATGACTTTTTTACCTTTAGAAATGTCTTTTTGAGCAGGGACTGTTCTAAACACGGGAAACATGCACCACTTTACAGGCATACTATAGACACCCCCAGGCATGGTATTTAAAGAATATTTCACTTTTATTATTTCACTTTAAGCATCATTAAAATCACTGCTCCCGAAAAAAACGTCCGTTTTTAAAACTTTTTTTTGCATTGATACATGTCCCCTGGGGCAGGTCCCGGGTCCCCAAACCCTTTTTAGGACAATAACTTGCATATTAGCCTTTAAAATTAGCACTTTTGATTTCTCACTTTCGAGTCCCATAGACTTTAACGGGGTTCGAAAGTTTTTGCAAACTTTCGGTTCGTTCGAATGTTCTGATGCAAACCGAACCGGGGGGTGTTCGGCTCAACCCTACCCTGGACCCACCTGTCTATGAATTTCATTGTGGAGTTACCCAACTCCCAGTGCAATACAGTTATCCTTATGATAGTTGACCGATTCTCGAAAATGTCCCATTGTATTCCACTTAAGAAGTTGCCCACTTCTAAGGAACTGGTTTCCATTTTTGCTCAGGAGATCTTTCGCTTACATGGGCTACCCAAGGTAATTGTCTCAGACAGGGGTAGTCAATTTGTGTCCCGGTTCTGGCTAGCCTTTTGTGCACAGTTTGGAATTCAGCTTGCTTTCTCCTCTGCATATCATCCGCAGTCTAATGGGGCTGCAGAACTAGCCAATCAGTACTTGGAGCAATTCCTATGTTGCTATATTTCTGACCATCATAACAACGGGTCAGACCTCTTACTGTTGGCGGAGTTTGCTCACAATAGTGCCTTGAATTCTGCTTCCCAATTGTCCCCATTTATGGCAAACTAAGGTTTCCAACCTTCCATGCCTGACAGGTTTGTTCTGCAGTGTATTCCTGCATTAGAGGAGCATCTCCGTGGTCTTTGTTCCACTTGGGCACAAGTCCAGGAGGCTTTGTGACATGCTAATGATATTTACAGACTCCATGTTGACCGCAAACGCCTGCCTGCGCCTTTCTACCAGGTTGGGGACAGGGTCTGGCTGTCATCTCGCAAACTCAGACTTCGTGTTACCTCTCCGAAGTTCGCACCTCGGTTTGTTGGGCCTTTCCGTATTCTTTGCAGGATTAACCCAGTGGCTTACGCATTAGACCTTCCTTCTAATATGCGTATCTCAAATGTATTTCATGTCTCATTATTAAAACCTTTGGTCTCCAGCTGCTTTACCACCTCAGTGCCTCGTCCTCACCCTGTACAGGTTGAGAACCATGAGGAGTATGAAGTACAGTCCATTGTTGACTCCCATAGGTTCCATGGGCGCATACAGTACCTAGTGCATTGGAAAGGGTTCGGTCCGGAGGAGCGCTCTTGGGTCTCATCCTCGGACGTACATGCCCCCATCCTCCATGATTTCCATAGACGTTTTCCCCTCAAGCCTGGTGGTCCTGCAAGGGGGAGGGATCATTAAGGAGGGGGTACTGTCAGGGCTGGACTCAGCCTTACCTTCTCTAAGCTGGCCTCTCAGCTGTCAGCTGTTTACAAGCTTCTATCTCTCCACAGTGAATCACCTATTGATGATATCCTGCTTGTCAGTCCTGCTTACTTAAGCCGTCCAGACCAGATGATCTCTGCCTTCACCTTGGTCACATCTCTAGAGACGCTCTCCTGTGTTCCTGTTAAAGACTTGCTTGGCTGACATTCCTTCTTGCTCCAGATCCTGCTTGCTGTTCTACTACGCTCATCTCTGGCCCCCTGATGTTTTGGCTGTCTGACTATCCATTCCAGTTCCTGAACTCTGGCTTTGTTTTGACTATGTTTACTCCGTTTACCTTTTTTTATTTTTATTATTAAATAAGTGTGATTTAACTGTACTTCTGTCTCAGTCTGATTTGTGGTTTCTGTCACATGGTCGGCAAACATCCAAAGGATTGGTCCAGGCATCAGGCAGGAACATAGTTCATAAACAGGCCAGGGTCAGTAAAGGTTGTAGGTAGACCTGTGGTCAGCAAATAGCCAAAGGATTTGAGCAGGCAAAAATGTCAGACTTAGGCCCTTGGTCGGGAAAGACTGGACACAGGGGTAGAGGCTTCTTCCCACCCAAAGCTACTCGAAGCCTCCGGACTCCAGACCCTGATCCAGGAATTACAAAACCCGGAGAAAATAAAAAGCTTTGTTTTCTTCACTCTGGAACTTTACTCTGGAAACCTCTCACTCTGCATATGTGAAACCCCTGTGTTGTACTGAAACAGCAAAAAATCAGTCCACGCAGCAGGCTAAAACCAATGTCAATTGACAGGTGGAGGTCTGTTCAGGCAGAAGGCAGAACATTGTTGATAAATAGGACAGGGTCAGTTCAGACAGTAGGCAGAGGCAGAGTTGATTAACAGGCCAGAGTAGGTTCAGGCAGCAGGCAGAAATGTGGTTGAGGAAACATGCAAAAGGTCTGTGAACATGACATCGGATACAAGGAAATGGTAGGTAGTCACAGACTAGAGAAATTCTATTGGTTGAACTGGATGGACTTGTGTCTTTTTTTCAAGCAGACTAACTATGTAACAATGTAAATATCTTCACCATACCTTCACTAATATTGTAGTGAAGTATGGTCTCCCATAACAACAATAGTATCAGATGTCACACCTAATTCTTTTAATGGAGCATACACAACATTGTGTGTGGGGTTTGTGGCCTTTTTGGGTAGAAGGGATGAAATCGGGGAGGTGTCTTTCATGCAACCTGCTTACTGGATCAGAATGAAAAGTGTTCAGTGCAGGTCCTTCCTGATAGAAAAGGGATGTTACAATCTCCACTTGATAGTGTAGGAAGGTGATAGGTCTTTCTGTGGACTTGTGATAGATGATATAGGATTTGTACTGGGCCAGGTGGAAAAGTCATATGGATACCTTTTTGTACCAATGGATTGATCTTCTGGTGGCTAAGTAGGGCTGTAGCATGTGGTCATTATAATCCCCATCTCCCATGAACTGATTGTAGTCATGTATAAAATCAGATTTTTGAACCATACTGTGCCATCCTGGTATTTCCCCTGATGGAATAGTGGTGAAACAAGGTCCAACACAATCTTTCCACTGCTCTCCATATAGGTTGGGCATTCAGGGGGCTCCAGCTGGCTGTCCTTTCCTTCATAAACCCAGAATTTATACAAATGCCCTGAGGCTGTCTCACAAGGTTTGTTTAACTTCACCCCCTATCTGGCCTGCTTACTTGGGATGTATTGTTTGATGCCTAACCTGCCAGTAAAATGGATGAGGTACTCACACAGATATGCTTGTCAGGACAATACATTTCAGAAAATCTTTGGTTAAAGTATTTGATCAAATATGAAAAATCAAGTCCACACAAGTTCACTGTGTGCAGCCTATTTAACCACTTCAGCCCCGGAAGGATTTACCCCCTTCCTGACCAGAGCACTTTTTACAATTTGGCACTGCGTCGCTTTAACTGCTAATTGCGCGGTCATGCAATGCTGTACCCAAACAAAATTTGCGTCCTTTTCTTCCCACAAATAGAGCTTTCTTTTGATGGTATTTGATCACCTCTGCCATTTTTATTTTTTGCGCTATAAACGGAAAAAGTCCGAAAATTTTGAAAAAAAATGATATTTTCTAATTTTGTTATAAAAAAAATCCAATAAACTCAATTTTAGTCATACATTTAGGCCAAAATGTATTCAGCCACATGTCTTTGGTAAAAAATTGTCAATAAGCGTATATTTATTGGTTTGCGCAAAAGTTATAGCGTCTACAAACTAGGATACATTTTCTGGAATTTACACAGCTTTTAGTTTATGACTGCCTATGTCATTTCTTGAGGTGCTAAAATGGCAGGGCAGTACAAAACCCCCCAAATGACCCCATTTTGGAAAGTAGACACCCCAAGGAAATTGCTGATAGGCATGTTGAACCCATTGAATATTTATTTTTTTTGTCCCAAGTGATTGAATAATGACAAAAAAAAAAAAAATTACAAAAAGTTGTCACTAAATGATATATTGCTCACACAGGCCATGGGAATATGTGGAATTGCACCCCAAAATACATTCAGCTGCTTCTCCTGAGTACGGGGATACCACATGTGTGGGACTTTTTGGGAGCCTAGCCGCGTACGGGGCCCCGAAAACCAAGCACCGCCTTCAGTATTTCTAAGGGCATACATTTTTGATTTCACTCCTCACTACCTATCACAGTTTTGAAGGCCATAAAATGCCAAGATGGCACAAAACCCCCCAAATGACCCCATTTTGGAAAGTAGACACCCCAAGCTATTTGCTGAGAGGCATGTTGAGTCCATGGAATATTTTATTTTTTGACACAAGTTGCGGGAAAGTGACAATTTTTTTTTTTTTTTGCACAAAGTTGTCACTAAATGATATATTGCTCACACAGGCCATGGGCATATGTGGAATTGCACCCCAAAATACATTCTGCTGATTCTCCTGAGTACGGGGATACCACATGTGTGGGACTTTTTGGGAGCCATCCGCGTACGAGGCCCCGAAAACCCAGCACCGCCTTCAGGATTTCTAAGGGCGTAAAGTTGTGATTTCACTCCTCACTACCTATCACATTTTTGAAGGCCATAAAATGCCCAGATAGCACAACCCCCCCCCCCCAAAATGACCCCATTTTGGAAAGTAGACACCCCAAGCTATTTGCTGAGAGGCATGTTGAGTCCATGGAATATTTTATATTTTGACACAAGTTGCGGGAAAGTGACAATTTTTTTTTTTTTGCACAAAGTTGTCACTAAATGATATATTGCTCAAACATGCCATAGGCATATGTGGAATTACACCCCAAAATACATTCTGCTGCTTCTCCTGAGTACGGGGATACCACATGAGTGGCACTTTTTGGGGGCCTAGCTTCATACGGGGCCCCGAAATCCAATCACCGCCTTCAGGATTTCTAAGGGTGTAAATTTTTGATTTCACTCCTCACTACCCATCACAGTTTCGAAGGCCATAAAATGCCAAGATAGCACAAAACCCCCCAAAATGACCCCATTTTGGAAAGTAGACACCCCAAGCTATTTGCTGAGAGGCATGGTGAGTATTTTGCAGCTCCCATTTGTTTTTGAAAATGAAGAAAGACAAGAAAAACTTAATTTTTTTTTCTTTTTTCAATTTTCAAAAGTTTGTGACAAAAAGTGAGGTCTGCAAAATACTCACTATACCTCTCAGCAAATACCTTTGGGTGTCTATTTTCCAAAATGGGGTCATTTGGGGGGGGGGGGGGGTTGTGCCATCTGGGCATTCCATGGCCTCCGAAACTGTGATAGGCAGTGAAGAGTGAAATCAAAAATTTACGCCCTTAGAAAGCCTGAAGGTGGTGCTTGGTTTTCGGGGTCCCGTACGCGGCTAGGCTCCCAAAAAGTCTCACACATGTGGTATCCCCGTACTCAGGAGAAGCAACAGAATGTATTTTGGGGTGTAATTTCACATATTCCCATGGCATGTTTGAACAATATATCATTTAGTGACAACTTTGTGCAAAAAAAAAAAAAAAAGTGTCTTTTTCCCGCAACTTGTGTCACAATATAGCTTGGGGTGTCTACTTTCCAAAATGGGGTCATTTGGGGGGGTTTTGAACTGTCCTGGCATTTTATACACAACATTTAGAAGCTTATGTCACACATCACCCACTCTTCTAACCACTTGAAGACAAAGCCCTTTCTGACACTTTTTGTGTACATGAAAAACATTTTTTTTTTTTTTGCAAAAAAATTACTTTGAACCCCCAAACATTATATATTTTTTTAAAGCAAATGCCCTACAGATTAAAATGGTGGGTGTTTCATTTTTTTTTTTCACACAGTATTTGCGCAGCGATTTTTCAAACGCATTTTTTGGGGAAAAAACACACTTTTTAAAATTTTAATACACTAAAACACACTATATTGCCCAAATGTTTGATGAAATAAAAAATATGATGTTAGGCCGAGTACATGGATACCAAACATGACATGCTTTAAAATTGCGCACAAACGTGCAGTGGCGACAAACTAAATACATTTTTAAAAGCCTTTAAAAGCCTTTACAGGTTACCACTTTAGATTTACAGAGGAGGTCTACTGCTAAAATTACTGCCCTCGATCTGACCTTCACGGTGATACCTCACATGCATGGTGCAATTGCTGTTTACATTTGACGCCAGGCCGACACTTGCGTTCGCCTTTGTGCGAGAGCAGGGGGGGACAGGGGTGCTTTTTTTTTTTTTTTTTTCTTTATTATTTTTTAGCTTTTTTATCTTATTTTTAAACTGTTCCTTTCATTTTTATTTTTTTTTTAATCATTTTTATTGTTATCTCAGGGAATGTAAATATCCCCTATGATAGCAATAGGTAGTGACAGGTTCTCTTTTTAGAAAAAATTGGTGTCTATTAGACCCTAGATCTCTCCTCTGCCCTCAAAGCATCTGACCACACCAAGATCGGTGTGATAAAATGCTTTCCCAATTTCCCAATGGCGCTGTTTACATCCGGCGAAATCTAAGTCATGAAATGCTTGTAGCTTCCAGTTTCTTAGGCCATAGAGATGTTTGGAGCCATTCTGGTTTCTGATCAGCTCTATGGTCAGCTGGCTGAATCACTGGCTGCATTCTCAGGTTCCCTGTTGGGACAGGAGAGCCAGAGAAAAACATGGAAGACGGTGGGGGGGGCATTCCCTCCCACTGCTTGTAAAAGCAGTCTAGAGGCTACTTAGCCGCTAGGATTGCTTTTACATGAAAGCCGACCGCTGGCTGAAAAGAATGATACCAAGATGATACCTAAACCTGCAGGCATCATTCTGGTATAACCACTCAAAGTCCAGCAACATACCAGTACGTTGCTGGTCCTTGTTGGGCATACATTGTAAACTTTTTTTCATGCAGCCTGTGGGCTGAACGAAAAAAAGATATTGATCGGTGGGTATGCCCACCATTAGAATACCTCCCTTCATCAACCCACTTCTAATGATGGGCATACATGCACCGTATATATATATATGCCGAAGCATGGGGGCATCCTCCCGCAAAAGGCAGGAGCAAATCGCTCCTCCACCCACTGCTGCCCCCACGCTTCGGCATATATGCTGAAGTATGTAACTGTGGTGGTGAAATCACCTCCAACAGCGCTGGAGTCACGGCTTTATGTATCGTGGGAGCAAACGCTGTTGCTGTCAAGATAAATAAATCCGTGCTGCAACTGAATGGCGTACCTGCTAAGCAAATGATGGTTAACAAAAAAACAAAGTAACATTACAGTATAACAGTAATACTTACCATACCTGCAAAGCAAAATACAAAAAAAAACATAGTAAAAAATAAAACATTTAACGCAACCTGTGCCTACCTAAAATATATATATGCCGAAGCATGGGGGCATCCTCCCGCAAAAGGCAGGAGCAAATCGCTCCTCCACCCACTGCTGCCCCCACGCTTCGGCATATATGCTGAAGTATGTAACTGTGGTGGTGAAATCACCTCCGACAGCGCTGGAGTCACAGCTTTATGTATCGTGGGAGCAAACGCTGTTGCTGTCAAGATAAATAAATCCGCTCTGCAGCTGAATGGTGTACCTGAAAACAAAAAAGTGGTTAACAATAAAAAAACAAAGTATAAAAATATTGCATACCTATAAAGCAAACATGATAAAAACATAACAATAAAACATTGCAGTATAGAATGCAGAACAATAGAGAGAGAATAGAGAGAGAACAATAAAACAACAACTATTTTTGTTTTTTTTATTTTATATATTTTTTTGTGTTTTTTTCTTTTTTTTTACTTTTTTTTGTTTTTTTTTACACTTTTTTTTGTAACTTTAACTTTTTTAACTGGTACCAGGTTTGGGTCTCTCAAAATGCGACAGCATCTTGGGAGACCCTGTGAAAGTGTGTCCTAGTCTGTGCAATGCTGTACCCTACGCTAATACTCCACTAATGTATGGTAGCGTTCAAAACATTCACCAATGCAAAGACCAAGATTGCCAGGACAGAGGGGACAATAATACCAGGTGTCACGCCTAAATCCGCGCTTGCTGCAGACACGACATCTTTTTTGGGGTGTTCGTTGGGTAGGGATACTCGGGAGGGCATAAAGAAAATGCCTCTCATGCTTACTGCTTTTGGTTGGGGAAGGTGAGGTGGAGCACTGTCTGGAAACAGAAGGGCTCTGACGATCTCTTCCTGGAATTTAAGGAAGGATCCAGTCTGTCCTGAAGCTCTGTATAGCACATGAGCATTCAGCAAAGCCAATTGAAATAAATAAACAGACACTTTTTTGTACCAGCGTCTGGCCTTACGGGCAATTAGGTACGGCACCAACAACTGGTCGTTGAGGTCCACCCCTCCCATATTAAGGTTATATTCGTGGACACAGAGGGGTTTCTCCACAACATCAGTCGCCGTAGGAATTTGGACCGTCGTGTCTGCATGAAGGGAGGTAAGAAGGAAAACATTCTTATTGTCCCTCCACTTCATAGCGAGCAAGTTATTACACTGCAAGCAGGCTCTCTCCCCCAGCCTAAGACGGGAATCTACAAGCCGCTGGGGAAAGCCCCGGCGATTAGGTCGCACGGTGCCACATGCTCCAATCTGATGATCAAAAAGGTGGCTAAAAAGTGGCACGCTCGTGTAATAATTGTCCACGTACAAGTGATACCCCTTTCCGAATAAGGGTGACACCAAGTCCCACACTATCTTGCCAGTGCTTCCTATGTAGTCAGGGCAGTTTGTCGGCTCTACGTGACTATCTTTGCCCTCGTAAACCATAAAACTACATGTATAGCCTGTGGCCCTGTCACAGAACTTATACATCTTGACCCCGTATCTGGCACGCTTGCTGGGAAGGTACTGTTTGAATGACAAGCGGCCAGAAAACTTAACCAGGGACTCATCAACGCAGACAACTTGATGGGGAGTAAACAAGTCTGCAAAACGTTGGTTGAAGTGGTTTACGAGGGGCCGAATTTTGTAGAGCCGATCGTATCCAGGGTCTCCACGAGGACGACAGAGTTCATTGTCGTTGAAGTGCATGAAACGCAAAATCTGCTCGTATCGTGCCCTGGCCATGGAAGCAGAGAACAAGGGCGAATGGTAAATTGGGTCAGTGGACCAATATGACCGCAACTCACTCTTTTTATTCAAGCCCATGAGGAAGGAAAGGCCCAGAAAGATCTTAAATTCAGAAACCGTAATTGGTTTCCAATCTCTGGCAAGGGAGGACTGGGGATTAGTGGTGATGTGTTGACCAGCGTATAAATTGCTTTGGTCCACAATAGATCTATAGAGATCTTCGGTGAAAAACAACGAATAAAAATCCAGTGGCATAAAGTCAACTGTTTCCACCTGAATTCCGGGTTGGCCAGTGAAAGGGGGAAGTACGGGTGCTGCAGAAGTGGTGGGTACCCAATTCGGATTGGCGAATGCAGCAGGAAGGGCAGTATGGGCACGACGGGCCTGTGTTTGTCTTCTTGGTGGCAGCGGGACACTACTTGTGCTTGCCACCTCGCCAGCTTGAACTGCACTTATGGGACTCGCCACGTCACCAAGTGTTACTGCAGTGCTGGATGTACGACCAGGGTGTACTAGGCCGCTGGTGCTTGCCAGTTCACCAGAAGGAATAGCGGCACTAGTACTTCTCTGCTCCATACGAGAGCCCTGCGGTTCTTGCACTTCAAGGACAGAAGAAGTTCGGGGTCTGGTACGCCTGACCTTAGCAGGGACCACAACTCCGTCGTCAGAGCTATCTGTCATGGAGCCGCTGTCCTCTACAGGATCGTATTCTGAGCCTGAATCTGACAGATGAGTGACTTCCTCTTCACTATCTGTCATGCTCAGAAACGTGTAGGCCTCTTCACTAGTGTACCTTCGATTTGCCGTTTTGGGCTCTA
This sequence comes from Aquarana catesbeiana, assembly GCF_042186555.1. Lineage (NCBI taxonomy): Eukaryota > Metazoa > Chordata > Amphibia > Anura > Ranidae > Aquarana > Aquarana catesbeiana. The sequence continues at coordinate 189,858,449 of NC_133327.1, forward strand.
AATTTAGGGGTACACTAGTGAGACTCACAGGCAAAAAAGCTCCTGACTGTTAGCGACTGATTCAAAACGCTACCAAAAAACTGTTAGCGATCGCAGGGATCAGGCCTGACTCTGCGAACGCTGCAGTTATGTGTGCTTAGTGTTTTGTAAGTGACAGTTATCGATCGATACTGCACTTGGGTGGGCTGGGCTGGGCTGGGCCGAGGAGTCAAACGCAGGTGCTAGCAGGTATCTGGGCTGATCCTGCTAACACTGCGTTTCAGGGAACCCTAAACTGCTGGGGAGTATAGATCTGATCGGATCAGATATCGATCCGCTCAGATACTATAGCACTAAGGGAGGTGTATGCTGCGTGCGTGGGTTTTAGCAGTACTGGCGCTAACCTGACACTGCCTGGGGCAACGCAGACTTTATCTGACCCTAAAAACGTAACTTATATCACCGCAGGGCAATTAGGGGGTTAAACCTTTATAAGGTAATAAACGGCGGGTGCCCTAAAACTATAATAAACTATAATAAACTATAAAAAAATAAACTAACTAACCAGCGTCACCCGTAACAGTTATACGGTGATCACTGGTGAAAGGGTTAACTAGGGGGCAATCAGGGGGTTAAAACCTTTAGCAGGTAGTATATGGGGGTCCCTGTCGCTCTAAAACACTGACAGCGAACCTATATACTTACCTCCCTAACTAGCGTCACCTGTGTCACTAATACAGCGATCAGAAAAACGATCGCTTAGCAACACTGGTTACGGGGGTGATCACGGGGTTAACCTTTATTAGGGGGGGTTAGGGGGATACCCTGGACCTAAAGGGGGGTAACCCAGACCTAAAGGGGGCTAACCTAACTGCCCTAACACTTATAAATGTCACAAACTGACACCAATGCAAAAAAAAAAACTGCTATTGGTGTCAGTGTGACAGGGGGTACAGGGGGGTGATCGGGGGGTGAAGGGGGGTGAAAAGTGTGCCTGCATGTTCTACTGGAAGTGTAATGTTGGTGCAACTTACTTGGATGTCTTCTCTCCTCGGCGCCGGATCGAAAAGACCGACTCGAGGAGAGATGACATCACTTCCTCTCCCTCTGTTTACATTACAGAGGGAGAGGAAGCATTTGATTCACTTGGAGCGATCGGGAGGGGGTGGCCATCAATGGATGGCCTCCCCCTGACCTCTCCTCACCCGCGAACAAGAGTCGACCACCTATGGCACCGGGGGAGGGTCCGATCGGACCCCCCACCCGCGGGAAGCCATCACGTATCAGGTACGTGATTTTGCCTGCCCGTGCCATTCTGCTCACGTATATAGACGTGAGGCGGTCGGCAAGTGGTTAAGGTGGCATCGGATGTCTCCACCGCTACTCCGGCAACCCTTGAACAATGTTCTGTGGAACAAAACTCATAAGGCCGGCTCAGACGGGTGGTATTTGTTTCTTGTGAATGACTGGCTATTTCTTTCTCTGTGAGTATGTAAGCTCTTTTTATTAAACTAACTGGCAAAACTACGACACTATGTGGTTTCTCCCTCCGTTCCTTCACAAGTGGGACCGGCTTATAGTGCATACATAGGATAATGGGATCCTGCGCTATGATATGTGCTTTTTTAGCTGCCTGCACTGAGAGTACCCTGTAATGGGTTATTCTAATTATCACTGTCACCAATAATGTGCGGCACTAGTGCATACGGTTTTTAGTTCTGAGTTAACCATCCATCTTACCATAAAAATCTGAAGCCATTTAAAGCGATATCAGACCTCTTGCATTATGAGGTCTTTGCCTCTGGTAAGCATTTCAGTATGTTGGTGGCTAGAGCACTGATATTGGTAAAGGTAATTTTAACATGGGATTTCACAAGTGGACACAATTATATGTATACAGCAACTTGGGTGTCAAAGTATTCTGGTATCAGTGAGTGCTGCTGTTTTCTCTCTTTTGCACTAAGTGCAGTTTTTGCTTTTTATTTTTAAAATAATTGATCAGTGGCCTGTTTTTATAAACCTTGTCATATTCACGGTCATGCAAGACTGTACCCATAAGAAACTTTCACACAAATTTCACACACTTTCTTTGAGTGGTATTTAATAAATAAACTAAATACGACTGAAGAAAAAAAAGTTTTTTCTCATTTTTGTTGTAAAATTTTGCAAATAAATAATCTTTATTCATAAATGTAGTTCAAAATGTATTCTGCTACATTTTCTTAGTGAAAATAACCCAAATACGTGTTTATTATTTAGTCTGTAGGAAAGGTATAGAATCCACAAACTATGGTATATATCTGAAAATGAATCAATCCTGATGTACTGACACCCTAAGTCATTTGTTGAAGCCCAAAAATGCCAGAACAGTACAAATACCCCGAATGACCCCTTTTTTCGAAAGTAGACAGTCCAAGGTATTCGGTAAGAATGGCGCATGGCGAGTTTTTTGACGTTGTAATTTTTTGTCCTAATTTTTTGGAAAATTAGGAAATAAGAAAAAACACATTTTTTTTTTACAAACTGTCACCAGTGCAATATAGCGTTATCATATAACTGGTGTGGCAATGATCAGGGACAATATGTAAAAACAATATATATTATTTTTTTCATTTCTTTTTTGTATTGCTTTTCTTATGTTATTTAACATTTTTTTTAACACAATGTGACCAGAGTAATACAGTGTTACCATAATAACACAATAGAGAAGTGATCACATTTTTTTTTATTCATTATGATTCCTTATACCAGTGAATTTCATTGGTATAAGGAACCATTTTTACTGAATGATTCATTCAGTGTCTTCTTCTGTGATTAGCTGTGGTTGACCAAACCTAATCACATGGTACAGATGGGCTGTGATTGGCCCTGTCTGTACCATGTGATCACTGTGATCAATCACAGCAAGCAACACAACTGTATATGTAGCAGTCATGTTGTAATTCAGTTTCTCCTTTTGGCCACAAGATGGAGACAAAAAGATGCTGATGTCCTTCCAAAAAACTCAGAGACACAAAGCACATTGGGAAAAAGGGAAGTTTTCAGGAAGTGCTGAGGTAAATGAGGTGAGAGAAAAGAGAGAGAGAGACAGGTTTTCCACACAGCACTACAGAGAGGGTGCTGGCAGGAGACTTAAGAGAAGGAAGTGCTGAGATGATTGAAAGAGAGAGAGAGAGGCAGGTTTTCCACACAACACTACAGAGAGAGTGCTGACAGAAGATCTGAGGAGAGCTGTCCGAGGAGAGTGAGGAGATCAGTCTGAGGTGCCAGAGTGATGGGAGAGACACACGCTGACACCAGGGAATTTGTGCCCCAACAGAGGAGGAGGGATATCCCAAAGCCCGAGAAAAGTAGTCTGTGAGAAGAATAAGGAGAGCAGTCTGAGGAGAGAGAGGGAGAGAGAGAGAGAGAGAGAGAGAGAGAGAGTGTGGTGAGGTGACATGTGTGAGGAAAACTGCTGAGACTGAGAAGACTGAGAGAGAAACTCTGGCAACATCAGAGGGGGAGAAAGCCAAGCTTTTCCAGAGACTGCAAGGAGAGTGTTGCCTGGAGACAGAGAAGTGAGGACGCCAGAGGGGAGCCAGGAGCAGAGACAGCCACATGTTCCACTACTATTTAGTCCAGGGTCCCTACTCAGCAGCCCAGCACAACTCAGATCAGCAGAGATGACCCACACCTTTTAGGGATCGAGATACCCATCATGGTATTGAGTCGGCCGCTGCCTGTTCACCTTGCGAGTTTCGCTACCAGTCATCTCGATCGGCCATCAGCAAGAGATCCAGTGCCTTACAACATCGCTAGGAGCATCAGGAGCCTGAACCAGCACCTGGGACTATTGTTGTGTCATCCCACAGAGGACTAGTGAGCGGGTGTAAAACCAACATCCTTCTTGACACCATACTGACACTGCATGCAGACACCAATTTCCATTTTTAGTGTCACAGGATGCTTGTTTGGAGCTGCCATCTCTAGTAGTTTGCCCTTTTAAATCTCCAATCTCTCTTTAACGGAACATTCTAGAGGATTATTGCTCCATGCAAGCTTGTTTAAACCTACTCTTAAAACAAGGGCAAAAGACACTAGTATTCTTCACCTCAGGACCTGCAACATTACAGAACTGTGCTTACTGTACTTGTGTAACCCTTTTCTCGTTCTTGTGTGTTTGCCTCTCAAAGGTGGTTGCACCCCAGAAGGAGCTAAGAAGTTGACAAGTTTTCTCTCCTCCCTCTCAGCGCCTGTGTTAAGGGCATATAGATTACTGCCTTTTGTATACTTACAGTTGCTAAGCATTGAAGGTTATCTTTTCTAATATATTAATTCTTTGCAGCAAGGTTTAAATGTGTTGTCAATATTCTATATGCTTTAAACCATGATAATATATTCAGCTCATTTATCCCTACCAGTTGTGTCTGTCTGTTTCTGATATCAATCCACAGCCAGGATATTGGTACTTTCTTCACTTGCATTCTTGAAAGTGTTTGCAGAAATTTTATAACTAAGCAGGTGTGCCAGAGGGGCTGAGGCAATTCTTGGAGTTAAGGCGAAGAACAGAGAACCCAAAAATCACCAAGTGGGTCCTTTGGGGGTGGTGCTACACGTGGGGGCTCGTCCGGGATTTCCTGTTCTGCTCGCAAACCACCAAGACAACACCCCTGAAAGCATCAAGATGGATCCTGTGGATATGAGCCCAGAAAGTTCAGGCCAAGTAGCCTCGTCGGAAGAAGCTACCTTACCGACACCTGTAGCCATGATAGGGAGGGAATTTATTGCCACCTTGGAAGAATTTGTGGCAAAGTGTCAGAAAAGTAGTCCACTATACACGGGGCTCGAATACCAAAAGCTGGGAACCTTTTCTGGAAAACAGCCAGTTCCTGTCAGTGAAAAGAGTTTTGAGGAATGGCTGCAGCCATCAATGCAAGCCTTAGATGAGTGGGACATCCCCGAGGCTCAGAAAAAGCAGAGAATCACAGAGAGTTTGAGGGGGCCAGCCTCAGAAGCTATTCGCAACCTGAAACTTAACAAACAGGACTGTACTGCTCACAACTACTTGGATATCTTGCAAGACGTGTTGGGGAGATCAGAAAAGGCCTCCGACCTTGTGTACCAGTATGAGCATACCTACCAAGATGAGGGGGAGAAACTGTCTGAATACATGAGGCGTCTTGACAAGATAATGCACCAGATACTGCTAAAGAAAGGTATAGATCCCAGGTCAGTTGACAGGGTCCGGGTACAACAGGTTTTAAGGGGGGCTCAGCCCTTAGATCCTATTATGATCCAGTTGAAAACTCAAAGAGATGGTGGAATTTTGAAGTACCCTGAATTAATCCGGCCGGTGCCAGAAGAAGAAGCTCTTTTGGAGAGAAAAAAAGAAACCTAAAGCCAGAATCTTTCATTGAGGTCATAGTGATTAGTGCAACTAGTTATGACACAGAGATGGAGCTCTTGAAATCCCACGTGTCGCAAATGATAGAAATGATGATGCTGCTAGCAGCCAGGATCACCCCACCAGCTAACGAGAATGTCTCAGAGCCCAAGCAGACTTCAAACCCTACAGTCGTTTCTGCAGAGAAGCCTAATGCCCCAAACACACGGTCGGACATTGATCAGACATTCCAACAACAAAATCCATGGATTTTCTCAGGCGGATGTTGGCTCAAACTTGTTTTGCGAACACACGGTCGCACAAAGTTGTCGGAATTTCCGATCGCCAAGAACGCGGTGACGTACACCACGTACGACGAGACTAGAAAAGGCCAGTTCAGAACCAAGAGCTACACCCTTTGGGTGTTAGTAAAAGTTTGGTGTGAGACGATTCGTGCTTTTTCAGACTCATGGTTTTCAGATCATTTTCTGCTGTTCAGTTTGTGCTTGTGGGTTTGTATCTGCTCTTCAGTGCGTGACCAGTTCTGTCATATGCCTTTGCTCCGTGAGATCCGTGAGAATAATCCTGATGATTTCAGGAACTTTCTCCGGATGACGGACCCCGTATTTCACCGTTTGTTGGCTTTGCTGATCCCCTATATCAGCAGGCAGGATACCTGCATGAGGCAAGCCATCACTTCGGAGCAGAGGCTCGTCGCCACCCTGCGGTACTTGGCAACGGGGAGAAGCCTGCAGGACTTGAAGTTCTCGAGAGGCATCTTCCCCCAGGCTCTGGGGATCATTATCCCAGAGACCTGTTCTGCCATTATCCAGGTCCTGCAGAAGGACTATATTAAGGTAAGATTTTTATCCTTTAATATCACATTTTATTGTATTTAATGTTTGATAATATATTGTATTTCTTTCCTAATTCCCTAATTACCATGATTGGAATATGTTGTGAATGTCCCCTTTGTCCTCATGCATGCTGGATTTTTATGTAATTATTTTTTTGTCCTTCATGCATATTTGCCTTCACTAACGTCCCCAGTATGGTCTCCTGGTCCTATATTCACCTCATGTAGTCACTTAACAATTTATTTTATCAGCTCCATAGTAGTGCTTTACCCCAAACACCCCCTAAAATATTTTTAAATGTGATTTGTGTTTTAAATTCAGGCAGAGTGCCAGAGGCTTTTTTTGGGGGTCACCAAATCTTTTGGAACCCTCCCTCCCCCCAACTGCTAAGTCAGCTGATAACAATTCTCTATCTATCCTCAATCATCTATCTGCTGACTTTGCCAAACCCATACACACTATAGCCATCTCTTTTGTGGCCAGATGTATGGATGAATTCTTCAAAGCATGTAGTGCAAGGGCCTGCCTGAATACTTTCAAATGTTACTGTTTAAAGTTTTTGTATACTATTATTATCTTGATAGGTAATAGTAGAATTTCCAAATGTGCTCAAATGTGTACAATGTGTATTTATATCTTTGTATTATGACACTTCTTACCTGTCCAGTGGGCTGTCAATGGTGTAACTAAGGAGGGGCTGGCCAAAGTAATACCCATTATTTAGGCATTCATCTCTCAATGAAGTGGAGAGGGTTACCTGTCCAAGAGCTCCCCCCCCCAAAGTGTTAGAAATGGCCCATGAGAGGGGGGCCATTTAATAAATGTTATCTTGATGTTGGCCAAGAATGTTTGTGTCTAATCTGCTTTCCCTGTTTATGTGCAAAATGACTAATTTTTTTTTCTTGTTTGACTCCACAGTTTCCTTCCACGCCACAGGAATGGCAGACTGTGGCCTCCCACTTTGCCCAGCGGTGGGACTTTCCTAACTGTGGAGGGGCAATTGATGGGAAACACATCCACATCGTTCCACCACCCAACTTGGGGTCATACTATTTCAACTATAAGGGGTTCAATAGTATTGTGATGTTGGCAGTGGTGTCGGCTACTTACGAGTTCCTGTATGTGGACGTGGGGAGGAATGGCCAGATGTCAGATGGTGGAGTCATTGCCCAGATGGAGTTCTACAGGCATCTCCAGAATGGTAGCTTGGACTTGCCACCTCCAGAAGACAATGTGGAAGGACTCCCATTCGTCTTCATTGTGGATGAAGCGTTTGCGCTGGGTGACCATCTTATGCGGCCATTCCCGATGAGGACCCTCACCCCGGACCAGAGGGTTTTTAATTACCAGCTGGCCAGAGCCAGAAGAGTGGTGGAGAACATGTTTGGAATCATGGCCATCCGGTTCCGCCTATTTCTTACACCCATACACATGGTGAAGTACAAAATGAATCATATCATCCTGGTGTGCTGAGTTCTACACAACCTGTCCATCATGTGACTCCCCAAAGAGCGTGTGAGCGTCATTGCCGTCATAGCGTGATGACGTAATTACGTCACCAGAGCTCGTGCGCTCCGGAACTCCAACGAGAGACATTCAAGCCTCGCTATGGATAATGGGTTGAAGTAAATCCAAGTGGAGAGAAACAGGCGTCGGTGACACCAAAAACAAACCAGCATGGACAAACACAAGTGCAATAGACCAAACAGGGCTATAAAAACATGGTAGAAAATAATGCCAACATAAAAGTGGTCTTTGAGCAAAATGTAAATGCAATATTGAAGCTCAGCACACATATAAAACAAATGTGAACTATCACAAAATGCCTTATCGTAGAATACATATTTTATGAAAAATTGGTCTTTTTCTTTAAAAGTTATTCATAGATGTGCACAAGTAATATGACAAAATGAAAAACACAAAGACGAGGTATTTGTTACTACAAATACAGATACTGAAATAAGTGGACTCTTCCTTAAGCCTAAAAACTTGATGGTGACAGAGTTACATCTGCAATGGGACATAGCGTCCCTTGAACAGTATATAAAGGAACACATGGTCCTGAGAGGCCTACACTTGGATGTCTATCCCCAGCAAGGTGACACAGACTTAGAGCCTTGGTTTAGGTATTTTAATGAAGTGGGAATCAAATTCCTTAGCTTTTTGGTGAATAGGAAACAAATCAGACTGACTGCAATTGATAAGGAGATTAGGGATCTCAAGGATAAACTACCTCTCTCTCCACTAATTTAAAAAATCATCTTGAAAAAGAAGAATGGGATCAGAGAAACAAAAAACAAAAGAAATGTAATCGAGAGGTGAACGATTATAAAACCAATTTGGTATTTAATTGGCAGAAAAAAGTCACTCCTTCCATGGATATGGGAGGTGGTACTTCCTCCATTGAAGTCTCAGAGCCTGTAATACAGAATCTAGACAGGACATTGGTTTATGAACCCATCCAGCCAGAAACATCCAGGCCTTCTGGGAGTAGATATACTGCCCACACTCCTAAGAATAGACCTCATAATGTCTACTATGCAGATTCGAACCAAGGTAGACAGTTTCCCAGTAATAGAGGCAGAGGCCCTAGGACCAGAGGCAGAGGCCCATATCACGGTGGTACCAGGGACTCTTACCATGTTGGGAGATATGAAGGATCACCAAGAGGTTGGCAAAATAATAGATCTGTGTACAATCGCGACAATGATTATCCTCAGAGTACACTGATTCCCATGTATAATCGGTTTGTACCCCTCTGTGATGAAGGTGCACGAGGCACACATCACAATTCATATTCCTATATGAATAGGGAGGACAATGAAATCGCCAGATCTCCTTATGATTACAATCCTATTATTCCAGGCCCATCCCAATATGCAGGTTTTCAGAGACCCACTTTAAACAATTCCAGGAGCCCAAAACAAAACGAGGGGGGTGGTGCCTTCAAAGGAAAAAGAAAGAGAACCCATTAGGTGCAGGCCTTTTTAATGTAAGTAAAGTAGAACTCACAGATGCAGAAAAATTCTTATTAGATAAAGGACTCAAATTCGCCCCCCCCCTAGAAAATTTAACACATTTTCCACTTTCATTGATGTGCAGAACTACATTCGTAGGCTTAACATTCAGAGACACTTTCTTACACAACCTCCAAGGGTTCCAAGGGTGGTGGGGCAAGGTGAAAATGTACATTCCGGTTTGTCGAACCCATCCTTGTCCAACCCCCCAGGCACTATGGCACCTTCTATTAATGTGTTTCGAAGTCTAGTCTTACAAGATTTAAACAAACAAATCTACCTGGTAGAACTGGTCAACAGAGGCTCAGAATTAGGTATTCTTGATAAGAAGGAAAAATAATTTTTAATACCCTTAGCTCCACGCATCCCAGTAATATATTACCTTCCAAAGGTACAAAGGTACATAAAAACCCAGTCAATCCTCCTGGACATTCCATAGTCAGCGGGATTGACTTGGTTACGTCTAGAATAGGATGGCACATAGATTTCCACCTTCAACCATTGGTCAGATTGGTCCTTTCCTATATCAAAGACACTCGAGACACCATTAACCTTTTAGAAACAGTCAAATACCAGGGAGGTATGATTCTGGTAATGGCAGATGTTGCTGCCCTCTATACCTGCATCCCCCATGATTTGGACCTCACAGCAATAGAATATTATCTATCCAATAACTCAACCCTTCCCGTAATTAAACAGAATTTTATTTTGGAACTACTGAAGTTCGCAACCCAGCATAACCATTTTTGGTTCAGAAATCTATTTTACTCACAAAAAAGGGGTGTTGCTATGGGGGCCAAGTTTACACCCAGTTTGGCAAACTTGTTCATGGCCCAGTGGCAAGAGGATGTCGTCTATGCCCTCAGGAGACCAGAGTTGGTCCTGTGTGCCAGATATATAGATGACATCCTCCTCCTTTGGAAGGGTGACATGGAATCTCTAGATGCCTTCACGATTACGCTTAAGGATAATAACAGGGGCATCTCTTTGAGTTATGAGGCCAGTTGTACCACCATCCATTTCTTGGATTTGGAAATTTTGGCTATTAATCATCCTTGGAATTTAAAACCTACTTCAAGCATACTGACCAGAACGGTTACATTCCGGTCGACAGTTGCCACCACAGGTTAACATCTATTCCATGTAGCCAATTTCTTCAACTGCAGCGCAACTGTACTAGTAGCACTGATTTCCAATATCAATCACAGATTTTGAAAAAGAGATTCATGGAAAAGAGATATAGATCTGTTGATCTTAACACAGACATTAACGGAGTCGCTTTGGTAGATAGAAATACTCTGTTACTAGATCACCCTAAACCCATCCAAGAAAATAAATTTAAATGGTCCTTTTTTACCTCTTTCTCCATACAACACAAGCAAATTAAAAAGATTCTCAACAAACACTGTAAGGTTTTGCAAAGTGACAGGTTTTTGGGCCCAGTCCTCCCTGAACGTGCGGGTGTCATATTTAGAGGTGCTTGATCAATATAGGGAGAGATTGCACCCAATACCATTGATCCACCTAAAACTGTTTCTTTCTTCCAACAATGTAAGGGATATAACCGATGCCGTAAGTGCAATGTTTGCCTCCACAATACATGTGGAAGACATAAAACAGACACTTTTCAATCCACTATTACTTTACGTAGTTATAAGATGAAACATTTTAATACTTGTGCCACCAGATTCATAGTATAACTTACTCACTTGTCCCTGTAAAAAACAATATGTGGGATGTACTATTAGAACCTTCTCGGTGAGGGTCAATGAGCACTTGGCCAACATCAAGAAGGGTCGTACTAATCATAGCGTTCCCCACCACTACCTTAAACAGCATGGTAAAGATCTCACTGGTACACAATTCCAAAGTATAGATACATTTGTTCCACACTGGAGGGGACATTCCTGCCTACGTGGGGTATCTCACCTCGAAACCTATTGGATACATGAGCTCAAGTCCTACTCACCATTCGGCATGAACGTTGATTGGAACATAAACTGTTTCATCAACCAGGCATGATCCATACGTCTTTGTGTTTTATTTTGTCATATTACTTGTGCACATCTATGAATAACTTTTAAAGAAAAAGAACAATTTTTCATAAAATATGTATTCTACGATAAGGCATTATGTGATAGTTTACATTTGTTTTATATGTGTGCTGAATTTCAATATTGCATTTACATTATGCTCAAAGACCACTTTTATGTTGGCATTATTTTCTACCATGTTTTTATAACCCTGTTTGGTCTATTGCACTTGTTTGTACATGTTGATTTATTTTAGGTGTCACCGACGTCTTTTTCTCTCCACTTGGAGTTGCATCAGCCCATTATCCATAGCGAAGCTTGAATGTCTCTCGGATTTCCGGAGTGCACTAGATCTGGTTACGTAATTATGTCATCGCGCTATGACGGCAATGACGCTCAAGCGCTCTTTGGGGAGTCACATGACAAATGGGCTTATAAGATTCTGAGCAGGTCTCCCTAGAGGGTACAATGTCGTCATCACGTTCATGTTATTACGTGGGCGGTACCTCCCCTCTGGGGGCGCGGCTCGGATGCCTCACATAGAGTTGCATAGTGGCTTTCCTATGCCCATCGGCTTTCAGATTGAGGCGTGTAACTCACGCAGATGGCCACGCTTTATGATTTTGTTGCCGTGGGTGGAGCCATGCCTCTCATTCCCAATTACCAGACCACTCAGATATTTTATAAATATGGGCAATGTGTGGGAGTTGCGATATGTCCCAGTTGAAGTCCATTGGGACAAAATGTGTCGGGCTTGCACTTTACTGCTCCCCACATTGCTTTTAACCCTTGTGATCACATTTTTGTACACATCTATGATTCGATGTATGTACTTTTTACAATAAATCTCCCTTTTTGACCTGCATCATATGGAGCCTTTTTGTTTTTCATCATCCTTACATTGGTCTGGGTGAGAACACCTGCCTACTTACTACCTACTTCTTTATTGATCCCCAACCGGGTTCCAGTTCCATCAAGCCTCGTGCAACATTGGGGTCCCAGGCTTTGGCCAATACAAGCTCAATTGACCCACTGCCGCTGGCATGTGAGTCCACTCCATCTGGTAAGAGTATACATCTATACTTTCTTGGTGGAAGATATACTATTTCTGGCGTCTCAATGACCAGTCACTGTCTATTCCACTATTCAAAGTGTTATCTCAAGAGTGGATCCTAAGTCCTTCACATTTGTGGACATTTGCTCAAATGAGCTCACTATAGTGATGATTTCACGTTTTCACTGTTTCGGTCACTGGACTTCATTATTATTATTTTCTGGTATACATTATTATTTTTCCTGTATACATTGGTATTTCATGTTTACACATCTTTAATGCACTTTATAGTATGTTGTATTTTTGATGGTTCTCAGAGCAACACTGTGTTTTCGCATACCTCTTGGCCAATGCCTACCTAGTAGCTGAGCTTAGGTCATTCCTGGGATTTTGCTCATACTACAGGAGATTCGTTGAGGGATTTGTTACAATAGCCTGCCCCCTTAACGAGTTACTGAAGAACAAGGATGAGAAGGATGACCCAGATCTAACGAAGCTGGTCAAACAACATGGAGGGCCCAGAAAGCCTTGGGAGTCAGTCCAAGAATGGTGGACTGACCCGTGTGAGCAAGCCTTTTCACCAGCTGAAGTGGAGTCTAACAACTGCCCTATTTTGGCCTATGCCAATCCAACCAAGCCATATGAGCTGCATGTTGATGCCAGTCGAGATGGGCTGGGTGGGGTACTGTATCAGGAGGACGATGGACACCTGCGGCCTGTTGCTTTTGTGAGCCGTTGTCTTGCACCTGCTGAGAAAAACTACCCTACTCACAAGTTGGAATTCTTGGCTCTGAAGTAGGCAGTGGTGGACAAGTTGAAAGACTACTTGTATGGTGCAAACTTTGTGGTCAAAACTGACAACAACCCACTCACATACATACTCACCACAGCAAAACTGGATGCCACCGGGCACAGGTGGTTGACCGCCCTATCGGGGTTCCACTTCAGCCTAAAATACTGCCCAAGAATTGGGAACAGAGATGCTGATGCCCTGTCGAGGAGACCCTATGACTTGGGGATTTCCTCTGAAGAGTGGACTCAACTGACTCCAGAAGGGATACAATCCTTGTGTCAGGGAGCGGAACATCAGGCCAGAGGAACAACTAGGGCAGAAGCCATCTGAGTCTCAGTGGCAGGTACCCCCAAATACTACTGTGATTTGTCCCAGGTCAGGGATAACGGCCTACCTATGCTTTCAGATAGGGACTTAAGAAAGGACCAGATAGCAGATCCCCTCTGTAGTTTACCACTGAAGGCCCTGGAGGGCCAACGTCCAAATCTACTGATAACAGGCTCTCCAACAGGAGCACTACTAGTACACAAGGTATGAGACCAACTGCAGTTACGCAATGGGAGTGGTCTACCGAAGGGGCCCTTCAGATGATCCTGAAGATAAGTGGCAGCTATTCTTGCAGAGAATGCATAGAGAGACTGTGCAGACTGCCTTGATGACAATCATGGCCACTTGGGGCCTGAGAGGAAATTCAAACTGGTACGAGACCGGTTCTATTGGCCCTGCATGCGGACTGAAGTTGAGGGACAGTGTCACTCCTGCATACGGTGTATACAGAGAAAGACTTTACCTCACAGAGCTGCCCCAATGGGGCATCTTCAAAGTCAATGACCACTGGAATTGGTGTGTGTGTATTTATTTTCTGTGTTTGGAGCCTGACTCGAGTGGACAGGGAAATGTTCTGGTGGTGACCGACCACTTCAGCTGGTATGCCCAGGCATTCCCAACTAAGGAGCAGCAAGCATCTACGGTGGCCAAAATTCTGAAAGAGAAGTTCTTTGTCCACTACGGCCTACCTCAGTGTATTCACTTTGACCAAGGGAGAGACTTTGAGAGTAAACTCATTAAAAGACTGTTAGACCTGTCAGGTGTTCAGAAGTCAAGAACCACCCCCTACCACCCTCAAGGAGATCCCCAGCCAGAACACTTTAGTCCCACCCTCCTGGATATGTTTGGGACTCTTACGGCTGAAAAGAAACAGCATTGGAGCAGGCACATTGCAGCTATTGTACACGCATATAATAGCACTGAAAACGATTCCATGGGCTATTCACCATATAGGCTCATGTTCGGTAGGGAAGCTCGACGACCGGTGGACTTAGCATTTGGCACCTCTTTAGATCATACCTCAATGGTGTCACACAGAGGATATGTGAAGAAAGCCAAGGCTGCCTCAGACACCCGGGGCCAGCGAAACAAGTGAAACTTTGACCTAAAAGTGAGAGGACATGATTTGCAGCCTGGTGACAGAGTGTTACTGAGAAACTTGGGCATCCCTGGGAAACACAAACTGGCTGATCGGTGGAAGTCACAACCCTACATCATCTGCAAGCAGTTGTTAGGACTGCCACTATACAAGATTCGCCCAGAAGGAAGCACAGACCCACTAAAGACACCGGAATCATCTGCTACCTTTATCAGAAGCAGTTCATATACCTCATCAACCAAATCAACAGCCTACTCAAACCATCTCTCAGGAATCACCCCCAGTAACCAGGTCCCAATCGTTGCAACCAAACATGGATGCAGAAGACAGTGAGGATGAAGAAATGGGCATGGATTGGCCTTGGCAGTCTATGCTGGCAGAGACTGGCACTCCCCTTTCTACCAGAGAAGCAGATGCGGGAACCCTCAGACCTGAGGCTCGGAAGTTCTTCCCACAGAGACAACTCTTGGCAAGCTAAGGAGACTTTCTGAATTCTCCAACTGTAGAGGACATAGAAGCTCCTCAACCTTCAGAGGAAGAGGCTACAGTATGCCTGAGCCCAAAGAGCAGAGAGGAAAGCAAACAATTCACCCACCAAAAAAGGCTGACATACGATACTTTAGGTGAAAGTTCTGAAGAAGCGATCCTCACATCTCAGAGAATGCGCAGCCTGCCGATCCTTCCCACTACAGGTTTAGTGGAGGGTGACTCCAACTCACCCCCTGGCACATCTAGGTGAGCCATCCCAATATCGGTGGGTTGTGGGCAAGACAACCTCACTTCTTAAAACAAATGGTGGGAGGGTCCCTTGCCAGGTTCATACGTGCATGCCAATTGCTTGTTTTCTTACATGTACTAACTTGTTTTTTCCTCCCATTATATTCTTGAAAGCATGTAACAGGTTGTGGACATTATATGTTGATAGACTCTGTCCTTCCTTGTGGGACCAAAGGTTCCTTGGTGGGGGGAGTATGTAGCAGGCACGTTGTAATGCAATTTCTACTTTTGGCCACAAGATGGAGACAGAGAGATGCTGACTTGTCCTTCCAGAAAACTCAGACACAAAGCACACTGGGAAAAAGAGGAGTTTTCAGGAATGGCTGAGGTAAATGAGATCAGAGAAAAGAGAGAGAGGTTTACCAGGGAACTGACAGGAGACTGATCAGAGGGAAGTGCTGAGATGATTGAAAGAGAGAGAGAGACAGGTTTTCTACACAGCATTACAGAGAGAGCTGCTGACAAAAGATCTGAGGAGGGTTGTCTGAGGAGAGTGAGGAGAGCAGTCTGAGGTGCCAGAGTGAGGAGAGAGACAAACGCTGACACCAGGGACTGTGTGCCCCAACAGAGGAGGAGGGATATCCTGACATTCGGGAAAAAGAGTCTGTGAGGAGAATAAGGAGAGTGGTCTGAGGAGAGAGAGTGTGGTGAGGTGACAGGTGTGAGGAAAACCACTGAGATTGAGAAGACTGAGAGAGAGAGACTCTGACAGCTTCAGTGTGGGAGAAAGGCAAGCTTTTCCAGAGACTGCCAGAAGAGTGTTACCTGGAGACGGAGGAGTGAGGATGCCTGAGGAGAGCCAGGAGCAGAGACAGCCACATGATCCACTACTATTTAGTCCAGGGACCCTACTCAACAGCCCAGCACCACTCAGCAGAGAGGATCCACGTCTTCCAGGGATCGAGATACCCATCCGGGTATCCGGTCAGCCACTGCCTGTTCACCTTGCGAGTTTCCCTACCAGTTATCTCGATCGATCATCAGCAAGAGATCCAGTGGCTTACAACATCGTTAGAAGTATCAGGAGCCTGAAACAGCACCTGGGGCTATCTTTATGTCATTGCACAGAGGACTGGTGAGCAGGTGTAAACCCAATATCCTTCTTGACACCATGCTGACACTGCATGCAGACACTGATTTCCCTTTTTAGTGTCACAGGATGCTTGTTTGGAGATGCCATTTCTAGTAGTTTGCCCTTTTAAATTTCTACTTAACGGAACATTCTAGAGGATTATTGCTCCATGCAAGCTTGTTTAAACCTACTCTCAAAACAAGGGCCTCACCGTTTGCTAGCAGAAGACACTAGTATTCTTCACTTCAGGACCTGCAACATTACAGAACTGTGCTTACTGTACTTGTGTAAGCCTTTTCTCTTTCTTGTGTGTTTGCCTCTCAAAGGTGTTTGTGGCCCAGAAGGAGCTGAGAAGTTGACAAGTCTTCTCTCCTCCCTCTCAGCATCTGTGTTAAGGGCATATAGATTACTGCATTTTCTATACTTACAGTTGCTAAGGATTGAAGGTTATCTTTTCTAATACATTCATTCTTCGCAGCAAGGTTGAAACGTGTTGTCAATTTTCTATATGCTTTAAACCATGATAATATAGTCAGCTCATTTATCACTACCAGTTGTGTCTGTCTGTTTCTGATATCAATCCACAGCCAGGATATTGATACTTTCTTCATTTGCATTCTTGAAAGGGTTTGCAGAAATGTTATAACTAACCAGGTATGCCAGAGAGGCTGAGGCAATTCTTGGAGTTGAGGCGAAGAACAGAGAACCCAAAAATCACCCAGCGGCTCCTTTGGGGGTGGTGCTACATATACAATGGATAACATGAAAGGAAGCCATCCATTGTTTACAATTGTTATGTGATCTGGTGTGATTGGTCACAGCAATTTCTGGCAACGTGCCAGTACAGGATCAATCATTGGCACTGTCCGCTGTCACAGCTGGTGACAGATCGCACCGATGCATGGCCTGTGGCCACGTGGGTGGCACTTTCTGGGAGGATATATGACACACAGATATATATATATATATATATATATATATATATATATATATATATATATATATATATCTGTGTGTATATATGTCATATGATGTCAACTCAGATTGTAGAGATGCCCACCTTCAATCTGCTCTAGGCCGGGCGGCAAGTTGGTAAATTCTTGAATTGTGACAGATTTGCACTCACATGGATGGGCAGAAATGGAGCTGGGATTTTTGTTATCTACTGCTGGACATAAAGGTCTCATCGATCCACAATTGTATTAAAAAATCTTCTGTGAAAAGTACATTTTAAAAATTAGTGGTCATAAATGGTAAAATGGGGGGATTATAGGTGCTGCAAAATTTGAAGGTAGTCATACAGGATTTAAAAGTGCCTCTGGGACACTAGTATGGTCCCTAATCCTTGGTGGCTGATGTGACACCCCACTACTAGACCTTTTATTTGGGTGAAGTACACTGCTGGTGCCAGCCACATCACATGGATGTATTTGTGCTGCTGGTGGTTGTCTGCTGCTGTTCAGAATTACTCATTCTTTTTTGTTAGTACCCTCTCCTCCACTAAATCAATTACTGAACTGTTGTTGTCCACATATTCAGAATCTGAGTCTTACAGTGAGAGTTCCCCACTACTCTCATCTGTCATGCTCAGAATCTGTAATGCTTCCTTGCTGGTTTACATTTTTTTGGGCGTGACATTCAGGTTCTGGTGAAGCTGTACTGTTTACACTGCTGTGGTGGTGATCAGGACACTGGTGCTGGTGTATAGCATTGTGGCCTCACTGCAATCTGGGGTACTGGCTCAACTGACACTAGTGTGGCGGTGATCCGGACACTGGTGCTGGTGTATAGCATTGTGGCCTCACTGCAGTCAGGGACACTGGCACTATTCACACTAGTGTGGCAGTGATCAGGACACTAGTGTGCTTGTGTACAATCTTTCTGGTTATTTCACCAGCAGGAACACCGCAGGTGGTTTTATCCCCAGGGGTTAGGTGTGCTGTGATTGATCAGCGTATTAGCACCCTTCATATAAATTAATACTTTTGTGAAACAGTGAGTAAGTCCAAAATTCAGGTTTACTTTATACATGGCACTGCTCAATCACAAAGAGCATAATTCAGGGACTGTCCATGTTAGAATCATGGCTGTGCTCTCAAACATTGAGCTTTTGGCAGAGTCAAACAGTGGCTCAGCCTGAACACAGATCTCATACTTTGATAGTGGTCATATGTTTCTTTACTATGACTGTGGCCCTGAGTCAGTGGGCGAAGGCAGTCTGGAGATGCTAGTGGTTAAGTTTTATTCTGCTTTGCTACTTAGATTAGTAGTTAAGCACCTGGGGAACTAGTAAATAGCTTACGTTATCAGGAAAGATTAGGTCTTCTTTAGGATAAATTATTTGTTTCAAATTAATTCCTATAAACAGCATTAGTAGATAATGGTGTTTCCATTCCGATAGTAAAAGTGATGAATATTTTCTTACTAGCAGACTAGCAGTATTTCAATTTTACATATGTATCATGAAGCTACATTTACATATAACTCACACGGAAGCATCTGGAGACATTAAAAGGTGCCCTAATGTAATTAACACTTTATTTTTATTTTGTTTTAATTTCTTTTATCATTAAATAGACTGGTAAAACTTAAAAAAAAAATCTGGTAGCAGACCTGTTTAGCATAATCCTAATGTCTTCAAATTAAATTTTCATGTTCCAACACAACCTAAGTTATTAGCAGCTGTGCTCTTTAGTAATTCCCAAACCAGGTGATGAATCATATCTAGGCTCAAGTCAAGCTTTTTGGCTTATTTTCAAATCTGACCTTATGTTGCCCAAGTCACACGTCTTAGCAGTAGCGTTCCTAGCCTATTTGACACCTGGGGCGGATTATTTCCTAACACTCCTCCACCTCCTCCTGTCAAAATAATTTTCAGCAATATTCAAGAAATTAACGGAGTACTAATATTGGGCAATTATAGACAGCAAATATTGCCCTATTTGACTATTGTATATACATTATATTGTCAAAAGTATTGGGACACCTGCCTTTACACACATATGAGCTTTTTTTTTTTTTTTCCCATAAACGTTTTTTTTTTTATTAAAGAATAACAGGGTGTTCAGCAATGCAATACAGATACAATAACGTCATCACATTAGTATCACAATATGTATACAGTCTCAGTTTAGATTTTGAAATAACCTTTATATACTGTGCAGCTTGAGACAGTGTAATAAGTGACAACCAGAAGTATTGGGTGTCGTGTAATTGCTTGGAGCTTGGACGAGTCTCGTCCCGAGCAAAAGAAAAAAAGAAAAAAGAACGAAAAAAACTCCTGTGTCAGTAACTCTATGGTTACCAGGGAGTGAGTACAATCCGAGATTAGAAGAAAGATAAGATAGGGACAGTATATAAAGAGAGGACAGAGGGATGGGGAGAGGGAGAAGACGAAGAGGGTCGTAAAAGGGTAAAGGTAGAGAGATAACTCACTCTACCGGGGAGGGAATGGGAATAAAAGGTATAGGTAAAGTTACGGGATGAAGATAAGTCGTTCCCGTGTGGCCCCGCCCCCCAACTTCCTCTATGGCCACCAGGTAGCCAACAAGGGAAGAAATTTAATCTTTATAGGGTCTTTCCTATGGTACATGTTGACGGTATCGGTCTGATGACACATATGGGCTTTAACACCACTTCAATACAGGGGACTTTCCCCCCTTCCTGCCCAGGACAGTTTTCAGCTTTCAGCGTGGTCACACTTTGAATGACATTTGCGCGGTTATACAACAATGTACGAAAACTAAATTTTTATTTATTTTTATTTTTATCATTTTCTTCTTTTGGTGGTATTTGGTCACCACAGTTTTTTTTATATTTTGCTAAACAATGGATGGAATATCAGCTTTTCCTAAAAAGGACTGACATTTTTGAAAAAAATTGTCTTTGTTTCTGTTATAAAATGTAGTTTTCTTCTTTACTGAAGGGCACTGATTAGGCTGCACTAATGGGCACTGATGAGGCGGCACTGATGGGCACTGATGAGGTGGCATTGATAAGGTGGCACTGATGAGGAGGCACTAATATGTAGAATTGATTGACACTGATAGGCGGCACTGATATGCAGCACTGATGGGCACTGATAGGCAGCACAGATGGGCACTGATAGGCACTGATAGGTGGCACCACTGATGGGCACTAATAGGCGGTACTGATGGGCACTAATAGATGACACTGATAGGCGACACTGGTGGGCACTGATAGGCAGCACTGATGAGCACTGATAGGTGTCACTGATGGGCACTGATAGGCAGCACAGATGGGCACTAATAGATGGCACTGATAGGCAGCACTGATGAGGACGTACTGACAGGAATTACTGATGGGCAATGATTGGCATCTGTGAAGGGCACTGACAGGCATTACTGATGGCCATTGATTTGCACTTTGATGGGCACTGATTGGCAATTTGATGGGCTCTGATTGGCGAATTGGGTGGGCACTCATTGGGATTTGGGCAGGCACTGATTGGCATTATGGTGGGCACCTCTGATGGGGGCTGCATTGATAATTAATGTGCTGATTGTCAGTGTACACCCCTCCTCTGATAGGAGAGTCACCGATCAGCTCTCCCTGTCAGCGCAAACCAAGGAAAGCCGATTACCGGCACTTCCTGGTTCATTCTGTGATCAGCTGTGATTGGTCACAGCTGATCACGTGGTAAAGAGCCTCCATCAGAGACTCTTTACCACGATCAGAGATGCAGTGTATTACAGTGACACACCACACCACCAATCCTCACGCTGCGTGCCAATGCGCACGCTGGCTTGTTATCCTACTGGATGTCATATGACGCCCAGTCAAGATAACTGAACCACTTCCCGGCCATCATTCTGCTATAGGCCGAGCAGGAAGTGGTTAATGGCATCCCACTCTTAGTCCATAGAGTTTAATATTCAGTTGGCCCACCCTTTGCAACTATAACAGCTTCAACTCTTCTGGGAAGTCTGTCCACAAGGTTTAGATGTGTGTCTATGGGAATGTGTGACCATTCATCCAGATCCCATGGCTGCCCACAGCCGATTAATGATGTTGTGGTCTTCTGGGTAATTATAAAAAAGTTACATTTTAATGAAAAATAATTAATAACCAACATTTTGGGCATTCATGTGAGGTGGCTTAAAGAGGGGGACTTAGGCAGTGAATGGGGAAATGGTGGAGCATGTAAAGTGCGAGTGGCAATTCAGCTACCTGTGTCAGGACTACTGATCGGGAGGTCTATGAAAATGACAGGATTCAACAGGTATTTACCAAAAATGAAAAGATGAAAGATGGAAAGGTTCAGTCCACAGATAGAGGAGATAATTATAAATAGTTAAGCACACAGAAATTACTTTAATGACAAAGCTGTATACAGGACCCCTTTAAGGATTTTCACACCTAGACCAGCTACCTTGTACTGATGCCTACCCCCTTTCACCATTATGCAGCAGTGAATTTAATGAGCACCATGATTGGCACAGAAGAGTGTAAACAGGGTATTGCACAGCATAGTGTTCTGCACAGGACAGTATACAGAGATTCCACACAGACCAACTTAATTTACAGTTATTACCATTAACACAAGTAAATAGCTCTTTCCCTTTCCCTCAATTTGAATGGCACCCCAACAATCTAATACAATAGTGAGCATCATACCCTCATTAAGGCACATTCCAACACACATGGCAGACATTGTGGTGTGCTGTGTTGTAAAAAAAAGTCACGTGGACCTATTCACACTTCAACGTTGCAATAATGCATGCATTCACTTTGAAAGGCACACCAAGCAATCCACCTAGTGTAATAGTAAATTGTGGTGTGTTACGTTAGAAAAAAAGAGTTGTCCCTTTTTTAAAGCATGCAGGGGTGCATTGGCAGCCCATTCATTTTAGTGCAACACAGGTTAATGTGCTACAAAACACAGCTTAAAGTGATTCTAAAGCCTAAACATTTTTACCTTAATTCATTCCTTGCATTAAGGTAAAAATGCTTAGGCATTGGTTTTGGCCCCTCACACACCCCCCGCCACCCCCCTGTTTTTAATTACCTGAGCCCTCATTCAATCCAGCACTGTGTACGTCTGCAGCTCTTCTCTCCCCTCACTTCCATGTCTGATTGGCTTTGCTGGGGCAGTGGGAGCCATTGACGAGGGGGTGGGGCCAAGTCTTGTTGTCTGTGTTAATGGACACAGCAGTGGGGCTTGGGAGTGAGCAGGCACAAGTGCCCCATGAAAAGTTGCTTCCCATGGGGGCACTGAACAGAGAGGGGGGACAGGAGCACCGGTGGGGACCCAAGAAGAGGAGATTTGGAGCCCCTCTGTGCAATGGAATTGCACAGAGCAGGTAAGTATACAGATATTTGTTGTTTTAAAAAGAAATCTTTGACTGCTGAGGTGCAATAAGCCCAGGTCCCATACCATAACTTACCATGACAACTTATAAAACCTTACCCCTTCTTCCCATCCAATAAAGACCACATACAACCATTAATGTTGGAAAGGGCAAGGCCACAGCTTTTATTAACTCAAAACATAACATTAAATATTTAAAACGTGCCAGTCACAGTTGCACTGTGAGCACACAAATCCAAGTGTAAAAGGGAGATGAAGGAGGGGCCTGTCCTTACCATAATTGCTGGACCGGCCGTCTATCTCCCAATTACCATCAGGGCATAACAAATCTTCCATATTTGCTGGCAAGGTCACCAAAACCGCAACACGCTGTGACATACCATCAGAAATAGGGCGGGAGGGTGGGCAGCTCTTCCATGCTTCCATTCGAAAAGGCCCAGAATCCCCTGGGGTGCCAAACTCCTGAGCTCAGGCCCAGCCCCTGTCCCTTCCTGTACCAATCCCAAGTGAACTAATAGTCACCTTAACTCCTCCCTGGCCATGCCCCCATCAGTCAGGGCTCTCTTTCCCGAGGGGCTCAAGAGGCCTTCATGACTGCTGAGGTGCAATAAGCCCAGGTCCCATACCATAACTTACCATGACAACTTATAAAACCTTACCCCTTCTTCCCATCCAATAAAGACCACATACAACCATTAATGTTGGAAAGGGCAAGGTCACAGCTTTTATTAACTCAAAACATAACATTAAATATTTAAACCGTGCCAGTCACAGTTGCACTGTGAATAATCAAAAAACAAACAGCCAGCGCAAAAACCCTCAAACTAAATAAAGCTGCTGAACACTAAAGGCAAATATATAAATCCTTTCATGTAATACAATAAAATAAATAGTGCAGCGCTAAAATCCCAATCGATAATTAGAAATGTCCATAAATGGAAAAAACAACAAATATCAGCTGTGATGCAGGGTGCTTCATGCAAATCCAAAGTGCTCGTAGAAAACGTGCTCCCCCTCTTACCAGTCAAACCGCTCACCTTGTTAAAGGGACCCCTGAACTAACAGGAAGGTCTCATAAGCTTTCACCACTTCTCAGTGGTCTGGGAGGTGTCTTGACTGGAAAGCTGGAACTCTCTTCCTTAATACGGCTCAAAACTTTTCTTCCAAATATGCATAGAATATACAAAGAAAATACATAGTGCTCTCTGTATAACTTAAAAAGCGATTCCTTTTATTAAAAAGACAGGTACTCACAAATATAGCACTATGGCCAGTGCTAGGCATTAAGGCGCATGTAAATTACAGATGACAATAAAAAGGCGGCTGCAGCGACGTCTAAACCGGGATAAAAACCAATCCGCACGCGTATCGTCCAGCAGGACTTCCTCAGCGGTCTTAGGGTCCCCTTGGTCTAGTCAGTAATTTATATAAAAACCCCTTCATTCAATCATCAGTTGCACTGTGAGCACACAAATCCAAGTGTAAAAGGGAGATGAAGGAGGGGCCTGTCCTTACCATAAGTGCCGGACCGGCCATCTATCTCCCAATTACCATCAGGGCATAACAAATCTTCCATATTTGCTGGCAAGGTCACCAAAAGGGCAAGGCCACAGCTTTTATTAACTCAAAACATAACATTAAATATTTAAAATGTGCCAGTCACAGTTGCACTGTGAGCACACAAATCCAAGTGTAAAAGGGAGATGAAGGAGGGGCCTGTCCTTACCATAATTGCTGGACCGGCCGTCTATCTCCCAATTACTATCAGGGCATAACAAATCTTCCATATTTGCTGGCAAGGTCACCAAAACTGCAACACGCTGTGACATACCATCAGAAATAGGGCGGGAGGGTGGGTAGCTCTTCCATGCTTCCATTCGAAAAGGCACAGAATCCCCTGGGGTGCCAAACTCCTGAGCTCAGGCCCAGCCCCTGTCCCTTCCTGTACCAATCCCAAGTGACCTAATAGTCACCTTAACTCCTCCCTGGCCATGCCCCCATCAGTCAGGGCTCTCTTTCCAGAGGGGCTCAAGAGGCCTTCATGACTGCTGAGGTGCAATAAGCCCAGGTCCCATACCATAACTTACCATGATAACTTATAAAACCTTACCCCTTCTTCCCATCCAATAAAGACCACATACAACCATTAATGTTGGAAAGGGCAAGGTCACAGCTTTTATTAACTCAAAACATAACATTAAATATTTAAACCGTGCCAGTCACAGTTGCATTGTGAATAATCAAAAAACAAACAGCCAGCGCAAAAACCCTCAAACTAAATAAAGCTGCTGAACACTAAAGGCAAATATATAAATCCTTTCATGTAATACAATAAAATAAATAGTGCAGCGCTAAAATCCCAATCGATAATTAGAAATGTCCATAAATGGAAAAAACAACAAATATCAGCTGTGATGCAGGGTGCTTCATGCAAATCCAAAGTGCTCGTAGAAAACGTGCTTCCCCTCTTGCCAGTCAAACCGCTCACCTTGTTAAAGGGACCCCTGAACTAACAGGAAGGTCTCATAAGCTTTCACCACTTCTCAGTGGTCTGGGAGGTGTCTTGACTGGAAAGCTGGAACTCTCTTCCTTAATACGGCTCAAAACTTTTCTTCCAAATATGCATAGAATATACAAAGAAAATACATAGTGCTCTCTCTATAACTTAAAAAGCGATTCCTTTTATTAAAAAGACAGGTACTCACAAATATAGCACTATGGCCAGTGCTAGGCATTAAGGCGCATGTAAATTACAGATGACAATGATAAGGCGGCTGCAGCAACGTCTAAACCGGGATAAAAACCAATCCGCACGCGTATCGTCCAGCAGGACTTCCTCAGCGGTCTTAGGGTCCCCTTGGTCTAGTCAGTAATTTATATAAAAACCCCTTCATTCAATCATCAGTTGCACTGTGAGCACACAAATCCAAGTGTAAAAGGGAGATGAAGGAGGGGCCTGTCCTTACCATAAGTGCCGGACCGGCCATCTATCTCCCAATTACCATCAGGGCATAACAAATCTTCCATATTTGCTGGCAAGGTCACCAAAACTGCCACCAGCCAGTCAGTAAGCTACTGACGGGCGCCCCACCACAGCCAGCGCTTGTTCCACACCCCTCTGAAGTCCCAGGTTAAAGATGTCCATACCAATCTCGTTGAGATGGACACCATCCCTCCTCAGCAAGTCAGTGTTGTCCCCTTCCAGATCTCTGTGACGGACCACAACCCCCCCGATCCGGCAGACGAACTTGGACACCTGAGCATTCACTTTTCTGCGAAAATTCTCCAAGCAGGGGCCAGGGACTTCTCTCACCCATATTGAGCGAGGAACAATTTCGGACCAGACGAAAGTCATACTGGTGAAAATTGCGAAACACTGAGCAATATCGCTTTTAATTGCAGAAATTAGATCCACAGACCGTGTGTAGCCAACATCATTCCCACCAGAATGAACGACAAGGACAATGTGACCTGACACATGGGCCCGGAGCTGCCAACATTCCGTCAGGACCTGATACCAAAGCAACCCGCGCAGGCCAAGCCAGCGAATTCTTGCCACGTTGGATGAGAATCCCAGGTTTCTGCCGTAATTGCGGATCTCCGCATGACGAGTGGCCCAGAAGACAAAAGAATCGCCCAGTATCCATATTTGAACTGGGGGGAGACCTGAAAATTTAACACAAAAGATGTGGGCGAACATACAGTGAAAAACGAGACAACTCCCATCTCCTCAGTCGCTGAAGTTCCGTATCGGAAAACCCCAAGCCCGAAGCGGCGGTAGCCGCACCTGTACGAAACGAATGGGTCGAGAAGTCACCTGCAGGCAAGCCTAAGGCCTCAAGACAAAGACGAAAAACTCTTAAAAATTGGAACTGACTCAACAAGGTAGAGTCAGCATGTACGAAAAACGTGGGGGACAGGGGGCGCGCAGAAACAAACGAGAAGGCCAGTGACACTGGGCAAAATGGGCTGCCACAGTGGTACAGCACCACTCAGCGGCCCCTACCGAAGCTGTCAGTCTTGGATGAGCGCAACAAAACCGTGATGCTGCGCTCCGACAAAGAAACGTCCTCCGACCGAATACCCCCCGGGGACGACCTGGATTTTGCAACTAATTCCCCGATGCGAAAAGCCCCAAAAAGCGCCCATGAAAAAGCCACCTGGAAAAGCAGGGTCTCAAACTCAGATGAGCATACCTCCGGCAACATTGACAAAATACCCGATAAGATCTGGAGGGAAATAGGGCGCCTGGAATCGGGAAGATGAGTGATGCGTTTCTAACCTCGCAATACCCGTCGGACCGGAAAAGCTTTAGTGACATCCTCCCACCCAAGGAGCTGGAACCAAAAGGACAGGGCCGACATGGCAGAAGAAACGGTGGAACCCGAGACACCCTTTTCTTGTAAATGGACAAGGTAGGCGAATAAAACCAAACGTCTATCTTCTGGGGAAGAAATGGAAAACTCACCGCCCGACTCTTGGAATCACTCGTGCCAGACCCGACAATACGACACCCACGTCCGCGGAGAAAGTGATGACCGAAGAAGTTCTAGCAATCCCCAGGAAACGAGGTTCCATAAGTGGGCCGGACAGCGGAGGCCCTCCAGTGAAGCCGACGGAGCCAAGGAGCGAAAATGAAGAAACTGTTGGCGGGAAAGAGCATCGGCAATATCGTTAGAAACTCCCGGAACGTGTTTTGCCTTAATATAAGTATTAAAATGCAAACATTTTAAAACTAAAAAACGCAACAGCGAAACAACCGGAGGGGAACTGGCCGATTGTTTGTTCACTACCTGCACTACGCTCATATTATCCGACCAGAAGATTACCTGATGATTGCGCAACTGTTCACCCCAGAGCTCCACGGCTACGATGATCTGAAAAAGCTCCAAAAGGGTGAGATTGCGCAACAAGTCCATGCAGGCCCTTGAGGCTGGCCAACATTCCGCAGACCACTCCCCACGGAAGAAAGCACCAAAACCACAGGAGCCTGCAGCATCAGTGTATAACTCCAGCTGTGAGTTCGGTACCTCCTCCCGCAACCAACAAGACTGTCCGTTGTAAGACTGCAAAAAGGTTAGCCAAATCCCCAGATCGGCCCGCATGGGCTTGGTGATCCAGACGTAGTAGTGAGGGGCTGTAACGCCCTTCGTAGCCCAGGACAGGCGCCTGCAAAAGGCTCTCCCCATACGTATGACCCTACAGGCAAATACTAGGTGGCCCAGCAACGATTGTAGCTGTTTCAACTGCAATTTCTTTGCCCCTTTGGCCAAACGAACCAAGGAGAGAAGCTTGGTCAGTTTCTCCCTCGGCAGCCGAAAGACCATAGCCACTGTGTCAATCTCGATCCCCAGAAAAGCCAGTACCGTTACCGGACCCTCGGTTTTGTCCGCAGACAGTGGGACGGCGAAAAGCCGGCAAACATCCTGAAAAACAGAGAGCAGGCGTTGACACTGCCCACTGCCCGTGGGGCCCACGAAAAGGAAATCATCCAAGTAGTGCAGAAGGGACTGAAACCCAGCCTCCCGTGTGACTACCCACTCAAGGAAGCTGCTAAATAACTCAAAGAAATAGCACGAAATGGCGCAACCCATAGACAGGCACATGTCGAAGAAATAGCTTCCTTGGAAGTAGCAACCCAGGAGATGGAAACAGTCCGGGTGGACCGGAAGAAGGCGAAAAGCGGACTCGATATCCGCTTTTGCCAAAAGAGCGGACCGCCCTGCTGTCCTAACGAGGTGCAGAGCCTTATCGAAAGACGCATAGTGGACCCTGGATTCCTCCCGATCGATACCGTCCTTTACCGAGGAGCCAGAAGGGTAGGATAAGTGATGAATTAAACGGAATTTACCACTCGCCTTTTTTGGGACCACACCGAGTGGGGACACCCACAGGTTGTGGAAAGGGGGGAGATCAAAGGGGCCCGCCATGTGCCCCAGTTCCAACTCCTTCTGTAGCTTCTCGGCCACGACGGACTTGAATTCCGTAGCCGATTTCAAATTTGGAGCCATAGTCAGGGCGTCCGACGGGGAAAAGGGGATCCAGAAACTGCGATCCAGGTCATCCTTCAGGATCAGGGCCTCCCTATGAAGGGGGTACCTGTCTAGCCAGGGAAGCATCTCTAAGATGTTCACCGGCGTCCTCTGGCTTAGGAAGGTCAGTCTTGGCTCCTGCTCTGGGAAGCGGATGTCTACCCTTCCTAAAACACCGGCTGGCGGGGTGTGCACCCCCACAGCTGGAGCACTCGTGCCTGAAGCGACAGGCGGAGTACCATTTACAGTGGCTTTCATTGAAAAGCCAGCAGATACCCTTTTTGGAAGCGGCCGACGCTCCGGATTGACCGCAGACTGAAAGGACGAAGGCCTGTGGGGGCACATAAGCAGCAACCACAGGCTACCATCCTGACAGTCAAAGCGAAGTTCTTTCCACGCCGCCATTTTTTGTCAAAACTGGGTGTCATACTGGAACCAACACTGACCCCCATAAACTTTGTACACCCCCCAAATGAGATCCAAATAACAGAACAACGAAGTCGCCAACTCCGGGAAACGCTCGCAGAGCACTCCCGCGTAGGCGCAGAACCCCTGCAGCCAGCTCCCGAAAGTCCTAGGAAGCTGTTTTACTTTTTCACCCTGCGTCGATACGTCTACCCGACGAGATTTATCGATCGTCTCCCTATCCGGCGGCACAAGGGCGAGAAAATCAACGAATTTGCATCGCCAAATCTTTTCTTTCATCTCCTCCGGTATGTGGGTACTGGTGGGTGCGACTGCCCACAAAGCACCTCCGGGAGGGGGGGTAGAATTGGGCGCCATGCCCGAAACACCCATACTTGAAAGAACCGATTTGACGACCGACGCTATGCGGTCTTCAGGGCCCGATACGGAATCATCAACTGACCTACCCCAAATCAGTTCACATTCATACTCACCGATCCTCGGGGGCATCACGGATGACGGGCGACCAACCGGGGAATCGGTGTCCGAAACGACTCTGGACAGCTGTAGATTGATGCAGCCAGCACCATGAAGACCAACAGGGCCATGCTTGACAGGATTGTCCCGACCTACGGAGAGATCCAGGGGTGGGGGTCCCACCACTGACCTGGAAGAGTCCCCCTGGCCAAGGGCAGCGACTGAGCAGGTACAGGAGCATATACTGGTTCTGGCTGGCTGACCGGCGGCGGGAGCTGCCGCCAGCCCGGATCCGGAGCCCGATTCTTCCGCCCTACCGGGCGCAGGCAGACGGGAACGGGTGACTGTTGCTGACGTCCGACCAGATCCCCCAGGCTGGCCAGGCACATGGGGGGGCAAGCCCTATCGGTGGGATGTATGTCAATTGATCGTCCCCGCCCGGCTGGGCGTGGGAGGACAGCGGTGGGCACGGAGCAGAGGAGGAAGGGTGTCCGCGAAGGCCGGCGGACCCATACCCGCCCATCCGGGCGCAGAGGGGGTATACCCAGCCCGGGAAGTGACGTTGGGGGGACCAACCGGGGAATGGAGCCTGTCCCCCACCCGTCCGGGCGCAGAGGGGGTCCTAATCTGTGAGCCGTCAGTGCAGGATGGCCATGGGGCCGGCTGAGATCCCGCCCAGGAGGGCGCAGGGGGATACTTCCCTTGCCTAAAACCGTGTGCTGGATTGCCTGAGGAAGAATTACCCCCACCCGTCCGGGCGCAGAGTGGTGCTGATCACACTGGCACTGTGACGAATTGACAGCCAGTTCTGAAACTCCCGCCCAGCCTGGCGCAGGGAGCGAACTGGCAGCCAGGGGAAGCCGATCCCGCTCCGAGCCATCGTCGAATCCGCCGTCCGAGGGATCCGACGCAGCGGCCGCAACGGAAGGCACAGGCGCAGGCGAGCGGGTCCGACCCCTGCCTCCTGGACTTCGAGAAGAAAGTCGGGAAGAGGAATGGAGTGAAAGCTCACCCGCCGCCCCCCCGCTGGCCGCGGGGGCAGAAGCAGGTATCGCATCGCACAAAGCCAGGCGGTGGAGCGCTCTGGCTCCGGCCCGGCCTCGTGACAGACTCTGGGCAGGAGAAGAGGACGGGGGGGCTACCGATCGGGGGCACCGTGGGGAAGGCCGCGAAGCAGCCCGGAGGCTAGGAGAGGGGGAGCGCCGAGGAGGGGCACGCCGAGAGCGGGCGGCCGAACCCTGCTTACCCGCTGGGGAAGCCCTGGGAGCCACACTAGCAGGGGAGGAATGGAGAGGGGGAGGAGGAGGGGGCAGTAGGAGGCCGAAGAGGGACTGGGGCTGAGGCGGGAAGGCGGGCGGGCACGTCTGCGGGCCCTGTTGACACCCATCTCAGGAGGGGGAGCAGGGGAAGGGGCAGGGGAAGGCACCCCAGGGGACAGGAGGGCAAAGAGCCAGTCAGCCTGACCCCTGAGAGCCAGCTCACGGACCTTAGCCAGGAGGCGATCCGTGTCAATGGCTGGAGCCGCAGGGTCAGGTCCGAGCTCTTCCATGCTTCCGTTCGAAAAGGCCCAGAATCCCCTGGGGTGCCAAACTCCTGAGCTCAGGCCCAGCCCCTGTCCCTTCCTGTACCAATCCCAAGTGACCTAATGGTCACCTTAACTCCTCCCTGGCCATGCCCCCATCAGTCAGGGCTCTCTTTCCCGAGGGGCTCAAGAGGCCTTCATTATAATCACTTTAATGCACAACAAAAATGTAAATGGGACCTGTGTTGGAGCATGTTATCTTTGTAATACAACTTAACACATGTGCAGTAACGCACCCATAGACAGCGCAAATGTTGTAAGTGTGACTTAACATTTGTGTGTACAGAGATCGAGTGTTGGTGGATTTTGTTATGTTTTATGTATTTAATTTTATTTTTTACTTTTTAAAATTCTTTTAAAGGAGAAGTCCAGCCTGGGCTCGTTTGGCTGGGCTTCTTCTATGGGTCACAGGAGTGCAATTCGTTTTGCACTCCTGTGACTTGTTTTCAGCAGAGAGCGGTCTGCTGACATCACCAATATCAGTCCAGGCACTGCGTCATCCTCGACTCTGGAGTCTGGATCCGCCAGGTTCCTGGACTGATGGCAGTCTCAGCCTCTCAGCTCTGCGCTGAGAGGCTGAGATGGCCACTCTCCACCCCTCCACAGGGGTCCAGCGCTCCAGTGAGTGTGGAGGAGCAGAGCAGGGGAGCTGCTGACTGACAGGCAGCAGCTCTCTGCTTGGGGAGCTGTGAGAACTGAGCCATCTGCGATTTTCGATGGCTCGGTTCTCAGTGTAGAGACGCCGGGGGACAGATGCAGCATTGGACCGATGCTGCATGCACCTAGGTAAGTTTAAATCTGCAATAACCCCCAAACCCATACTTCTAATATTGTTTTATTTATTTATTTATTATTTCCTTTTTTTGTACTTTTTTATTTACATTTTTTAAATTTTTATTTTTTTGCTTAAATGCTGTTACTTGGGGACAAACACCCTAATTACAGTACACATTGAAAGGCAGGTCCTTTTTAATAAGACATGTGAGGTGTCGGAGAAAGAAACTGAGTATTCAGCAATTAGAAAGTAGTTTGTTCCCATTAGGTTTGACAAAAATTTTCCATCCTTGCCCTTCCATTTTTTTGCTCGGTCTGGTAGAAATCAAATGTTGAATAATCCCCTATATCCATTAGAAATTCATTAACATTCTGAAAATGACAATTTTCGAACAAAATTCTACAGATGTAAGACCAGCTTTAGAAAGAGCAGATCTCAATAACGGGGACTAAAGCTGGATACACACTCTTAGCCTGGGTTCACACATGTGCGATGCGAACTGAAGCTCAGGTTTCACTGGGAAAATAAAAATCAGTTGTTCAGAGGTTCCTCTGCGTTTTAGCTGTGGATATGAGCAGGGAGGAGGGGTGGTAGAGGGGAGGGCAGAGGGGGAGGTGTAGTGAGGAGAAGGAGAAAATGTTTAGAACGCAATGCATCTGCGAATCAGATGTGTTCCCATAGAAGATAATGGGCTTGTAATTCGCACCGCAATGCCCAGAAAACACACACGTTTTTTGGTGCAATGCACAGTGCGAATGCAACGCACATATGTAACCCAGATGCATTCATATGAATGTATTTTAAAATGTCCTGCGAATTGGATTAAGCCGCATCTAATTTGCATAGGTGTGAACGGGGCTTAAGATTTTACCTCATGTTATATGGTTTTGGTAAATATAAAGGAAAAAATACAAAGAAAATCGTATAGTGTGTATCCAGCTTAAGACAGCAAAAAAAAAAAAAAATGGGGGTCTATCCTTTCACTACTCTATCCAAATCGAGATAAAGTTTTGCTTTAGTTACACTTTAAGATCAGCCATGTACCAAGGGTGTTTTTATACTGGCCTGCAGTTCTGTTTCAACATTGCTTCGTCAGATGATCATAGAAGACAAGAATAACTTTATACAATTTCTTGGCTGGCCTCTACACCAACCACAGCTGTACCTAGATCCCTTTACATTTAAAAGCTGTACTGTTTTCTGTCCTCTAATTAATGACAGGAGCTGATAGCTGTAGGCAAAGCACAGTGACCTCAAATCATCCAGACATCCACTGATTCAAAACAGCAAATGCTGAATATTATACAGCATTTAAAATGCTAATATTTTCATTTGGTTTTGTAATAGCACCAGGCATATTCAGCTCCTCTTTGAGTTGTATAGAGCTTGGACTCTTTTCAAATCCGTAAGCACATCAGTCTGTTTTCTGCACATTTGCCCTTATTGTGAAGCTCAGTAAACATATTTAATAACTTGCATTTGTTGTCCCTAATCAGCACTGTGCTGTGTGTATTTTCAAACATACACAACGAATGATGCATTTATCTTGAGATATTTGGTTTTAGGAAAATGCTCCTATTTTTAGCTATTTGTTGGTTACCCCTCCTTTATGCCAGTGGTACATAATACAGAAAGCTAAAGATGAAAATTAGAAAATAATAATTATTATTATTATATTCTGTGTGTGTGTACAATGGCATTCCCCTCATGTTAAAGGATGCAGCCATAATTAATGTTTGTATTTGTTCCATGTCATTAATACATCATAGGTCATGTGGGCTAGCTGCAGGACTATGTTAAAAATAAAATACTAGAATGCTAGAGTACTAGTATGTTATTAGAAGTTTGCATGAGCCAGAAAGGATGAGTCTTTCTAATTCTTCCAGTGAGCTGGCTTCTTATACTTAGAAGAGCATAGCTATTGTAGCGATATGGACTGTTATCAGAAAGCTTTGTACCTTCCAGTGTTCTAGACATTGTTTGTCCCCATGATTATTCATGCAGCCAGTGATCTCATACCTGTGCGCCAGCGGAGAGAGTTATGGGACATGTAGTTCTCTTTGAATCTGCTGCTATGCATCCATGTACCCTAAGACTACAAATCCCAGGGACCCTTGCAGTGACCTGAAGGTTGCTGGGAGGGATGATAAAAGGAGCTTAGAAGTCCACACATGCTCTCTTCCTCCTGGGCCTGACGCAAGATGGACAGAGACAGAGAGAGATGTCGCGGCCAACCACGCGAAACGCTACTTCCACCACGAAGCCTGAGGGGCCTAGTCCTGATACCCACTGTCAGACATCATGTTACTAGCATCATTTACAGTGCCTACCCATCGGTGCGGACGTGTGGAGAAAGTCACTACAGAAGGCCGGAACGGAGAATCAGCTACAGGAGTGACGCCGTCCGTGTTCTTGTCTAGAAGACTGCATATCGATTTGGGTTGTTGGTGAGAGAGCAAGCTGCTCAATCTTCATCTATTCACAACCACCACTACAGAACACAGTGCACACACATCTCTACCCAAGAAAACTTTACTGCATTGCTTGAACACTGTACTCTGATTCCTTAGGCCTTCACCACTTGGAATCTATTGTTTCATCTGCAACCAAACGGATTACAGTTAACGAGCTCCAACTGGCTAGCTAAGAACAATAGATCTGCCAAGTGAAACTCTACTGCCATTACTCATAGAAAGTGTATATATATTTATATATATATATATATATATATATATATATATATATACACACACACACACACACCAGCGGGAGATTAGCTCTTCCATTAAAATAGCATAGGCTGTCTAGATCACATCTATCTCAGAGTGGCCACTTGTGTAGTTAACTGGAAAATCCACTAGGGGGGTGACTTTGGGTCTGAATATAGTGTATCCTTGTGTATATAGCATTATTCATTGTTTAAACATTGTTGTGTCTTCGAGAGGAGTCTGTTTGCTGAGTTGACGCTGTTATCGCGGCTCAGCAGATTTACTCCTATCTTTGTGAAATAACTTTTCCTATTTGGTTCAAGTAAAACCTTTTAGAACATTATACTACTGAGTTTCTTGATTCTTGCCCTTATATTTTTAACAGGATGTCTGAACCCAGAGTCTCAGGTAGGTTGGAAGGTTCACTTGGTCATGGTCATGCAGGTGAGCAGGTAATTCTCATCAGTAGAAAAAGGAAGATTGAGAAACGGCACCAAAATAAATATGTATATATATATATATATAAAGTGATGCTGCACCAAAAATTAGTAAACGAATAAAGCAAAAAAATGTGAAAAATTGGGCGCAAAACCATATAAGCATGTGACTACCAACCAGACCCACATAGGTGTGACATAATAATCAGCACATATATCATAAATTATATAACCCAGTCCAATATGAAAGGATGGGAAAAAAAAAAAAAATATATATATATATATATATATATATATATATATATATATATATCAGCACATATATCATAAATTATATAAACCAGTCCAATAGGAAAGAATGTGAAAAAAATATATATTTATATCTGTGAGACCAATAAAGATGGGTGTATTTCTTCTGTGTGGGTAAAATCTCCAACACTTAGCCTTCATAAAGTGCAGTATGCTAATTTCTTGTGATTAAAAGCTTCACCCGAAGTGACAAATAAATCTGCTCACCAGATGTATCTGGCCACAGACTGACCACCAGGCATAAAGTTGGAAAAACTTCCTCAGCAAACCAGGATCCTCCAAGCCAATAAGAACTTTAATCGAGCATCTCCAAAATTGATCAAACATCATACATTCATAGACTTGCATTGAGTGTTACTATCAGAGGATTACCATTCACCATCTATGAATGTATGATGTTTGATCGATATTGGAGATGCTCGATTAAAGTTCTTATTGGCTTGGAGGATCCTGGTTTGCTGAGGAAGTTTTTCCAACTTAATGCCTGGTGGTCACTCTGTGGCCAGATACATCTGGTGAGCAGATTTATTTGTCACTTCGGGTGAAGCTTTTAATCACAAGAAATTCTCATCAGTCCCCAAGGGGGCCGTGCTACACTATGAAACTGGAATATTTTTTACAAACATGGCTGCTTTGATAAAATGCGTAAGCCATTCTCAGATAGATAAGTCACTATAGTTTCCATAGAGGGAGATTCTACTGCTACCTAGATAGGCCCTAACAGGATGTATAGTGCGTCTAAGATATTCATAAAGTCATTATTACTTCAAGTAAAACTAAACACACACTGTTTAACTTACTTTAACTTGTCCCTTCTATTTCAGTATGTGCATGATGGCACTGTAATTATAAAAGAAAAAAAAAAACATCTAAGTACCTTTTTCCTAATCGATATACAGCTGTCACATGACCCAGCTCTTAACCAGCCTTCCCAGCAGGTGGAGCTTTTAGTCCTCCTCTGCTGGTCGTATTTAAAAAAAACAAAAAACAAACAAGTAAAAATAAACAAATAATATTAATAAACCATTTTAAATTGGCATACAAATATATATTTTAAGTGAAATCTTTATTATTTTGTGGAAATAATATGGTGTGGGTGGATTTCTGCCAGTCACATGCTGTTTCACACCGCTCCAGTCTGTGCCTTAGATAAGAGGGAGGTGAAGCCTCCAATAATCTGCAAGTAATATCCCACCCCCATTGTGTTTGGCTGGTTAATGGGCATGGAGGAGGAGGGAGAGAGTGGGCTGTCATTTACCACTGTGTATATGCCCACATGTGTGACTCTATTGTCACATGCGCTGCTCATGCGCTGCTCATGCGCTGCTCATAGGGAAAAAATGCTCATCATAGAAACTCACTGAAGACTTGACATGTGCAGAGTTGCCACCACAGCTGCAAAATCCTTAGCTGAATTGGGGACATGAACAGAAGGTGGAGATAGAGAGCAATAGGATCAATCAGTTTTTTTACAGAATACAGAAAATGAATCTCATAGTTACTAAATGAGTACAAACAGCATGTAATACAGCACATATTGATTTTATGATGTGGGTTTAGTGACATTTTAAGTCCTTAAAATTTGTTTCTGTAGTTGTTTAAGTCAACAATTATAGAGATTGATGACAGTAACCAATACTGAGGAAATCAAACTGAGCATTTAACACAAAAAATGCATAAGCAGACCTGGCATGCAGTAAAAACTGGTTGCCAGAAAATCCACAAATATAAATAGCTGAAGTAACGTGGTAATCATACCCTTTTCTGTCAAAGTCAAGCTTGCCCTTTGCGCCAAGTACATTTTTTTTTAAACATTGTTGTTATCTGATGTAACAATTACTCTGTGCATAAAATAAGTTGTATTTTCTTAGTGAAGATCATCATTGAGAGGATGCCATAATTCCAGGTACACTATCAAAGTTAATCTTTTCCACAGTGTTTTTGGGGTTGATGTTCTCCTGATTACGGATGAAGATCTTGCTGTTTTTTCCTTCTGTCCGGTTTTATTTGCTCATCCATACTCTGATTTAAGGCTCTGACAGATCTCCAAGCATCTCAGCTAAAAGCCACCAGTCTATGTGCTGGTAAGTGGTCCCCACAACATGGTAGATACATTTTTCCCTCAAAGCCAGCAATACCATCAATGAGATCGAGATTCTCTTTCTATGCATGCCAAAAAGACTGAAAGTGACAGGTTTCTAGGAGGTCTCACAAATACTGTATATGATCTGTCTGATTGGACGTTCTTTTTATTGAGCCTAGTCGATCATGCACTTGTAGAGCATGAAGTCTGTGTGTGTAGGTTTGGTCAGAGCTTCAAGGAGGATCTGTGCAGTGACTGTCTTCTGGAAGAAAGTTGGATTGAACTGAAGAGTTAGTTGGCTTCCAGGTCATATACGTTTTTTCTTGCTCGGGCCTTCACATAAAGTTCCAGAGTAGACAAATTTTCCGGATTGTACCTGTCTATACTCTGCAGTAATAATTTCCCCACATTCACTCTTATTTGTTCAAATACGGCCATGTTGACTGAAGATGGGAGAAAAAGCCTCCAAGTACAATATTAAATTAAGCACTTTTAGCAGCTAAGTAATGTATGCAGCTTCTTTATCTGTTAAGCCTTGTCCACATTCCTGTTTAAGCTGGCACCATGATTGTTGCACTAGTTTTCCTGTGTCATGATGGCTCTTTTCTCTTACAGTGTCCGATGGAGCGATCCTTGCATGCAGGGACTAGAGCTGTGTCTCCTTACACCATGTGTATCAATGGAAACACACAGCCCATAGCCCAATGAGCCTGGAACTCTTTAAATAAAGCATCAATGTGAGAGACTGTGAAGAAGTCAGAAGGGATCTGAGGACTAAGAACTGTTGCTTGGAGATATAGAAAAGAAAGGCAGAGTTAGGATTTTCACTAAGAGTAATGAAACCCCCCATATACAGTATCTCACAAAAGTGAGTACACCCCTCACATTTTTGTAATAATTTTATTATATCTTTTCATGTGACAACACTGAAGAAATGACACTTTGCTTCAATGTAAAGTAGTGTAAAGCTTGTATAACAGTGTAAATGTGCTGTCCTCTCAAAATAATTCAACACACAGTCATTAATGTTTAAACTGCTGGCAACAAAAGTGGGTACACCCCCCCTTACAACAAACCTGAAACACACCCTGTCGGCTACCCTACTCAACTTAAAACCACAACATCAGTTTCTGCATTCTATAACAGCGGCTCTTCACAACAAACTAAGGGAATACCTAAATCGATCCTTTCCAAACTCCCCATCCAAGTGGAACTGATATCACCGGACCTGTCCATCAAAATTTGGACACAGAAAGGTCTTACCAACCTAGGCCAACTGATGTCCACATCAGGGATCCATTCATTCTTACAGCTGCAACATCTATTCGACATCCCAACTTCAACGTTTTTCTTATACCTACGGATTCGCTCTATTATCTCCTCAATTAATATATTAAATGACAACGCTCTAATGGCTGATATTTTGAATTTCTATGAAACCCCCGTTCCAGCAGTAAAAGGAATCTCAGGGATATACAAGATATTGACGACACCTCCCACAGACCAACCGTCTTCTTCTATTGACTTCTGGTCATCCTTTACTACCTCCCCACCAAACCCACAATGTGGCACAAAGCCTTGACTCTTCCACTTCGAGCAGTGTCTACCACTGGGAATCAATTCAAAAATTGTTCCATAAATGGTACTTTACCCCAGCCAGATTGGCAAAGATCTACGCAGCTACCTCACCTCAATGCTGGTGGAACTGCACCAAAATAGGCACTCTGCAGCACGTTTGGTGGGAATGCCCTTTCATTCACGGGTACTGGCAGGAAGTTGCTACCCTCATCTCTATGGTCTGCGAGGTCCCCCCACCATCATCCCCACTGGATCTTCTTCTGGGTTTAAATGTCCCCAATTGGCCGAAGCATATCAGAGTAGTGGCGACTCACATACTTATTGCAGCTCGCTTAGCTCTAGCGAAAAAATGGAAATCACCACAGCCTCCCATTAGGTCAGACCTTATTGTTCTGTTGAAAAACCATTTCCAAATGCAATTCGCCTTCGCCAAAGCCAACCTAACTACTGCATAATTTCTCCAAAAATGGGAACCATGGATCTCCGATCCGAGAAGCACGGGTCTTTAATGGATATTAGTCCATCAGAATTCAATAAATTGAATTACGAAACATCAAATAGGAATGCTGTAACATCCCACTAGGCCTAATCAGCACTAATTATCTGCGCCCCGCATTTACCTTGCACGGGCACCATCCTGCCTGGCGTTCTTCACCTGAGAAGTTGTCAAAAAAGAGGGTATACTTAGTAAGCAAGACTCTGGGTGGGAAGAAAAATGGGTCTCTACGAATGTGAATGGAGTACAGAATATTGATTCAAACACATTCAAGCTAGTTGTCAGAAGCTGAAAACAAGGTAGTACATGATGTCTTCTTTTCATCCTAAAAACCCGTTTGATATATTTGTGTGAGGCAAATTATTATTATTGTACAGGATTTATATCCTGTTGGCGCTATGTAAACCCTGTATAATAGTAATAATAATTTGTAACACATATATGTTAACATTTTCTCCTATGATGTTCAATAATAATTTTAATCAGTGTTTCAAGGCTCAACAGTTTCTTTTCAAATATTATGCAAAGTGCTTGAGGACTTATCTCAAAACCCCGGCGATGCGATTTAAATCAATTGAAGCAAAGCTAGTTGGCTGCTATTGATTTTGAATTTGATTTTACAAAATATAGGACCTGTATAATCAAGACATCATTGTTATTATTTTTCTACAGCAGTTATTATTGTTATTATTAAATGTGTGTCTACTTGGCTGCACATCTTATTAATTAGAACAATCCAGGGTACAATCCAAGGTACATTATTCCTGCTGAAAGATTTCAAAGGGGAGAATAATAGCAGTTGTTAGTTAGTAAGGTAAGTGTGCAGAAAATTGGAGCCTTACTACTCAAACACTGATATGAGTGAGGCTGTAATTACCTATTATCATTGCAGCACTGGATCTCAGTAAGTTTAATTATTTCACAGACAAGTCTTTGTACAGACAGTAAAAATGTCAGGTAGATTTGAGCAGCCTTGCATTGCATGATAAATTTAAAACCTTTTAATTACATTTTTAAGATCTGCTGTCTTCTACGTATAGTAATACTGAGCAAAACAAACAAAAAGAGTGATGTCTAAAACCTGGAGTATCTGGGAAAAAAAATTAAACATTTGCAGACAGCTACGAACCAGATAACATTTTCCAGTTATTGGGAGAACGAGACATATAACCTGTTTTGGAAATGGGGGTGGGGGGGGGTTGAACCCTCCATTATTCAGCCAATATAATTTAGATTGTGCCCTAGTTCTGAATTCTAAAAGCAGCCACTTTAAAAGATATATAAACCCTCAAAGTTCACTTCTATTTTGGTCTGTTAAATTGGTTGTTTACATCTGAAATGAAATATGAACAACCAATACCCTTTTATCGTGTGGACTTGCCTCAATCTTTAGCACTTAGTATGATTTCTGTTTATTCTGTCCTTCCTCTGCTATCTGCATGAGTCACATCTGACAGTTTATGCTGACAACAAGCAATCAAGGGAGAAGGCCCTGCCCTCCTCCAGCACACATCAGGTGATTGACAGCCTTAACTGTGCATGTTTAACTGTGGGACTGAGTGAGGGGGGGTGTCCATTACCTTTACTCAGATCTCAGATTACACTCCCCGCCCCCTGTCACCTGAAGCTCAGACATATTGTGTAAACTAAGTATAACGAGATAGGGAGTGGCGCTGTGCGTAAAGGATGTATTAGTGTAAAATGCTTATCTAATGGTAGTAATAGATGTATCAATGTGACATATTATAGGGAACAACAATAAATAGTAATCGCTATAAATGCAATACTATATATCCCACATAAAAATAGGAATAAAATAAATTAAGTGCTAATTCATAAATAGATTAATTAGTGCCAATAAATATAGAAAGTGCAGCTGTTATCTCATATGCAAAATTATTATTAATGTTGGTGACCACTAATAGTGATAAGTGCAAGGGTGTCAGATGCAATACAATCAACAATGTTCCAGCACCTGCTGGATAGTAAAAATAAACTGCAAA
Source organism: Aquarana catesbeiana (assembly GCF_042186555.1). NCBI lineage: Eukaryota > Metazoa > Chordata > Amphibia > Anura > Ranidae > Aquarana > Aquarana catesbeiana. Next base: position 189,900,038 of record NC_133327.1, read on the forward strand.
TATTAAATGAAGATAGAAAGTGTCCACAATCCTCTATAGTGAAGGACAAAAAGTGCAAAGTGATGTATGTGAAAAATATATATATGAGTTATACATATATATATAAAATGTATATAAAAAATGTGTATAAAAGATAGAGGGTATCCACAACCCTCAATGTGAAAATGCTGAGGATACAAAACTTAGATAAGAAATATATAAATAGATGTGTAGAAAAAATATATATAAACACAAGAAAAAAAAGGAATTAATTGTATAAGTATTAAGACCCAAACTGGGGAATAATTGGTATATATATGTGGAGATGTGTCTCTCGTAGACTGGTGGTAAGACAATTAATAACACTAATAGGTCTCATATGAAATGACAAAAAAGTTCATGTGATGTCTTCCACCGGATTTCTTCCAGATATTTAAAAACCAACTCCCCCTGATGTGATCCCACTCACCGGAACGCTATACCCCTGCAGGGGTATAAGCATAGGATGTCTGTATGCCGGGTTCCGATCACATCCAGGTGTCATTCAGAACTTTATGTGTTGATATCCCCTCCAATCCAGTTCCTCAATCCGGATCAGCCACTTGTACACAGGAAGGAGATGGGGGAAGACGATAAACCCCTGTTGTAATCCTATTTCCAGCCGGACATCCACTCCAGAGTATTATATGTAATGAAAAAATTGCTCCACATAGCGTAACTCCTTTAAATAACGTTTATTTGTAAATGCTTATACAGTCCAAGGAGCATAGTGAATCCAAGGAGTAAATGAATTAAATTTAAAAGGATTAAAAAAAGAGGGGAGGGAGCATGCAAGCTCTCTAACTCCCCTAGCCGTTCCGGGACGCAGCGTGGTGCACAGCTACCGCTTGCGTTCCACCGGTCAGCTAGCGAAAACCACAGTAACAGGAAGTGACGTTGTGCGTGCCAAGATAGTCCCGCCTTACGCGTTTCGTCACACGGACGTCATCGGAGGCACTGCCATCTTGGCCCTCTCAACGTCTTATATCTGGGTGCAATACATGCTGCGGCCAATCCCACGTTAGATGCTAAATGACGAGCATCATATAGATCCAATCGAAAAATTCGCTCAATTATGGAGACGAAAACCAAGGTCTATACACGTTCAGCATCGTTAGGCAAAAGGAGATCCTTTATGAACGGATAGGGTCTCCTTGAGCGCCATCTAGTGGGATATTTATAATAGTTTACATGGAATAGCGGCCGTAGAAAAATGTAATTTGCAAACCAGATACTATCTGGTAAAACTCTACAAATAAGATGGCTGTCAGATAACTTGAACCCAAAAAGCCGAAAGGTAAAAAGTATAGATTCTAATTACCTCAGGAGGTTAAAACAGGAAAATTAAATGGATGGATTAGACAATATATATATAAAAAATGTATATGAAATATATATAAAAAATATAATTAAATTAATTGATACACATAAAAATATATCTATATAGGCAATAGGTTAAAAATGTATAAAAAATTTATAAAAAATATATAATAATAAACAGGAGTGTGTTATATAATCGAAGCTGGTGTGAACCAGACGGAGAAGAGAATATGTTGGTTTACGAATATATATGTAAGACTATAATAAAAAGAAATAGTGATGAATCATATATATAAAAAATCTTCGGGAAAACAAGGGATAGGGTAAGGACGCGTACAAATTCCACCTATTTAAAAATAGGTAAGAGGCACTTCAGAAGCAATTATGGGAGTGGAATAGGGGCACATATAAGATCCACTCATTTAAAAATTAGATAAAAAACAGTTCAGATCAATGTCCACATTTAACCCTCTGGGAACAAGACTCCCTAGGCGGTATATCCACTTAGTTTCGTTCTGGGACACTTTTACTCTTTTGTTACCGCCTCTCCAGTGGTCTTTGATCAGATCTATACCATAAAAGATTAATCCTGTGGGGTTTCTATTATGGACCTCATCAAAGTGCCTAGAGAGGTTATGTTTTGGAAAGCCTTTTTTAATATTGTTAATATGCTCTATACTCCTAACGCGGAGAGGCCTAGTGGTTCTTCCCACGTATTGGAGCCGACAGGGACATTCAATCACATATGTGACGTGGGTACTTTTACAGGTAATCAATTCCCTGATTTGATACTCTTTCCCTGTTCTTGACTTGAAAAATAATTTCTTCTTTGGTTGTCTTTTGCTCACGCGGCAGGGTAGACACTTTTGGCATCTAAAAAAACCTTTCAATTCAGGGAACAGTTTAACTGTTTTTGGTGGATCGATCACGTTATGCACCAAATGATTCCTCAAATTGGGGGCCTTCTTGTAAATGAATCTTGGTTTTTTAGGGAGTATCCTCGCCAAGGTTCTATCGGATTTTAAAATAGGCCAATATTTTCTAAAAATGTGTTCGATCGACCGATATTGATTATTAAAACCAGTAATAAAAGCCATATCCATCTTACAATGATTGTCAGCTTTCTCCTTCTTTCTCAATAGGAGATCACGGTCTAGGCTCCCTATTTCCATCTTATGTCTCATTAAGGGTTCTTTATGGTATCCTTTGTCAATGAATTTTTTAATTAAAGTATCGGCTTGAATGTAATAGTCATCTATCCTATGGCAATTTCTTCGCAACCTCATTAGTTGGCCTTTCGGAATGTTCTGCTTCCAGTTGGGGTGATGACAACTAGATGTTGGGATGTAACCGTTGCGATCTGTGGTTTTAAAAAAAGTTCTAGTGTGTAATTCGTTGTTCTCTTTGAAGATCTGTACATCTAAGTAATCAATTTCTTGAGGATCGCATGTCCCACTGAAAGAGATGCCATATTTATTTTGATTCATTGCTCTTAGGAAATCCTGAAATGAGTCTGCCGTGCCCCTCCACACTATGATCACATCATCAATATAGCGGCGGTAAAATTCAATCTCCGGGCGTGGACTCCTATATATATTTTCTTCTTCCCACATATCCATAAATAAATTAGCCACGCTTGGGGCATATCTGGCTCCCATGGCGACGCCCTTAGTCTGAACATAGTATTCCTTCTGATACCAGAAATAATTACTTTCCATTGCTAATTTTAAAGCTTCTAAAATGAAATTGATCTGTTCTTGTTTAAGATTGGCGTCTTCATAAAGTGCTTTCTCTACTCCTTTTAAGCCATGTTTTTGTATAATGCTGGTATATAAGGAGTTCACATCTATCGTCGCGAGGAGACAATCTTCAACCCCAGTTATATTTTTTATTTCGTTGATCAATTGCGTACTGTCCTTTAGGTACGATCTTCCTTTAATTACCAATGGTTTTAGAAAGCAATCGATGTATTCTCCCAATCTAGAGAACAGGGAATTAATCCCACTTATAATCGGTCGTCCTGGGGGTTTCTCCAATCGTTTGTGTACTTTTGGTAAGTAATATATAACTGGTGTTTTGGTGGACTCGCAAATTAGGTATTTAGCTTCCTTTTTATTTAAAATTCCTCTATCCTTCCCTTTTCTAACGAGAGCTTTCAGTTTCTTACTATAGAGTTGTTTGGGGTTTCCTTTAAGTTTCTTATAAGTATTTTCTACTCTAAGGAGGTTCTTCATTTCCTCCTCATAGTCTTCTTTCCTTAATATGACCAGCCCGCCCCCTTTATCTGCGGGGCGTATGACAACTTCTTTTCTTTTTCCGATTTCTTTAATTGCTTTCCACACACTCCTATTTTTAGAATTCTTACTTTCGAGTTTCGCAATATCGCTCTCCACCATCTTCTTAAAGCCGTTCATACACTGGTCACCCGGAACCTTCGGATTAAAAACTGAATTATTCCTAAGACTGGTGTGTGTAAAACTGGATGGTTCTTCTACTGGTTTCTCATCTTTGTTTAGGGCGTAGTGTTTTTTTATTCTTAATTTACGTATAAATTTCTGCAGATCGATGAAAACCTCAAACTTATCGACATTTTTGTCTGGTGCAAATTTTAATCCTAGATCTAAAACTTTCAATTCTTCATCGGTAAAAACAGCATCACTCAAATTAAAAATTCCTTCTCCTAATATTCTCTTCTCCTTTTTCTTCTTCTTTCCTCCTCGTTTTCCTCTTGCCTGTAACCTCTTTCTGTATCTCTTAGGGTTTGGTCTGACCCTCTGCCAGGGTTCCTGTTCGGTCCATTCCTTGTCTGCTGTGGAGGTCCGTAGGTGCCAAAGTTCCTTTGTTGTGGATGTCCGTAGGTTCCTGTGTCCCTCTGTTCTCTGTACGTGGGTGGGCCCCATTGCCTCTGGAAGTCTCTGTTGATCTCTGGTTGGTCTTTCCAACCCTGTCTCCTGTATGGAGGTCGCGCTTTCCATCTTCCAGGTGGGCCACCCCTATCCTAGAGGACCATCCAGGGACAATAGGGATTTTCATAGGGGTGGCCCACCTGGAAGATGGAAAGCGCGACCTCCATACAGGAGACAGGGTTGGAAAGACTTAGATTGATTACTTAGATGTACAGATCTTCAAAGAGAACAACGAATTACACACTAGAACTTTTTTTAAAACCACAGATCGCAACGGTTACATCCCAACATCTAGTTGTCATCACCCCAACTGGAAGCAGAACATTCCGAAAGGCCAACTAATGAGGTTGCGAAGAAATTGCCATAGGATAGATGACTATTACATTCAAGCCGATACTTTAATTAAAAAATTAATTGACAAAGGATACCATAAAGAACCCTTAATGAGACATAAGATGGAAATAGGGAGCCTAGACCGTGATCTCCTATTGAGAAAGAAGGAGAAAGCTGACAATCATTGTAAGATGGATATGGCTTTTATTACTGGTTTTAATAATCAATATTGGTCGATCGAACACATTTTTAGAAAATATTGGCCTATTTTAAAATCCGATAGAACCTTGGCGAGGATACTCCCTAAAAAACCAAGATTCATTTACAAGAAGGCCCCCAATTTGAGGAATCATTTGGTGCATAACGTGATCGACCCACCAAAAACGGTTAAACTGTTCCCTGAATTGAAAGGTTTTTTTAGATGCCAAAAGTGTCTACCCTGCCGCGTGAGCAAAAGAAAACCAAAGAAGAAATTATTTTTCAAGTCAAGAACAGGGAAAGAGTATCAAATCAGGGAATTGATTACCTGTGAAAGTACCCACGTCACATATGTGATTGAATGTCCCTGTCGGCTCCAATACGTGGGAAGAACCACTAGGCCTCTCCGCGTTAGGATTAGAGAGCATATTAACAATATTAAAAAAGGCTTTCCAAAACATAACCTCTCTAGGCACTTTGATGAGGTCCATAATAGAAACCCCACAGGATTAATCTTTTATGGTATAGATCTGATCAAAGACCACTGGAGAGGCGGTAACAAAAGAGTAAAAGTGTCCCAGAACGAAACTAAGTGGATATACCGCCTAGGGAGTCTTGTTCCCAGAGGGTTAAATGTGGACATTGATCTGAACTGTTTTTTATCTAATTTTTAAATGAGTGGATCTTATATGTGCCCCTATTCCACTCCCATAATTGCTTCTGAAGTGCCTCTTACCTATTTTTAAATAGGTGGAATTTGTACGCGTCCTTACCCTATCCCTTGTTTTCCCGAAGATTTTTTATATATATGATTCATCACTATTTCTTTTTATTATAGTCTTACATATATATTCGTAAACCAACATATTCTCTTCTCCGTCTGGTTCACACCAGCTTCGATTATATAACACACTCCTGTTTATTATTATATATTTTTTATAAATTTTTTATACATTTTTAACCTATTGCCTATATAGATATATTTTTATGTGTATCAATTAATTTAATTATATTTTTTATATATATTTCATATACATTTTTTATATATATATTGTCTAATCCATCCATTTAATTTTCCTGTTTTAACCTCCTGAGGTAATTAGAATCTATACTTTTTACCTTTCGGCTTTTTGGGTTCAAGTTATCTGACTGCCATCTTATTTGTAGAGTTTTACCAGATAGTATCTGGTTTGCAAATTACATTTTTCTACGGCCGCTATTCCATGTAAACTATTATAAATATCCCACTAGATGGCGCTCAAGGAGACCCTATCCGTTCATAAAGGATCTCCTTTTGCCTAACGATGCTGAACGTGTATAGACCTTGGTTTTCGTCTCCATAATTGAGCGAATTTTTCGATTGGATCTATATGATGCTCGTCATTTAGCATCTAACGTGGGATTGGCCGCAGCATGTATTGCACCCAGATATAAGACGTTGAGAGGGCCAAGATGGCAGTGCCTCCGATGACGTCCGTGTGACGAAACGCGTAAGGCGGGACTATCTTGGCACGCACAACGTCACTTCCTGTTACTGTGGTTTTCGCTAGCTGACCGGTGGAACGCAAGCGGTAGCTGTGCACCACGCTGCGTCCCGGAACGGCTAGGGGAGTTAGAGAGCTTGCATGCTCCCTCCCCTCTTTTTTTAATCCTTTTAAATTTAATTCATTTACTCCTTGGATTCACTATGCTCCTTGGACTGTATAAGCATTTACAAATAAACGTTATTTAAAGGAGTTATGCTATGTGGAGCAATTTTTTCATTACATATAATACTCTGGAGTGGATGTCCGGCTGGAAATAGGAATACAACAGGGGTTTATCGTCTTCCCCCATCTCCTTCCTGTGTACAAGTGGCTGATCCGGATTGAGGAACTGGATTGGAGGGGATATCAACACATAAAGTTCTGAATGACACCTGGATGTGATCGGAACCCGGCATACAGACATCCTATGCTTATACCCCTGCAGGGGTATAGCGTTCCGGTGAGTGGGATCACATCAGGGGGAGTTGGTTTTTAAATATCTGGAAGAAATCCGGTGGAAGACATCACATGAACTTTTTTTGTCATTTCATATGAGACCTATTAGTGTTATTAATTGTCTTACCACCAGTCTACGAGAGACACATCTCCACATATATATACCAATTATTCCCCAGTTTGGGTCTTAATACTTATACAATTAATTCCTTTTTTTTCTTGTGTTTATATATATTTTTTCTACACATCTATTTATATATTTCTTATCTAATTTTTGTATCCTCAGCATTTTCACATTGAGGGTTGTGGATACCCTCTATCTTTTATACACATTTTTTATATACATTTTATATATATATGTATAACTCATATATATATTTTTCACATACATCACTTTGCACTTTTTGTCCTTCACTATAGAGGATTGTGGACACTTTCTATCTTCATTTAATATTTGCAGTTTATTTTTACTATCCAGCAGGTGCTGGAACATTGTTGATTGTATTGTATCTGACACCCTTGCACTTATCACTTTATCATTTACGTCATACTACACTATTAGTGGTCACCAACATTAATAATAATTTTGCATATGAGATAACAGCTGCACTTTCTATATTTATTGGCACTAATTAATCTATTTATGAATTAGCACTTAATTTATTTTATTCCTATTTTTATGTGGGATATATAGTATTGCATTTATAGTGATTACTATTTATTGTTGTTCCCTATAATATGTCACATTGATACATCTATTACTACCATTAGATAAGCATTTTACACTAATACATCCTTTACGCACAGCGCCACTCCCTATCTCGTTATACTTATTTCATTTAAGGTACACGTTTGTGTCCCTTGCCTACATAGGGGGGCTGCAGTTGCGAATACATCCTATAGCGCGGATCCATTGACAAAACTAATATTGTGTAAACTGTGCACTTTGAACGGTTGTAGAGAAAAGAGCGCTGCATATAATCAGGTACAACTTTTGTAGAAGGATTTGTTTCTTCCCTATGTATCAGCTGGGTCACTTAAGTGGGTATTTGTAATGGTTTAAATCCAGTTTAAATATAACCTCAGAAAATGTTTTGTTATATCTGTTTGAACAGAGCAAAAATACCTGTAGATCTTGCCAGAAGTGTTGTAAGCTGATAACTTTCTCTGCTTTCTGTATGTGCAGATTGATCTGTTGCATGATCTTTTGCATGTAATGAATTTGCAGGTAAGTCCAAAAGTGTGTGTGTGTGTGTGTGTGGGGGGGGGGCTGTGATCATCCTATGAGGAGTGTAGATAGCTGTTTAATTTTTCCAGTTATGAAAGAATTGTGTGGCAAATAAGGACTTATTCCCTAATGGAATGGTGACCCATAGGGAATCCCTGCTGGGTGGAAATTTAGGATTCCCTGCTAGAGGCGTTAAAGGGCCTGGCGTGCTGGAGATCCCATATGGTTTAGCAATTTTATGGAAGATCTTCAGTGTGGTCCCCACAATTGGGTAAATCATCAGCGGAGTTGAACATGAAGGCCAAACTGGGTATTGTGAGGTGTGGACAGGTCAGAAAAAACAGCATATCATCAGCATATGCTGCTGTTTTGTAGACCCTGTTGCCTACCTTCAGACTCTGTATAGAAATGTCTGCGTTGAAAGTTCTGAGGAACAGTTTCAATGTCAGAATGAATAATAGAGGTGACAGTCGTGTCTCGTACCATTTTTTTATGTACACCGTGTCAAATAGGGAATCGTTTATTTTTATGTTAGCTGTGGGGCCTTTATATACATCGGTAGACAAGAGAAGACCCTTGACTTTTCGCCAAGGGGCATAATAAATGAGTGAATCAGTTACATTGTTTGCAGCTATCTCTGGGAACTATAGAACCATGTTTCTCTATGTTATGGAAACTATCCTGCTTCTCTTGTCATGATGCATTAGGGTAAATGTTGTCATTGTAGGACTTGTTACAGGCGGAACCCCAAGGAAAGGAAAAAGTTTGAAAAAAGAAAGCTAAAGTATAACTAAAGGCAGGAGTAAGGAATTTGAACCACTGTCAGATTTTGTATTTCTGTCTGTGTCCCTATTAGGGTGATTTCCTCTCTCTAGTTGTCCTGATCACCAATGTCACAGGGAATGAACGTAAGGGTAAATCTAAAATGTTGACTAGCCACAAGAACAGAAAAAGAGGGTAAATCCCCCAATAGGGACACTCTCTTGGAGGGGATATCCCTCACACTGGAAAGAAATCCTCTTACTTCCTGTTGAGCCTACAAAGTAGGCTCAACAGGTAAGTAAATATAAATCTCCCTAGTAAGACACAGGTAAGAAACAAAAATGCATTAGTTGCCATGGATTAATTATTGACCTCTACAATCTCCTTAACATACACAGCTAGGATTTTTTTTTCTTTTTCCATGATCTGCTGGATCTGCAGCATTCCTCTTGCTCCTATTGTGCAAAAAAAAAATAAAACCTATAAGCTGTTCTGGGAGGGTACAGACCATGGTTGATGGTCATAATATTTCTTGTCTTTGACCCAGGTTCTCCAGGTCTGCCCTAGTTCTGTTTACTAATCCTATCAAAGTGTAACTAATGGCAATAAATTATTATTTGATTAATATTACCTATGCAGTCGCTGCCAAAACCAGCTAAGGGGGATTGAAATAAGTTATTAATATAAACAGAATTGAATATATAGCGAGTACCCCATTCCAGTTGCTAAATCCGTTATATTTATTCATAAGGATGTAGCTGACAAAATACATTTATGTTTTTCGAAATATAGTAGTAAAAAAAAAAAAATGGAATAAATGTTTAAAGAAATAAAAAAGCCAAATTATTAAGATAAATTGTCAAACATTTCTTTTCTAATACCGATTGAATTGGTTAAAATGATGGGGTTATTTGTTTTGGTAACTGCTTAAAAATTAGGACTTGACTTTTAGTTTCTTAGAAAAACCTAGGGGGCACTGAAAATGATCTACATAATCCTGTTTAAATGTGGCAAGTCACACAAGGTTGTAATTGAACAACACAGCCCTTAGGTAGTTTCTGGAACAATGAGATATAAGGTACAAGAAAGTCAGCAGCCTCCTAATGCTTACCCCGTAATTCCTATTCAAAGCAGGTGGCCAGTTGCTTATTCTTGGCATACTAACAAACAGTATATACAAACTGATCATATATCTATGTGCAGTATGTAAACATTGCGTATGCCTCTTGGTTGAAATTGGACTGCTGCTGTTCTCTTAAAAGAAGGTTGTCACCAGTTGAATCTGATCTGTGCATAAAAACATTTGCTTTATGAGTAGGCATGTTTATCTTAACTTAATGTCATGCATCGTAAGGACTTGAATCGTCTGCCTCAGAAAAAACAAATGTTGTGCACAGCGATCATTACTCGTATGGCAGATTCTTATTGTAAATTAGGAAAAACCTAGGGCTGATGTAATGAAAGAATTGATTTGAGTATAGTGAGTGATAAATGGTGTATAAAAAAAACCCTTTACTGGTTAAACATGTATCTAATTAATGCAGCACACAGCTTTATCCCCCAATTATGGTGAACACCTACAGTGCCTGTATAGATCAGATGGATTACTTTTTTGAGATGTAGTCCATTATGCATTACAAACTTGATAGACGGATGTTGGCTCAAGCTTGTCTTGCATACACACGGTCGCACAAAGTTGTCGGAATTTCCGAGTGTCAAGAACGCGGTGACATATACCACGTACGACGGGACTATAAAAGGGCAGTTCAATACCAAGCGCTCCACCCTTTGAGCTCCTTTTGCTAATCTTGTGTTAGTAAAAGTTTGGTGAGAGGCGATTTGTGCTTTTCAGACTCGTGGTTTTCAGATCGTTTTTCTGCTGTTCAGTTTGTGCTTGTGGGTTTGTATCTGGTCTTCAGTGCATGTAGTGAGTTTGCATTGATTTATCATTGTGTTCTAGTCCGCCCATTGCTAATCTTCAGGTCGCTCTTCACAGGCCTTGCTGTTCTTCAGTGCGTTCTGTTACTTCGTTCTGACCAGCCGACCATTTTGAAGCCATGTTGCATGTACGTACTCATCGTAGAGTTCGTGCTATGCGGGGCTTGGTGTTGGGGTTCTTACTTTGACACAAGCCCAGTCCATGAACAGGGTGAGGAGGAATTCATGGACCAAGAATTGGTTGCTCCAGCGTGACCAATTCTGTCACATGCCTTTGCTCCGTGAGATCTGTGAGAATAATCCTGATGATTTCAGGAACTTTCTCCGGATGAAGGATCTCGTTTTTCACCATATGTTGGCTTTGCTGACCCCTTATATCAGCAGGCAGGATATCTGCATGCGGCAAGCCATCACTCCAGAGCAGAGGCTTGTCGCCACCCTGCGGTACTTGGCGACAGGGAGAAGCTTGCAGGACCTCAAGTTCTCGACAGGCATCTCCCCCCTGGCTCTGGGGATCAATATCCCAGAGACCTGTTCTGCCATCATCCAGGTCCTGCAGAAGGACTATATTAAGGTAAGATTTTTATCCTTTAACATCACATTTTATTGTATTTAATGTTTGCTAATGTATTGTATTTCTTTAATCATTTCCTAATTACCACGATTGTAATATGCTGTGAATGTCCCCTTTGTCCTCATGCATGCTGGAAGGTTTTAAAAGTTTGTTTTTTGTCCTTCATGCATATTTGCCTTCACTTACCTACCCAGCATGCTATGCTGGGCCCATACACACCTAGTCTAGTCACTTAACAATGTATTTTGTCAGCTCCATAGTAGTGCTTTACCCTAAACACCCCCTAAAATGTTTAAAAATGTTATTTGTGTCCTTAAATTCATGCAGAGTGCCAGAGGCTTTTTTTGGGGGTCCCAAACTCATTTGGAACCCTCCCTCCCCCCAACCGCTAACTCAGCTGATACCAATCCTCTATCTGCTGACTTTGCCAAACCCATACACACTATACCTACCTCTTTTGTGGTCATAGTTACATAGTTACATAGTAGGTGAGGTTGAAAAAAGACAACCTTCATCAAGTCCAACCTATGTGTGTGATTATGTGTCAGTATTACATTACATATCCCTGTATATTGCCGTCATTCAGGTGATTATCTAATAGTTTCTTGAAGCTATCAATGCTCCCCGCTGAGACCACCGCCTGTGGAAGGGAATTCCACATCCTTGCCGCTCTTACAGTAAAGAACCCTCTACGTAGTTTAAGGTTAAACCTCTTTTCTTCTAATTGTAATGAGTGGCCACGAGTCTTATTAAACTCTCTTCTGTGAAAAAGTTTTATCCCTATTGTGGGGTCACCAGTACAGTATTTGTAAATTGAAATCATATCCCCTCTCAAGCGTCTCTTCTCCAGAGAGAATAAGTTCAGTGCTCGCAACCTTTCCTCATAACTAAGATCCTCCAGACCCTTTATTAGCTTTGTTGCCCTTCTTTGTACTCGCTCCATTTCCAGTACGTCCCTCCTGAGGACTGGAGCCCAGAACTGGACAGCGTACTCCAGGTGCGGGCGGACCAGAGTCTTGTAGAACGGGAGAATTATCGTTTTATCTCTGCAGTTGATCCCCCTTTTAATGCATGCCAATATTCTGTTTGCTTTATTAGCAGCAGCTTGGCATTGCATGCCATTGCTGAGCCTATCATCCACTAGGACCCCCAGGTCCTTTTCCATCCTAGATTCCCCCAGAGGTTCTCCCCCCAGTGTATAGATTGCATTCATATTTTTGCCACCCAAATGCATTATTTTACATTTTTCTACATTGAACCTCATTTGCCATGTAGTCACCCACCCCATTAATTTGTTCAGGTCTTTTTGCAAGATTTCCACATCCTGCGGAGAAGTTATTGCCCTGCTTAGCTTAGTATCGTCTGCAAATACAGAGATTGAACTGTTTATCCCATCCTCCAGGTCGTTTATGAACAAATTAAATAGGATTGGTCCCAGCACAGAACCCTGGGGAACCCCACTACCCACCCCTGACCATTCTGAGTATTCCCCATTTATCACCACCCTCTGAACACGCCCTTGTAGCCAGTTTTCAATCCATGTACTCACCCTATGGTCCATGCCAACGCACCTTATTTTGTACAGTAAACGTTTATGGGGAACTGTGTCAAATGCTTTTGCAAAATCCAGATACACCACGTCTACAGGCCTTCCTTTATCTAGATGGCAACTCACCTCCTCATAGAAGGTTAATAGATTGGTTTGGCAAGAATGATTCTTCATGAATCCATGCTGATTACTGCTAATGATATAATTCTTATTACTAAAATCTTGTATATAGTCCCTTATCATCCCCTCCAAGAGTTTACATACTATTGATGTTAGGCTAACTGGTCTGTAATTCCCAGGGATGTTTTTTGGGCCCTTTTTAAATATTGGTGCTACATTGGCTTTTCTCCAATCAGCTGGTACCATTCCAGTCAATAGACTGTCTGTAAAAATTAGGAACAACGGTCTGGCAATCACCTGACTGAGTTCCCTAAGTACCCTCGGATGCAAGCCATCTGGTCCCGGTGATTTATTAATGTTAAGTTTCTCAAGTCTAATTTTAATTCCGTCCTCTGTTAACCATGTAGGTGCTTCCTGTGTTGTGTCATGAGGATAAACACTGCAGTTTTGGTTACTGAAGCCCCCCGATTCACTCGTGAAGACTGAGGAGAAGAATAAATTCAATACCTTTGCCATCTCCCCATCCTTTGTAACCAGATGTCCTTCCTCATTCTTTATGGGGCCAATATGGTCTGTCCTCCCTTTTTTACTGTTTACATACTTAAAGAATTTCTTGGGATTTTTTTTGCTCTCCTCCGCTATGTGTCTTTCATGTTCTATCTTAGCCATCCTAATTGCACCCTTACATTTCTTATTGCATTCTTTATAAATTCTGAATGCTGTGGATGATCCCTCAACCTTGTATTTTTTGAAGGCCTTCTCCTTTGCTTTTATATGCATTTTTACATTGGAGTTAAGCCATCCAGGATGTTTGTTCGCTCTTTTAAATTTATTACCCAATGGGATACATTGGCTAATGCCCTTATTTAATATGCTCTTAAAGCAAACCCATCTCTCCTCCGTATTCTTTGGTCCTAATATTTTATCCCAATTTATGCCTTTTAGCAAGGTTTGTAGTTTAGGGAAGTTGGCTCTTTGGAAATTCAGTGTCTTTGTGTTCCCTTCATGTCTCCTATTTGTGTGATTTATACTGAAACTAATTGACCTGTGATCGCTGTTACCTAAATTGCCCCGTATTTCCACATCTGTTATCAGGTCTGTATTGTTGGTAATCAGTAGATCTAGTAATGTTTTATTTCTAGTTGGTGCGTCTACCATCTGACCCATAAAATTGTCCTGCAAGACACTAAGGAACTGGCGAGCCTTAAATGAATGCGCGGTTCCCTCCGCCCAGTCTATGTCTGGATAATTAAAATCCCCCATTATGATAACACTTCCCATCCTTGCTGCTAATCCAATTTGTGATAGGAGATCCGTCTCCACTTCCTCCCTCAGGTTAGGGGGCCTATAGCATACTCCCAGTATTATTTTCCCCTTAGCTTCATCCCTTTGGAGCTCTACCCATAAAGATTCCACCTCCTCCCTAGCCCCCTCAGTGATGTCATCTCTCACATTCACTTGTACATTATTCTTGATATATAGGCATATATATGCCTATATATCATGAATATATGGTCATATTTATGGATGAATTCACCAAAGCATGTAGTGCAAGGGTATGCCTGAATACTTTCAAATGGTACTGTTTAAAGTTTTTGTATCCTATTATTATCTTGATAGGTAATAGCAGAATCATATTTTTGTATTATGACACTTCTTACCTGTCCAGTGGGCTACCAATAGTGTAAGTAAGGAGGGGCTGGCCAAAGTAACACACATTATTATGTATGCATTCATCTCTAATGAAGTGGAGACGGTTATCTGTCCAAAACATACCCCCCACTAAAAATTTTTCAATGGGCCATCAGAGGGGGTGAGGGATCTGATAGGTGGACCTTATACTTTTGTCTTTAAATACTCCCTAAAATAAATGTTATAGTGATTTTGGCCAATAATATTTATGTCTAATCTGCTTTCAATGTTTCTGTGCAAAATTACTAAATTTTACATTTTTTTTCTTGTTTGACTCCACAGTTTCCTTCCACGCTACAGGAATGGCAGACTGTGGCCTCCCACATTGCTCAGCGGTGGGACTTTCCCAACTGCGGAGGGGCAATTGATGGGAAACACGTCCACATCGTCCCACCTCCCAACTCGGGGTCATACTATTACAACTACAAGGGGTTCAATAGTATTGTGATGTTGGAGGTGGTGTCGGCTACTTACAAGTTCCTGTATGTGGACATGGGGAAGAATGGCCAGATGTCGGATGGTGGAGTCATCGCCCAGACCGAGTTCTACAGGCATCTCCAGAATGGCAGCTTGGGCTTGCCACCTCCAGAAGACAATGCGGAAGGACTCCCATTCGTCTTTGTTGCGGATGAAGCGTTTGCGCTGGGGGACCATCTTATGCAGCCATTCCCTATGAGGACCCTCACCCTGGACCAGAGGGTTTTTAATTACCGGCTAGCCAGAGCCAGAAGAGTGGTGGAGAACACATTTGGAATAATGTCCAGCCGGTTCCGCCTCTTTCTTACACCGATACACATGGCAGAATATAAACTGAATCACATCATCCTGTCTTGCTATGTTCTCCACAACTTTTTAAGGAGAAATTCTGTGAACTATGCTGCCTCAGTTGGGCCTGGCTGGAATTTTGAATGAACCAACCCTGACGGCGCTGGAAACTGGCCATCCTGGCTTGCCCCTACAGAGTGCCTGCGATGTCCGTTTAAGATACCTGGAATACTTTGCGGGTAGGGGTGCAATCGATATGCCTGACAATGTCTGAGACATTTTTTAAATAAAAATATATTTGAAACTGAACTAATATTTGCTTTGATTTCCTGCTTGGCTTTCTTTTAGCTGTCTCCTCGGTTATCTTTTAATGGTATTTTTTTTTTTTGCCTTTATCTTCAACAGTGCAAACAAAATTTCTTTGAGACCTGAGGTGACAATCTCTTATTCGGCTAACTTTTATTATTATGTTGTGGGTTTGCTACACACACACCTTGTTTTTGTTGTTAATGTATGTAATGCATTACTGACAAAAATATTCATCATTTTCAGCATCATGGCCGAAATTTGGGGAGTCCTGAAAATGGCATGATTCTGTAAAATTTTAAAGCACTGTTGGGTGTTATTTACTAAAGGCAAATCCACTTTACACTACAAGTGCACTTGAGACTGCACTGAAACTGCACTTGTAGTGCAAAGAGTATTTGCCTTTAGTAAATAACCCCCATTTTCACGGACAAAAACAACTTTATTACAAAAACTGCATTGAAAGAAGAAGCCACACATTGTTGATTATCAAACTTTTTACTTAAAGCACAATCACATGTGCTTTTATAAAAGGGTTTTTGAACAAACCAACATGTTTGTTGTATAACAATTTTTTAGGTCACATTAAGTATAAATCGCCTTCTATAGGTAAAACTGGCATGTTTAAAACCATCAAACAGTACACAACTCTGGAACTTACAAAGTTCAACTTTTATAAAGTGAAGGCAAAATCAGACATTAGTATGTACAAACTGTGTTTGATATTGCCTTCATCAGATGAGGTGAAGTCAACCCTGTAAAAGCCAAATTTTGAAGATGCTCACAAATTGGGATTCAAAATGCAGATTTCCCTCCTGATCCCATGGCTAATGTCAACATGTGCTAGCTCCCATCATGGGGGATCAATGGACATGTTTTGGGGGTGCAACTCCTTCCTCCCACCTACTTTTTTATCGAGGAAGGGGTTGCGCCCACAAAATAATGCATACCTTGATCTCCCCTGATGGCAGATAGCACATGTTGACACACCGTGTGCATCTTCAAAATTTGTCTTTTCAAATATGTAAAAAATGAAAATGCGAGAAAAAAGTTAGGGATTTCTGGGTGTTTTAGATTCTCCCTAAAACATCAATGATGTTATTCATTTTGTTTTGAACATCATTGATGTTTTACTTTAGGTTTTCTAAATCCCTATTGCACCCCATTATCTCCCTGATGTGGATCTGCGCATTTTCACTGGTGTAATGACCTTCTTCCACAACATCCCCATCTCCCCTATGTGAAAAAAAAGGTATACTTAGCACACAGATATTTGATGGCAGAAATAGGAATATGAAACATTGCTTGGAAGTGGGGTACAATTGTCTGTTTTGGCAGAGTTCCAAGCTGAAGAATTTTTATTTTTACCTTTGTAAAGCTGGAATACTTACCTGTTTTGTGCAAGCTGCACAGATGGAGACACCCCTATAGTATCCACTGGAGCACCTGTGTGGGACCCCCTAATAAAAAATTTGTTCTGGTGTCCCACACTAGTGCTCCTGCATCCAGATGTGTATATAGCTGCTGAGTGTCCTCTCCTTACACAGAATCTAGTTTGCTTTTCATTCTAGTTACAAACCCATCTAGACAACAAACTTTTTTTAATAGAAGTAGGCCAGAAAAATGTATTGAACTGCATCTGGCCAAAACATTGTATTTTAGTGGCCGAACGAACAATGTTTCCTATGAACGATTAATGTGCCCATGAGCATGAAAGTTGCCATTTTAAACTGTACAACAGTAAAGAAAAGCACATGGAGCAGCACAAATGTAATATAAAGAAAGAATAGGAACACAGGACAACTACTTACTTTTTTGCAGCACTCTCCTAATCCTTCTATACTGATCATGCTCCCTTAATTTGAAGTCTGACCACCGTTTCCTCAGTTGATCCTTGGATTGTCGTACCCCAAAATTCTTCTGCAGACTCTTCACAACTTTAGCCATGATCTTGGCCTTTCTGACATTTGGGTTGGGGTAAGGTCTATACTTCCCATCATAGTCGGTCCTTTTCAAGATGTCCACCATCTCCACCATCTCTACAAAGGCCATATTTGAGGCCTTAAATCTTCTTCTGCGGGATCGTGACGTTTCTGGCTCCAGGCTTTCCTCCTCCTCGTTGTTGCTATTATCATGCACCTGCTCTGTCTCCACCATGTGCTCTCCCCCACTGCACCGAAAGAGAAGGGGCAGGGAATAGACTAGAAAGAACGTCAGGGGCGAGCAGAGTTTCACGCATTCGCAGTGTATATAAAGCGTAACACGCGTGCGTCGTACGTATGATCTGTGAGCAGAGGAAGGAGTATCGGAAGCGCCGATTGTGATAATGAAGGTACAATTTTAACTTGGGCCTATAATGCTTATAAATTGAGGGCTATATTGGAACAAGATTCAGAGAGTTTAGCCTGACATTAGGGTTTGTCTTGTGTTGTGTCTTGCAGAGAAAATGGATGGCTTCAATGACGTTTATGTCCCCAGGCTGTGGTACTATGAGAGAATTTGTTTTCTGTCAGACCAGACTGAAGTCAGGGAATCCCTCTCAACCTTACCTTCTACTCTTCCTTCCACTCCAGCTGAGGTTTCCGATGTCCAACCTGGGACTTTCAGCCAGGAAGAAGTTGAGGAGCCCAGCTTGAGCCAGGTATAGCATTTTCCTAGAGATTTCTGGTCCAAAAAGAAATGATGTTTACTAGATGGTATTATTGATCACTAATTGCTGATGTAATAAAGGCTTTTACATATCAATAGACAGTAGTGGCCAAAAATGATTGTGACAAGAATGAAAAATGCTGGGCTCAGAATGATAGTCTTTTAAATTTATTAACATTCTATTTGCAACAGTCATGAGATGAAAATTGTATGTGATTGATGAACCAAAAACTAAAACTATGTCCCTTTTTCATACACAGGAAGACCTCAGCCAGGAAAAGGCTGTAGAATGTGGCACACAGGAGGAGGCAGGCATTAGTGTCAGCCAGGAGGTGGCCCAGTAAGAGCCTCACAGAATCGCAGGTTCCTCCCCTCCGCCTTCCAACCAAAAGACCCAGGAAGGGGAGGAACATGGAGGAGTCATTGCTCAAGCTGATTCAGAAAACTTCTGCGGCCCTCAGAGCCACCCCCACATGCAGGAGGTCCAACGCCTCATGTGTGAGGAAATCATTTATAAAAAATTAAATAAGAGGCTGAGGGTCGAATTCACACCCAATACCCACCTGTGTGAGTATCATCCTCCTCCTCCTCCTCCTGCCACACCTCCAACACCACAGCCACAGCCTGGAAGGAAGAGTGGAAGGAAGACAAGAAAGTGATGGCCTGGGTTCAGTCTGGTCTGACAAAAGATGCAGGCTCTTGTATTAGCGCAGCCTGGGGACATGTATGTCATCTGCTGGTGTGCATGATCTCTTGGACTTCTGGACCAGATTGTACTCCCTTATATAAGGACTCCTCAGACCACCAATTTTGCCATAAAATAGTTGATGTCTGCCCTGGGGTACAAAGGTTTTGCCAAATTCAGCTGTTTCTCCAGCGTTGCCTTCCTCTTTATTTGGTTATGACCCCTTAATAAAGTTTTTTTTTTTTTTAACAAATACTTGCCTATTTGTGTTTTCCTTCAAAAAGGACAGTTTGTTTGTGAGTAGGCAGGTACATTTTCAAAATACAATGTGAAATTAACAAGGGACACCAACACCAACCAATCTCCTTGAGATTAAAAAAGACAAGATAATAATGGTGTTGTGGTAACTTGACACACAAAACACACCCAAATAAAATTATGGAGATCATCAAAAAAACCCAAAAAAAATAAATAAACAGGAGAAACAGGAAAACAAACAACAAATAATACAAAATATAAAAACATAGAACCAAAATAATTTTTCGGTAGATCTGACAAATAAAAATATTATATTCATGAAATCACGAGAAATACTAAAAAAATACATTTGTGAGAACTCTGTGTGAATATGAGCAGCAAAACAACTTCATTCTTCTAGCATTATAAAGAAGAAAAGAGTGCGCTGCATTGCAGCGTGACGAAAGTGCTATATCCATTACGAACGCTAATTTTACCAGACCGAGTAGTTCCGTCTCAGAATTTATTCTGAGCATGCGTGGCACTTTGTGCGTCGGAATTGTCTACACATGGTCGGAATTTACGCAAACGGATTTTGTTGTCAGAAAATTTTATAGCCAGCTCTCAAATTTTGTGTCGGAAATTCCGATGGAAAAAGTCCGATGGAGCCCACACACGGTCGGAATTTCCGACAACAAGCTCCTATCGCACATTTTCCGTCAGAAAGTCCAACCGTGTGTACAGGGCATAAGAATAACATTTTCTTATCACCAGTATAATACACACAGGGCCAACCCACGCAAAAACCTTGCAATTTTCCCTTCTACCTTTTTTTTTCTAATGCACCCCACCCTTGTACTACTCTCTCCTTCCCACCATCCCCTCAGCTCCTGGTTCAATGTATCCAATAAAGCAAGGGATACTGGAATCCTGGGCAAAACCATGGACCAAATGGTTAAGAGTTATTTAGTTAGATATACCCTTTTCTTTACTTTCCCTTTCCCTACTTCCATTCCATAACTTGATTGTACTATACCAAGTTTGTCTCTCCTCACTCCTCACCTCTCCTTCCTTTACTGCCTTTTTTCTCTTTGATCCACATGACACTATACACTATTACTGTGCAGACTGTCATGAAACAGACTAAAAGGTTAAAAAATGTGTAAAAGAGATTCGATAGTAAGAGATAATGGAAAGGTTTATTTGTTTGGTTTAACCACTTCCCGCCCGGCCTATAGCAGATTGACGGCCGGGCAGTGGTTCAGTTATCCTGACTGGGCGTCATATGACGTCCTTCAGGATAACAGCCGCCGCGTGCCCGTGGGGGCGTGCATCGCGGCGATCGGTGGAGCGGTCCGACGGAGGCTCTTTACCGCGTGATCAGCCGTGTCCAATCACGGCTGATCACGATGTCAATAGGAAAAGCCACTGATCGGCTTTTCCTCACTCGCGTCTGACAGACGCGAGTAGAGGAGAGCCGATCGGTGGCTCTCCTGACAGGGGGGATCTACGCTGATTGTTTATCAGTGCAGCCCCCCCTCAGATGCCTGCACTAGACCACCAGAGAAGCTGCCAGGACCACCAGGGAAGCGTGCAACATGTGGATGGCAAGGTATCTAACCCATGGCCATCCACATTTGCCCAATGTGCCCAGTCTGTGCCAATCAGTGCCCACAAATGGGCACTGACTGGCACCATTATAAAGCAGTGATGTCCAACAGTGCCACCCATCAGTGTCCATCTGTGCCATCTATCAGTGGCCATCCGTGCCCATCAGTGCCCACCTATCAGTGCCCATCCGTGCCACCTATCAGTACCACCCATCATTGAAGAAGAAAACGTACTTATTTACAAAAATTTTTAACAGAAACAACAGAAATTTTCGGTCTTTTTTTATTTGTTGCGCAAAAAATAAAAACCGCAGAGGTGATCAAATACCACAAAAAGAAAGCTCTATTTGTGGGAACAAAATGATAAAAAATATATTTGGGTACAGTGTTGTATGACCGCGCAATTGTCATTCAAATTGCAACAGTGCTGAAAGCTGAAAATTGGCCTGGGCAGGAAGGTGTCTAAGTGCCTGGTATTGAAGTGGTTAAGCAGTAGGGGAATTTCTATGAATGTAATGTAATCAGATCACTCGCCAACTACAATTCTTGGTAAGAAAACTGCCTGTGTGTGGCAACTCCAGCAAAAATATAGATGCATCAGGATTAGGGATGAGCTTTGAGTTCGAGTCGAACCCATGTTCGACTCGAACATCGTATGTTCGACCATTCGTCGAATTTTGAACCTTATGGGTCATTCGCGCCAAATTCGAGAGGCGTGTCACGGCCCATAATTCATCATAATTCGCATCGCAGTGCATTGCTGGCTGATGATTGGCCAAGCATGCACTATGACGCGCATGCTTGGCCAATCACAGCGCTGTCTGTACAGAGGGTTTGCTCAGGGGGTTTAGTACATGCCCCACACTATATAAGGCCACCTGCATGGCGGCCTTGTGTAGTGTGTTGCGGCGGCGGCGGGGAGATAGACAGAGAGACAGTGTCATTTTATTTAAGTTAGATAGAGTAGGCAGGCGAGTCAGTTAGCTGCACATATATATATATATATATATATATATATGCATCCTAGGTGGTGTATATATATTCAGTTTAGCTAGATCCGTTACTGTTATTCTCTTCCTACTGACAGGCAAGCAGGTGTTTTTACAGTATTTACAGCTACCTGAAGAAAATTGCTGGTGTTCTTCTGATCCTATTAGTCCTATTAGCTACAGTATTTACAGTTAGTGTACTGTGTCCTCTGCACAGTGTGCACCTAAAGCTACCTGAAGAAAATTGGTGGTGTTCTTCTGATCCTACTAGTACTGCAGGCAGCTGCAGTATTTACAGTTAGTGTAGTGCGTCCTCTGCACAGTGTGCACCTAAAGCTACCTGAAGAAAATTGGTGGTGTTCTTCTGATCCTATTAGTATGATGATGGTACCCAGCTAGAGGAAGGCAGTAATGTGAGCCCAGAGAGAGGGGGTGCCCAAGAAGGACAGCAATCTGCAGTCATGTTCCCCCAGCTGCAGCATACTGCCAGCTTTGCTCCAGTGATGAGGAGGGAGGGGAAGATGAGGTCACTGACTCCATGTGCATGCTTGATATGAGAGAGGAGGAAGAGGAGGCACATCTCCAACGAGGCCGGATGCCTTCAGGGGCCAGCTTAAGGGCAGCACACTGACTGCAACACACCGCAGAGCTCCGCATGTGCAGGGCGCTTCTGTCTCTGCGCATTATTCCAAAAGTTCTTTGTTGTGGGCCTTTTTTGAGACGAGTGCATCAGCTCCCACCGCTGCTATTTGCAAACATATGTCTCAAGCGTATCTCGCGTGGCCAAAACATCACCCGCTTGGGCACCACATGCTTGACCAGACATATTTGGACCTGCCATGCAGTTCGTTGGCAAGCATACCTAAAAGACCCACACCAAAGAACAAAGCGGACCTCTACTTGCTCCTCATCAGCTGGGATCTCCAACCCCACTATACCTTCAGTCCTCTCTGAAACCTGCACTGAGAGGAATGAAGGTATAGAATTAGTTGTGTCACAGCCAAGTACTTGTGGGCAATCTGCTATCGGTACACCAGCGTCAGATTGTACCAGGCAAATTTCCCTGCCCCAGCTGCTGCACCACCGAAAGAAGTTCGCTCCCAGCCATCCACATGTCCAGCGGTTGAATGCTAGCTTGGCTAAACTGCTAGCACTTCAACTGCTGCCTTTTCAGTTGGCAGACTCTGCCCCCTTCCGTGAGTTTGTGGAATATGCAGTTCCTCAGTGGCAGGTTCCCAAACGCCACTTTTTCTCATGGAAGGCGATTCCTGCTCTCTACCGGCATGTAGAAGGCAATGTCTTGGCCTCGCTGGACAGGACGGTCAGTGGTAAGGTGCATATTACCACTGACTCATGAACCAGACATGGACAGGGGCGTTACCTATCTTTCACCACGCACTGGGGGACTCTTCTGGCAGCTGGGAAGGATGCAGGACAGGGTTCAGTAGTGTTGGAGGTTGTTCCGCCACCACACCTCCAAAATTCTACTAGTGGTGATTCTGCCACACCTCTGTCCTCCACCCCTCCTCTTCTTCTTCCTCCATGGCCTCTTCCTGTGCTGATTTGTCCTCGGAACCAGTGGTGCTCCATAGGCGTTCAAGGGGCTGCGCAAGCACGCAGTCAAAAATATGCCATGCGGTGCTTGAGCTGGTGTGCTTGGGGGACAGGAGCCACACTGAGGCAGAGATTCTGTCAGCTCTGCAGGGGCAGGTTCAGAGGTGGTTGACGCCACACCAGCTTAAGGCAGGTATGGTGGTTTGGCACCAACCTCCTCTCTGCCCTCCAACAGGGACAACTGACCCATGTGCCCTGTTTGGCTCACGTCCTTAACTTGGTGGTGCAGCGGTTCTTGTGCAGGTATCCGAGCTTACAGGATGTCCTGCGGCAGGCCAGGAAAGTCTGTGTGCATTTCCGCAGGTCATATAATGCCAGTGCTCAGCTGGCTGACCTCCAAAAGAAATATAACCTGCCCAAGAACTGCCTAATCTGTGACATGCCCACCAGGTGGAACACAACATTGGCCATGCTGCAGCGGGCCATCAATGAGTAGCTATGCGACTATGGCACCAGGACAGGATCAGGGGACCTTGTTTTTTTTTCCCCACGCCAGTGGGCTATGATCAGGGATGCATGCACTGTCCTGTCACCATTTTAGGAGGCCACGGGGATGGTGAGCAGTGACAGTGCATGCATCGGTGACACTGTCCCTCTTGTCCACCTGTTGGAGGACACCCTGCGTGGAATAATGGACAGGGCACTTGAGGCAGAATAGAGGGAGGAAGAGGAGGACTTCCTTACCTCTCAAGGCCCCCTTTATCCAGACAGTGTTCCTGTGTTCCCGCCGATCACACAGGAAAATGGGGATGATTAGGGGGAAAGTCCAATAGATATGATATAGCGTCCCCTGCTTCTTTACTACAGCGCCAACAGCGGGAATAAATGGAGGGGTATATGGAGTGGAGCAAGTCTGGGGTTTGGTACCAATGGAGTAAAATCTTGTATTGATTTTCTTTATAAAGCGTACAGATGGAGCTCTTGGAGGCCTGTGACCATATGAGCTGCCACATCTTCAAGTGTATATCCTCACCCAAGGCCTGCTCCCACTTACGCATATAGGCATGTCGAGGTCCGGTTGGTGACATATCCATAGTCAGCAGCTGGTAGGTGCGCAAAATCATACCCTTAGGGGACGAGCCCTCTAGACAAATTTTTTCAAATTCGGTTAAGGGGGAGAACTGAAGGTTCGCTACAAAAGATTGCGCATAATGGCGTATTTTTAGGTAACTAAAAAAGGCCTGTCTGGGCAAATCATAGGCTTCTTGCAGGTTCTGAAAGGATCGCAAGGTTCTGGTTCTGATATCCACCAATTGACCATAGCGAAATAAGGCCCTATCCATCCAAAAGTGAAACATCTGCAAGGTCAAGCTGTCCAGGACATTGGGTGTAAGTAGGAATGAGGTGACCAGACAACAAACAAATGAATAATTGCAGAAATTAAAGAAACTATATACATAGAAAACAAAACACACAAAAAACAAAAAAAACAAAAAAAAACAAAAACAAAAAAACAAACAAACCCCACATACATACATACATACATACATTGGTCATACCTGGTTCTTATGCCAGTTTAATTTTAGAGAAAGGTGTCATCCCGTGTTACATATGTACACCTACAGCCCAATAACTAATGGAGAGATTGCAAAGGGTCTGTAACGAGCCCCTTGCTCGCTCGGTTCCACTCTCCCGACACTCCTCTGCTGCTATAGAATCAGACTGCAGATCGCAACATCTGATTGCTCGGTCATCCGATGCTCCGGGATTAGAACTACAGCTCTGTGCCGTTCTAACCCAGTTGTGATAGCTCAGAACAAACACCAGGCAGGCTGTATGTAAGTTCAACCAGGAATCTCTTTTATTGCAAAATACAGGCTTTTATACACTAAAAGTGGAGGTGCAGACCTCCTGCTCATATTACTCTAACAATACAGCTGTAACTTAATTAACCTAATTAACATGAGCTAATTAACTAATCCCTTT